>NC_079196.1:112020439-112349837 GCF_029499605.1 Hyla sarda | reverse complement strand
GCAATGACACACCCTTGTGTATAGGCATGAGACCCTCACGTCATTTAACAGGATTCAGCACCACCCACAAGACAGCTACCTGTCATGTCATGTCAAACCTGCACAGGTGTGCTAGATTATTATTATTTAGTTTTATTTTATTTTTTACACCAATCAGTGTGCAAACATGGTCATTAAAACGCTAAATGAATAGACGTTCATAAACCAGTCAGTGCAACTCATCATTTTGGTCTCCAATTCTCAAACTCAAATTCTCACCCACGGAGGATTAAATGAGAATCTTTCTTGTTTAACACTGGAATGGGGTGGTGCACTGTTCACTACCCGAAGATACTGCCACATCAGGTCAATGCATAGGGCGACAGAAGCAAGCTTCCAAATCAGCTCCCTTTCTCAAAAATCCATTTAATTTATGGTCCCCAGATAGGGAACGTATGTATCAGTATGTGCTCACAAGTCACCCAAGTGCAAGTATTCACACAAAAAAAAAAAACGTGCCTCAGGATGCGATCTGTTGCAAGATCCTTTCTTTTTTTTACACTTGATCTAAGCCAAAAGGCCTAGAGGGGATAACCGGGAAAGGGGTGGACCCAACCATGTCCCCTTCATGAGCACTCACATTACTCATAGGAATGGAAGGAAGGCTGGCAGCCAACCAGCCTCCCATACACTCTCTGGGTGGGTGGCAGTCAGCCACCCATACATACATACAGCACAGGCTAAACCCACATCATCACTTAAAAAAAGGACAGGCGACCATTGCACTCTGATGGAGCATTTAGCAATGCAATCCATAGCCTGGCTTTTGCCTGAACCCCCATCACTCCTCCTCTTGCATATAAGACAATATTTCAGATCTGCATATGAAAACAACACGCCTACCTTTGTTGCACATAGCTGCCTGCCTGTCTCTAGTTACCCCACTGGCTGTAGCTGCGTCCCTTCCGACATGGAATAACACCAACTGTAACGATAAACTGAAAATTAACAGTATAAACCTGCATCATTTTGGACTCTGGTATTTGCTGAATCCGGGTGACCTGACAACCGATGGTGGTGCCGCTGGTGATTCTGGCCTTCTTGGAATCTGTTGGGCCTATGTGTTGGCTCACACATCACTTGGGTATCCATGGTAACTACCACAACATGGTCATCTGCAGTTTACATCTAGCCCTAGAAGTGGCATTGAATGGCATTTTAAAAGTGCTAAGGGTCCTGGTGCAATAATCCTCCCATGAGGATCAGCCTCAACGGCTTTGTAGATTGCACTCATGTCAGCAACTCCATATACATTTTTTTTTCTTCATGCTTCTTTCTTCATCCTTTTTTCTTTCTGTCATTCAGACTTTCATTCATTCGATCTCTCTCACTCACTTGCTTTAACTCATTTGTTCTCACTCACTCACTCACTCAATCACTCACTCACTCATTCAGTCTCACTCACTCTCACTCTCTCACTCACTCGCTCACTAAGTCAGTCTCTCTCTCTCTCTCTCTCTCTTTTTCTTTTTATATATATTTTTTTCCGTCTTCTTCTTCTTCAGACCCTGTCATAGCACTAATGCCTTTCCAATACCACCAGCAGATGGAGACACTCCATTGCAACATTGGTTGTGAGCAGCAGTTTCTAAAAACAAATGCCTCATGGCGGATTTCCCATCCATCAATGGATGGTAAATTTTGTTTTTATCATTCACTGACCACAGAAACCAATGCATGGTCAAGCAACAGCAATGACACACCCTTGTGTATAGGCATGAGACCCTCACGTCATTTAACAGGATTCAGCACCACCCACAAGACAGCTACCTGTCATGTCATGTCAAACCTGCACAGGTGTGCTAGATTATTATTATTTAGTTTTATTTTATTTTTTTACACCAATCAGTGTGCAAACATGGTCATTAAAACGCTAAATGAATAGACGTTCATAAACCAGTCAGTGCAACTCATCATTTTGGTCTCCAATTCTCAAACTCAAATTCTCACCCACGGAGGATTAAATGAGAATCTTTCTTGTTTAACACTGGAATGGGGTGGTGCACTGTTCACTACCCGAAGATACTGCCACATCAGGTCAATGCATAGGGCGACAGAAGCAAGCTTCCAAATCAGCTCCCTTTCTCAAAAATCCATTTAATTTATGGTCCCCAGATAGGGAACGTATGTATCAGTATGTGCTCACAAGTCACCCAAGTGCAAGTATTCACACAAAAAAAAACGTGCCTCAGGATGCGATCTGTCGCAAGATCCTTTCTTTTTTTACACTTGATCTAAGCCAAAAGGCCTAGAGGGGATAACCGGGAAAGGGGTGGACCCAACCATGTCCCCTTCATGAGCACTCACATTACTCATAGGAATGGAAGGAAGGCTGGCAGCCAACCAGCCTCCCATACACTCTCTGGGTGGGTGGCAGTCAGCCACCCATACATACATACAGCACAGGCTAAACCCACATCATCACTTAAAAAAAGGACAGGCGACCATTGCACTCTGATGGAGCATTTAGCAATGCAATCCATAGCCTGGCTTTTGCCTGAACCCCCATCACTCCTCCTCTTGCATATAAGACAATATTTCAGATCTGCATATGAAAACAACACGCCTACCTTTGTTGCACATAGCTGCCTGCCTGTCTCTAGTTACCCCACTGGCTGTAGCTGCGTCCCTTCCGACATGGAATAACACCAACTGTAACGATAAACTGAAAATTAACAGTATAAACCTGCATCATTTTTGACTCTGGTATTTGCTGAATCCGGGTGACCTGACAACCGATGGTGGTGCCGCTGGTGATTCTGGCCTTCTTGGAATCTGTTGGGCCTATGTGTTAGCTCACACATCACTTGGGTATCCATGGTAACTACCACAACATGGTCATCTGCAGTTTACATCTAGCCCTAGAAGTGGCATTGAATGGCATTTTAAAAGTGCTATGGGTCCTGGTGCAATAATCCTCCCATGAGGATCAGCCTCAACGGCTTTGTAGATTGCACTCATGTCAGCAACTCCATATACATTTTTTATTCTTCATGCTTCTTTCTTCATCCTTTTTTCTT
This sequence comes from Hyla sarda, assembly GCF_029499605.1. Lineage (NCBI taxonomy): Eukaryota > Metazoa > Chordata > Amphibia > Anura > Hylidae > Hyla > Hyla sarda. Next base: position 112,346,778 of record NC_079196.1, on the reverse strand, counting down.
TCTGTCATTCAGACTTTCATTCATTCGATCTCTCTCACTCACTTGCTTTAACTCATTTGTTCTCACTCACTCACTCAATCACTCACTCACTCATTCACTCTCACTCACTCTCACTCTCTCACTCTCTCACTCTCTCACTCACTCGCTCACTAAGTCAGTCTCTCTCTCTCTCTCTCTTTTTCTTTTTATATATATTTTTTTCCGTCTTCTTCTTTTTCTTCTTCTTCTTCAGACCCTGTCATAGCACTAATGCCTTTCCAATACCACCAGCAGATGGAGACACTCCATTGCAACATTGGTTGTGAGCAGCAGTTTCTAAAAACAAATGCCTCATGGCGGATTTCCCATCCATCAATGGATGGTAAATTTAGTTTTTATCATTCACTGACCACAGAAACCAATGCATGGTCAAGCAACAGCAATGACACACCCTTGTGTATAGGCATGAGACCCTCACGTCATTTAACAGGATTCAGCACCACCCACAAGACAGCTACCTGTCATGTCATGTCAAACCTGCACAGGTGTGCTAGATTATTATTATTTAGTTTTATTTTATTTTTTTACACCAATCAGTGTGCAAACATGGTCATTAAAACGCTAAATGAATAGACGTTCATAAACCAGTCAGTGCAACTCATCATTTTGGTCTCCAATTCTCAAACTCAAATTCTCACCCACGGAGGATTAAATGAGAATCTTTCTTGTTTAACACTGGAATGGGGTGGTGCACTGTTCACTACCCGAAGATACTGCCACATCGGGTCAATGCATAGGGCGACAGAAGCAAGCTTCCAAATCAGCTCCCTTTCTCAAAAATACATTTAACTTATGGTCCCCAGATAGGGAACGTATGTATCAGTATGTGCTCACAAGTCACCCAAGTGCAAGTATTAACACAAAAAAAAAAACGTGCCTCAGGATGCGATCTGTCGCAAGATCCTTTCTTTTTTTACACTTGATCTAAGCCAAAAGGCCTAGAGGGGATAACCGGGAAAGGGGTGGACCCAACCATGTCCCCTTCATGAGCACTCACATTACTCATAGGAATGGAAGGAAGGCTGGCAGCCAACCAGCCTCCCATACACTCTCTGGGTGGGTGGCAGTCAGCCACCCATACATACATACAGCACAGGCTAAACCCACATCATCACTTAAAAAAAGGACAGGCGACCATTGCACTCTGATGGAGCATTTAGCAATGCAATCCATAGCCTGGCTTTTGCCTGAACCCCCATCACTCCTCCTCTTGCATATAAGACAATATTTCAGATCTGCATATGAAAACAACACGCCTACCTTTGTTGCACATAGCTGCCTGCCTGTCTCTAGTTACCCCACTGGCTGTAGCTGCGTCCCTTCCGACATGGAATAACACCAACTGTAACGATAAACTGAAAATTAACAGTATAAACCTGCATCATTTTGGACTCTGGTATTTGCTGAATCCGGGTGACCTGACAACCGATGGTGGTGCCGCTGGTGATTCTGGCCTTCTTGGAATCTGTTGGGCCTATGTGTTAGCTCACACATCACTTGGGTATCCATGGTAACTACCACAACATGGTCATCTGCAGTTTACATCTAGCCCTAGAAGTGGCATTGAATGGCATTTTAAAAGTGCTAAGGGTCCTGGTGCAATAATCCTCCCATGAGGATCAGCCTCAACGGCTTTGTAGATTGCACTTATGTCAGCAACTCCATATACATTTTTTATTCTTCATGCTTCTTTCTTCATCCATTTTTCTTTCTGTCATTCAGACTTTCATTCATTCGATCTCTCTCACTCACTTGCTTTAACTCATTTGTTCTCACTCACTCACTCAATCACTCACTCACTCATTCACTCTCACTCACTCTCACTCTCTCACTCACTCGCTCACTAAGTAAGTCTCTCTCTCTCTCTCTCTCTCTTTTTCTTTTTATATATATTTTTTTCCGTCTTCTTCTTCTTCTTCTTCTTCTTCAGACCCTGTCATAGCACTAATGCCTTTCCAATACCACCAGCAGATGGAGACACTCCATTGCAACATTGGTTGTGAGCAGCAGTTTCTAAAAACAAATGCCTCATGGCGGATTTCCCATCCATCAATGGATGGTAATTTTTTTTTTATCATTCACTGACCACAGAAACCAATGCATGGTCAAGCAACAGCAATGACACACCCTTGTGTATAGGCATGAGACCCTCACGTCATTTAACAGGATTCAGCACCACCCACAAGACAGCTACCTGTCATGTCATGTCAAACCTGCACAGGTGTGCTAGATTATTATTATTTAGTTTTATTTTATTTTTTTACACCAATCAGTGTGCAAACATGGTCATTAAAACGCTAAATGAATAGACGTTCATAAACCAGTCAGTGCAACTCATCATTTTGGTCTCCAATTCTCAAACTCAAATTCTCACCCACGGAGGATTAAATGAGAATCTTTCTTGTTTAACACTGGAATGGGGTGGTGCACTGTTCACTACCCGAAGATACTGCCACATCGGGTCAATGCACAGGGCGACAGAAGCAAGCTTCCAAATCAGCTCCCTTTCTCAAAAATACATTTAATTTATGGTCCCCAGATAGGGAACGTATGTATCAGTATGTGCTCACAAGTCACCCAAGTGCAAGTATTCACACAAAAAAAAACGTGCCTCAGGATGCGATCTGTCGCAAGATCCTTTCTTTTTTTTACACTTGATCTAAGCCAAAAGGCCTAGAGGGGGTAACCGGGAAAGGGGTGGACCCAACCATGTCCCCTTCATGAACACTCACATTACTCATAGCAATGGAAGGAAGGCTGGCAGCCAACCAGCCTCCCATACACTCTCTGGGTGGGTGGCAGTCAGCCACCCATACATACATTCAGCACAGGCTAAACCCACATCATCACTTAAAAAAAGGACAGGCGACCATTGCACTCTGATGGAGCATTTAGCAATGCAATCCATAGCCTGGCTTTTGCCTGAACCCCCATCACTCCTCCTCTTGCATATAAGACAATATTTCAGATCTGCATATGAAAACAACACGCCTACCTTTGTTGCACATAGCTGCCTGCCTGTCTCTAGTTACCCCACTGGCTGTAGCTGCGTCCCTTCCGACATGGAATAACACCAACTGTAACGATAAACTGAAAATTAACAGTATAAACCTGCATCATTTTGGACTCTGGTATTTGCTGAATCCGGGTGACCTGACAACCGATGGTGGTGCCGCTGGTGATTCTGGCCTTCTTGGAATCTGTTGGGCCTATGTGTTAGCTCACACATCACTTGGGTATCCATGGTAACTACCACAACATGGTCATCTGCAGTTTACATCTAGCCCTAGAAGTGGCATTGAATGGCATTTTAAAAGTGCTAAGGGTCCTGGTGCAATAATCCTCCCATGAGGATCAGCCTCAACGGCTTTGTAGATTGCACTCATGTCAGCAACTCCATATACATTTTTTTTTCTTCATGCTTCTTTCTTCATCCTTTTTTCTTTCTGTCATTCAGACTTTCATTCATTCGATCTCTCTCACTCACTTGCTTTAACTCATTTGTTCTCACTCACTCACTCACTCAATCACTCACTCATTCACTCTCACTCACTCTCACTCTCTCACTCACTCGCTCACTAAGTCAGTCTCTCTCTCTCTCTCTCTCTTTTTCTTTTTATATATATTTTTTTCCGTCTTCTTCTTCTTCTTCTTCTTCAGACCCTGTCATAGCACTAATGCCTTTCCAATACCACCAGCAGATGGAGACACTCCATTGCAACATTGGTTGTGAGCAGCAGTTTCTAAAAACAAATGCCTCATGGCGGATTTCCCATCCATCAATGGATGGTAAATTTTGTTTTTATCATTCACTGACCACAGAAACCAATGCATGGTCAAGCAACAGCAATGACACACCCTTGTGTATAGGCATGAGACCCTCACGTCATTTAACAGGATTCAGCACCACCCACAAGACAGCTACCTGTCATGTCATGTCAAACCTGCACAGGTGTGCTAGATTATTATTATTTAGTTTTATTTTATTTTTTTACACCAATCAGTGTGCAAACATGGTCATTAAAACGCTAAATGAATAGACGTTCATAAACCAGTCAGTGCAACTCATCATTTTGGTCTCCAATTCTCAAACTCAAATTCTCACCCACGGAGGATTAAATGAGAATCTTTCTTGTTTAACACTGGAATGGGGTGGTGCACTGTTCACTACCCGAAGATACTGCCACATCGGGTCAATGCACAGGGCGACAGAAGCAAGCTTCCAAATCAGCTCCCTTTCTCAAAAATACATTTAATTTATGGTCCCCAGATAGGGAACGTATGTATCAGTATGTGCTCACAAGTCACCCAAGTGCAAGTATTCACACAAAAAAAAACGTGCCTCAGGATGCGATCTGTCGCAAGATCCTTTCTTTTTTTTACACTTGATCTAAGCCAAAAGGCCTAGAGGGGGTAACCGGGAAAGGGGTGGACCCAACCATGTCCCCTTCATGAACACTCACATTACTCATAGCAATGGAAGGAAGGCTGGCAGCCAACCAGCCTCCCATACACTCTCTGGGTGGGTGGCAGTCAGCCACCCATACATACATTCAGCACAGGCTAAACCCACATCATCACTTAAAAAAAGGACAGGCGACCATTGCACTCTGATGGAGCATTTAGCAATGCAATCCATAGCCTGGCTTTTGCCTGAACCCCCATCACTCCTCCTCTTGCATATAAGACAATATTTCAGATCTGCATATGAAAACAACACGCCTACCTTTGTTGCACATAGCTGCCTGCCTGTCTCTAGTTACCCCACTGGCTGTAGCTGCGTCCCTTCCGACATGGAATAACACCAACTGTAACGATAAACTGAAAATTAACAGTATAAACCTGCATCATTTTGGACTCTGGTATTTGCTGAATCCGGGTGACCTGACAACCGATGGTGGTGCCGCTGGTGATTCTGGCCTTCTTGGAATCTGTTGGGCCTATGTGTTAGCTCACACATCACTTGGGTATCCATGGTAACTACCACAACATGGTCATCTGCAGTTTACATCTAGCCCTAGAAGTGGCATTGAATGGCATTTTAAAAGTGCTAAGGGTCCTGGTGCAATAATCCTCCCATGAGGATCAGCCTCAACGGCTTTGTAGATTGCACTCATGTCAGCAACTCCATATACATTTTTTTTTCTTCATGCTTCTTTCTTCATCCTTTTTTCTTTCTGTCATTCAGACTTTCATTCATTCGATCTCTCTCACTCACTTGCTTTAACTCATTTGTTCTCACTCACTCACTCACTCAATCACTCACTCATTCACTCTCACTCACTCTCACTCTCTCACTCACTCGCTCACTAAGTCAGTCTCTCTCTCTCTCTCTCTCTCTTTTTCTTTTTATATATATTTTTTTCCGTCTTCTTCTTCTTCTTCTTCTTCAGACCCTGTCATAGCACTAATGCCTTTCCAATACCACCAGCAGATGGAGACACTCCATTGCAACATTGGTTGTGAGCAGCAGTTTCTAAAAACAAATGCCTCATGGCGGATTTCCCATCCATCAATGGATGGTAAATTTTGTTTTTATCATTCACTGACCACAGAAACCAATGCATGGTCAAGCAACAGCAATGACACACCCTTGTGTATAGGCATGAGACCCTCACGTCATTTAACAGGATTCAGCACCACCCACAAGACAGCTACCTGTCATGTCATGTCAAACCTGCACAGGTGTGCTAGATTATTATTATTTAGTTTTATTTTATTTTTTTACACCAATCAGTGTGCAAACATGGTCATTAAAACGCTAAATGAATAGACGTTCATAAACCAGTCAGTGCAACTCATCATTTTGGTCTCCAATTCTCAAACTCAAATTCTCACCCACGGAGGATTAAATGAGAATCTTTCTTGTTTAACACTGGAATGGGGTGGTGCACTGTTCACTACCCGAAGATACTGCCACATCGGGTCAATGCATAGGGCGACAGAAGCAAGCTTCCAAATCAGCTCCCTTTCTCAAAAATCCATTTAATTTATGGTCCCCAGATAGGGAACGTATGTATCAGTATGTGCTCACAAGTCACCCAAGTGCAAGTATTCACACAAAAAAAAACGTGCCTCAGGATGCGATCTGTCGCAAGATCCTTTCTTTTTTTTACACTTGATCTAAGCCAAAAGGCCTAGAGGGGATAACCGGGAAAGGGGTGGACCCAACCATGTCCCCTTCATGAGCACTCACATTACTCATAGGAATGGAAGGAAGGCTGGCAGCCAACCAGCCTCCCATACACTCTCTGGGTGGGTGGCAGTCAGCCACCCATACATACATACAGCACAGGCTAAACCCACATCATCACTTAAAAAAAGGACAGGCGACCATTGCACTCTGATGGAGCATTTAGCAATGCAATCCATAGCCTGGCTTTTGCCTGAACCCCCATCACTCCTCCTCTTGCATATAAGACAATATTTCAGATCTGCATATGAAAACAACACGCCTACCTTTGTTGCACATAGCTGCCTGCCTGTCTCTAGTTACCCCACTGGCTGTAGCTGCGTCCCTTCCGACATGGAATAACACCAACTGTAACGATAAACTGAAAATTAACAGTATAAACCTGCATCATTTTGGACTCTGGTATTTGCTGAATCCAGGTGACCTGACAACCGATGGTGGTGCCGCTGGTGATTCTGGCCTTCTTGGAATCTGTTGGGCCTATGTGTTAGCTCACACATCACTTGGGTATCCATGGTAACTACCACAACATGGTCATCTGCAGTTTACATCTAGCCCTAGAAGTGGCATTGAATGGCATTTTAAAAGTGCTAAGGGTCCTGGTGCAATAATCCTCCCATGAGGATCAGCCTCAACGGCTTTGTAGATTGCACTCATGTCAGCAACTCCATATACATTTTTTTTTCTTCATGCTTCTTTCTTCATCCTTTTTTCTTTCTGTCATTCAGACTTTCATTCATTCGATCTCTCTCACTCACTTGCTTTAACTCATTTGTTCTCACTCACTCAATCACTCACTCATTCACTCTCACTCACTCTCACTCTCTCACTCACTCGCTCACTAAGTCAGTCTCTCTCTCTCTCTTTTTCTTTTTATATATATTTTCTTCCGTCTTCTTCTTCTTCTTCTTCAGACCCTCTCATAGCACTAATGCCTTTCCAATACCACCAGCAGATGGAGACACTCCATTGCAACATTGGTTGTGAGCAGCAGTTTCTAAAAACAAATGCCTCATGGCGGATTTCCCATCCATCAATGGATGGTAAATTTTGTTTTTATCATTCACTTACCACAGAAACCAATGCATGGTCAAGCAACAGCAATGACACACCCTTGTGTATAGGCATGAGACCCTCACGTCATTTAACAGGATTCAGCACCACCCACAAGACAGCTACCTGTCATGTCATGTCAAACCTGCACAGGTGTGCTAGATTATTATTATTTAGTTTTATTTTATTTTTTTACACCAAGGCTGGCAGCCAACCAGCCTCCCATACACTCTCTGGGTGGGTGGCAGTCAGCCACCCATACATACATACAGCACAGGCTAAACCCACATCATCACTTAAAAAAAGGACAGGCGACCATTGCACTCTGATGGAGCATTTAGCAATGCAATCCATAGCCTGGCTTTTGCCTGAACCCCCATCACTCCTCCTCTTGCATATAAGACAATATTTCAGATCTGCATATGAAAACAACACGCCTACCTTTGTTGCACATAGCTGCCTGCCTGTCTCTAGTTACCCCACTGGCTGTAGCTGCGTCCCTTCCGACATGGAATAACACCAACTGTAACGATAAACTGAAAATTAACAGTATAAACCTGCATCATTTTGGACTCTGGTATTTGCTGAATCCGGGTGACCTGACAACCGATGGTGGTGCCGCTGGTGATTCTGGCCTTCTTGGAATCTGTTGGGCCTATGTGTTAGCTCACACATCACTTGGGTATCCATGGTAACTACCACAACATGGTCATCAGCAGTTTACATCTAGCCCTAGAAGTGGCATTGAATGGCATTTTAAAAGTGCTAAGGGTCCTGGTGCAATAATCCTCCCATGAGGATCAGCCTCAACGGCTTTGTAGATTGCACTCATGTCAGCAACTCCATATACATTTTTTTTTCTTCATGCTTCTTTCTTCATCCTTTTTTCTTTCTGTCATTCAGACTTTCATTCATTCGATCTCTCTCACTCACTTGCTTTAACTCATTTGTTCTCACTCACTCACTCAATCACTCAATCACTCACTCATTCACTCTCACTCACTCTCACTCTCTCACTCACTCGCTCACTAAGTAAGTCTCTCTCTCTCTCTCTCTTTTTCTTTTTATATATATTTTTTTCCGTCTTCTTCTTCTTCTTCTTCTTCAGACCCTGTCATAGCACTAATGCCTTTCCAATACCACCAGCAGATGGAGACACTCCATTGCAACATTGGTTGTGAGCAGCAGTTTCTAAAAACAAATGCCTCATGGCGGATTTCCCATCCATCAATGGATGGTAAATTTTTTTTTATCATTCACTGACCACAGAAACCAATGCATGGTCAAGCAACAGCAATGACACACCCTTGTGTATAGGCATGAGACCCTCACGTCATTTAACAGGATTCAGCACCACCCACAAGACAGCTACCTGTCATGTCATGTCAAACCTGCACAGGTGTGCTAGATTATTATTATTTAGTTTTATTTTATTTTTTTACACCAATCAGTGTGCAAACATGGTCATTAAAACGCTAAATGAATAGACGTTCATAAACCAGTCAGTGCAACTCATCATTTTGGTCTCCAATTCTCAAACTCAAATTCTCACCCACGGAGGATTAAATGAGAATCTTTCTTGTTTAACACTGGAATGGGGTGGTGCACTGTTCACTACCCGAAGATACTGCCACATCGGGTCAATGCACAGGGCGACAGAAGCAAGCTTCCAAATCAGCTCCCTTTCTCAAAAATACATTTAATTTATGGTCCCCAGATAGGGAACGTATGTATCAGTATGTGCTCACAAGTCACCCAAGTGCAAGTATTCACACAAAAAAAAACGTGCCTCAGGATGCGATCTGTCGCAAGATCCTTTCTTTTTTTTACACTTGATCTAAGCCAAAAGGCCTAGAGGGGGTAACCGGGAAAGGGGTGGACCCAACCATGTCCCCTTCATGAACACTCACATTACTCATAGCAATGGAAGGAAGGCTGGAAGCCAACCAGCCTCCCATACACTCTCTGGGTGGGTGGCAGTCAGCCACCCATACATACATACAGCACAGGCTAAACCCACATCATCACTTAAAAAAAGGACAGGCGACCATTGCACTCTGATGGAGCATTTAGCAATGCAATCCATAGCCTGGCTTTTGCCTGAACCCCCATCACTCCTCCTCTTGCATATAAGACAATATTTCAGATCTGCATATGAAAACAACACGCCTACCTTTGTTGCACATAGCTGCCTGCCTGTCTCTAGTTACCCCACTGGCTGTAGCTGCGTCCCTTCCGACATGGAATAACACCAACTGTAACGATAAACTGAAAATTAACAGTATAAACCTGCATCATTTTGGACTCTGGTATTTGCTGAATCCGGGTGACCTGACAACCGATGGTGGTGCCGCTGGTGATTCTGGCCTTCTTGGAATCTGTTGGGCCTATGTGTTAGCTCACACATCACTTGGGTATCCATGGTAACTACCACAACATGGTCATCTGCAGTTTACATCTAGCCCTAGAAGTGGCATTGAATGGCATTTTAAAAGTGCTAAGGGTCCTGGTGCAATAATCCTCCCATGAGGATCAGCCTCAACGGCTTTGTAGATTGCACTCATGTCAGCAACTCCATATACATTTTTTTTTCTTCATGCTTCTTTCTTCCTCCTTTTTTCTTTCTGTCATTCAGACTTTCATTCATTCGATCTCTCTCACTCACTTGCTTTAACTCATTTGTTCTCACTCACTCACTCACTCAATCACTCACTCATTCACTCTCACTCACTCTCACTCTCTCACTCACTCGCTCACTAAGTCAGTCTCTCTCTCTCTCTTTTTCTTTTTATATATATTTTTTTCCGTCTTCTTCTTCTTCTTCTTCAGACCCTCTCATAGCACTAATGCCTTTCCAATACCACCAGCAGATGGAGACACTCCATTGCAACATTGGTTGTGAGCAGCAGTTTCTAAAAACAAATGCCTCATGGCGGATTTCCCATCCATCAATGGATGGTAAATTTTGTTTTTATCATTCACTGACCACAGAAACCAATGCATGGTCAAGCAACAGCAATGACACACCCTTGTGTATAGGCATGAGACCCTCACGTCATTTAACAGGATTCAGCACCACCCACAAGACAGCTACCTGTCATGTCATGTCAAACCTGCACAGGTGTGCTAGATTATTATTATTTAGTTTTATTTTATTTTTTTACACCAATCAGTGTGCAAACATGGTCATTAAAACGCTAAATGAATAGACGTTCATAAACCAGTCAGTGCAACTCATCATTTTGGTCTCCAATTCTCAAACTCAAATTCTCACCCACGGAGGATTAAATGAGAATCTTTCTTGTTTAACACTGGAATGGGGTGGTGCACTGTTCACTACCCGAAGATACTGCCACATCGGGTCAATGCATAGGGCAACGGAAGCAAGCTTCCAAATCAGCTCCCTTTCTCAAAAATCCATTTAATTTATGGTCCCCAGATAGGGAACGTATGTATCAGTATGTGCTCACAAGTCACCCAAGTGCAAGTATTCACACAAAAAAAAACGTGCCTCAGGATGCGATCTGTCGCAAGATCCTTTCTTTTTTTACACTTGATCTAAGCCAAAAGGCCTAGAGGGGATAACTGGGAAAGGGGTGGACCCAACCATGTCCCCTTCATGAGCACTCACATTACTCATAGGAATGGAAGGAAGGCTGGCAGCCAACCAGCCTCCCATACACTCTCTGGGTGGGTGGCAGTCAGCCACCCATACATACATAAAGCACAGGCTAAACCCACATCATCACTTAAAAAAAGTACAGGCGACCATTGCACTCTGATGGAGCATTTAGCAATGCAATCCATAGCCTGGCTTTTGCCTGAACCCCCATCACTCCTCCTCTTGCATATAAGACAATATTTCAGATCTGCATATGAAAACAACACGCCTACCTTTGTTGCACATAGCTGCCTGCCTGTCTCTAGTTACCCCACTGGCTGTAGCTGCGTCCCTTCCGACATGTAATAACACCAACTGTAACGATAAACTGAAAATTAACAGTATAAACCTGCATCATTTTGGACTCTGGTATTTGCTGAATCCGGGTGACCTGACAACCGATGGTGGTGCCGCTGGTGATTCTGGCCTTCTTGGAATCTGTTGGGCCTATGTGTTAGCTCACTCATCACTTGGGTATCCATGGTAACTACCACAACATGGTCATCTGCAGTTTACATCTAGCCCTAGAAGTGGCATTGAACGGCATTTTAAAAGTGCTAAGGGTCCTGGTGCAATAATCCTCCCATGAGGATCAGCCTCAACGGCTTTGTAGATTGCACTCATGTCAGCAACTCCATATACATTTTTTTTTCTTCATGCTTCTTTCTTCATCCTTTTTTCTTTCTGTCATTCAGACTTTCATTCATTCGATCTCTCTCACTCACTTGCTTTAACTCATTTGTTCTCACTCACTCACTCACTCAATCACTCATTCACTCTCACTCACTCTCACTCTCTCACTCACTCGCTCACTAAGTCAGTCTCTCTCTCTCTCTCTCTCTTTTTCTTTTTATATATATTTTTTTCCGTCTTCTTCTTCTTCTTCAGACCCTGTCATAGCACTAATGCCTTTCCAATACCACCAGCAGATGGAGACACTCCATTGCAACATTGGTTGTGAGCAGCAGTTTCTAAAAACAAATGCCTCATGGCGGATTTCCCATCCATCAATGGATGGTAAATTTTGTTTTTATCATTCACTGACCACAGAAACCAATGCATGGTCAAGCAACAGCAATGACGCACCCTTGTGTATAGGCATGAGACCCTCACGTCATTTAACAGGATTCAGCACCACCCACAAGACAGCTACCTGTCATGTCATGTCAAACCTGCACAGGTGTGCTAGATTATTATTATTTAGTTTTATTTTATTTTTTTTACACCAATCAGTGTGCAAACATGGTCATTAAAACGCTAAATGAATAGACGTTCATAAACCAGTCAGTGCAACTCATCATTTTGGTCTCCAATTCTCAAACTCAAATTCTCACCCACGGAGGATTAAATGAGAATCTTTCTTGTTTAACACTGGAATGGGGTGGTGCACTGTTCACTACCCGAAGATACTGCCACATCGGGTCAATGCATAGGGCGACAGAAGCAAGCTTCCAAATCAGCTCCCTTTCTCAAAAATCCATTTAATTTATGGTCCCCAGATAGGGAACGTATGTATCAGTATGTGCTCACAAGTCACCCAAGTGCAAGTATTCACACAAAAAAAAAACGTGCCTCAGGATGCGATCTGTCGCAAGATCCTTTCTTTTTTTACACTTGATCTAAGCCAAAAGGCCTAGAGGGGATAACCGGGAAAGGGGTGGACCCAACCATGTCCCCTTCATGAGCACTCACATTACTCATAGGAATGGAAGGAAGGCTGGCAGCCAACCAGCCTCCCATACACTCTCTGGGTGGGTGGCAGTCAGCCACCCATACATACATACAGCACAGGCTAAACCCACATCATCACTTAAAAAAAGGACAGGTGACCATTTCACTCTGATGGAGCATTTAGCAATGCAATCCATAGCCTGGCTTTTGCATGAACCCCCATCACTCCTCCTCTTGCATATAAGACAATATTTCAGATCTGCATATGAAAACAACACGCCTACCTTTGTTGCACATAGCTTCCTGCCTGTCTCTAGTTACCCCACTGGCTGTAGCTGCGTCCCTTCCGACATGGAATAACACCAACTGTAACGATAAACTGAAAATTAACAGTATAAACCTGCATCATTTTGGACTCTGGTATTTGCTGAATCCGGGTGACCTGACAACCGATGGTGGTGCCGCTGGTGATTCTGGCCTTCTTGGAATCTGTTGGGCCTATGTGTTAGCTCACACATCACTTGGGTATCCATGGTAACTACCACAACATGGTCATCTGCAGTTTACATCTAGCCCTAGAAGTGGCATTGAACGGCATTTTAAAAGTGCTAAGGGTCCTGGTGCAATAATCCTCCCATGAGGATCAGCCTCAACGGCTTTGTAGATTGCACTCATGTCAGCAACTCCATATACATTTTTTTTTCTTCATGTTTCTTTCTTCATCCTTTTTTCTTTCTGTCATTCAGACTTTCATTCATTCGATCTCTCTCACTCACTTGCTTTAACTCATTTGTTCTCACTCACTCACTCACTCACTCAATCACTCACTCACTCATTCACTCTCACTCACTCTCACTCTCTCACTCACTCGCTCACTAAGTCAGTCTCTCTCTCTCTCTTTTTCTTTTTATATATATTTTTTTCCGTCTTCTTCTTCTTCTTCTTCAGACCCTGTCATAGCACTAATGCCTTTCCAATACCACCAGCAGATGGAGACACTCCATTGCAACATTGGTTGTGAGCAGCAGTTTCTAAAAACAAATGCCTCATGGCGGATTTCCCATCCATCAATGGATGGTAAATTTTGTTTTTATCATTCACTGACCACAGAAACCAATGCATGGTCAAGCAACAGCAATGACACACCCTTGTGTATAGGCATGAGACCCTCACGTCATTTAACAGGAATCAGCACCACCCACAAGACAGCTACCTGTCATGTCATGTCAAACCTGCACAGGTGTGCTAGATTATTATTATTTAGTTTTATTTTATTTTATTTAAACCAATCAGTGTGCAAACATGGTCATTAAAACGCTAAATTAATAGACGTTCATAAACCAGTCAGTGCAACTCATCATTTTGGTCTCCAATTCTCAAACTCAAATTCTCACCCACGGAGGATTAAATGAGAATCTTTCTTGTTTAACACTGGAATGGGGTGGTGCACTGTTCACTACCTGAAGATACTGCCACATCGGGTCAATGCATAGGGCGACAGAAGCAAGCTTCCAAATCAGCTCCCTTTCTCAAAAATCCATTTAATTTATGGTCCCCAGATAGGGAACGTATGTATCAGTATGTGCTCACAAGTCACCCAAGTGCAAGTATTCACACAAAAAAAAACGTGCCTCAGGATGCGATCTGTCGCAAGATCCTTTCTTTTTTTACACTTGATCTAAGCCAAAAGGCCTAGAGGGGATAACCGGGAAAGGGGTGGACCCAACCATTTCCCCTTCATGAGCACTCACATTACTCATAGGAATGGAAGGAAGGCTGGCAGCCAACCAGCCTCCCATACACTCTCTGGGTGGGTGGCAGTCAGCCACCCATACATACATACAGCATAGGCTAAACCCACATCATCACTTAAAAAAAGGACAGGCGACCATTGCACTCTGATGGAGCATTTAGCAATGCAATCCATAGCCTGGCTTTTGCCTGAACCCCCATCACTCCTCCTCTTGCATATAAGACAATATTTCAGATCTGCATATGAAAACAACACGCCTACCTTTGTTGCACATAGCTGCCTGCCTGTCTCTAGTTACCCCACTGGCTGTCGCTGCGTCCCTTCCGACATGGAATAACACCAACTGTAACGATAAACTGAAAATTAACAGTATAAACCTGCATCATTTTGGACTCTGGTATTTGCTGAATCCGGGTGACCTGACAACCGATGGTGGTGCCGCTGGTGATTCTGGCCTTCTTGGAATCTGTTGGGCCTATGTGTTAGCTCACACATCACTTGGGTATCCATGGTAACTACCACAACATGGTCATCTGCAGTTTACATCTAGCCCTAGAAGTGGCATTGAATGGCATTTTAAAAGTGCTAAGGGTCCTGGTGCAATAATCCTCCCATGAGGATCAGCCTCAACGGCTTTGTAGATTGCACTCATGTCAGCAACTCCATATACATTTTTTTTTCTTCATGCTTCTTTCTTCATCCTTTTTTCTTTCTGTCATTCAGACTTTCATTCATTCGATCTCTCTCACTCACTTGCTTTAACTCATTTGTTCTCACTCACTCACTCACTCAATCACTCACTCACTCATTCACTCTCACTCACTCTCACTCTCTCACTCACTCGCTCACTAAGTCAGTCTCTCTCTCTCTCTCTCTTTTTCTTTTTATATATATTTTTTTCCGTCTTCTTCTTCAGACCCTGTCATAGCACTAATGCCTTTCCAATACCACCAGCAGATGGATACACTCCATTGCAACATTGGTTGTGAGCAGCAGTTTCTAAAAACAAATGCCTCATGGCGGATTTCCCATCCATCAATGGATGGTAAATTTTGTTTTTATCATTCACTGACCACAGAAACCAATGCATGGTCAAGCAACAGCAATGACACACCCTTGTGTATAGGCATGAGACCCTCACGTCATTTAACAGGATTCAGCACCACCCACAAGACAGCTACCTGTCATGTCATGTCAAACCTGCACAGGTGTGCTAGATTATTATTATTTAGTTTTATTTTATTTTTTTACACCAATCAGTGTGCAAACATGGTCATTAAAACGCTAAATGAATAGACGTTCATAAACCAGTCAGTGCAACTCATCATTTTGGTCTCCAATTCTCAAACTCAAATTCTCACCCACGGAGGATTAAATGAGAATCTTTCCTGTTTAACACTGGAATGGGGTGGTGCACTGTTCACTACCCGAAGATACTGCCACATCGGGTCAATGCATAGGGCGACAGAAGCAAGCTTCCAAATCAGCTCCCTTTCTCAAAAATCCATTTAATTTATGGTCCCCAGATAGGGAACGTATGTATCAGTATGTGCTCACAAGTCACCCAAGTGCAAGTATTCACACAAAAAAAAAATGTGCCTCAGGATGCGATCTGTCGCAAGATCCTTTCTTTTTTTACACTTGATCTAAGCCAAAAGGCCTAGAGGGGATAACCGGGAAAGGGGTGGACCCAACCATGTCCCCTTCATGAGCACTCACATTACTCATAGGAATGGAAGGAAGGCTGGCAGCCAACCAGCCTCCCATACACTCTCTGGGTGGGTGGCAGTCAGCCACCCATACATACATACAGCACAGGCTAAACCCACATCATCACTTAAAAAAAGGACAGGCGACCATTGCACTCTGATGGAGCATTTAGCAATGCAATCCATAGCCTGGCTTTTGCCTGAACCCCCATCACTCCTCCTCTTGCATATAAGACAATATTTCAGATCTGCAGATGAAAACAACACGCCTACCTTTGTTGCACATAGCTGCCTGCCTGTCTCTAGTTACCCCACTGGCTGTAGCTGCGTCCCTTCCGACATGGAATAACACCAACTGTAACGATAAACTGAAAATTAACAGTATAAACCTGCATCATTTTGGACTCTGGTATTTGCTGAATCCGGGTGACCTGACAACCGATGGTGGTGCCGCTGGTGATTCTGGCCTTCTTGGAATCTGTTGGGCCTATGTGTTAGCTCACACATCACTTGGGTATCCATGGTAACTACCACAACATGGTCATCTGCAGTTTACATCTAGCCCTAGAAGTGGCATTGAATGGCATTTTAAAAGTGCTAAGGGTCCTGGTGCAATAATCCTCCCATGAGGATCAGCCTCAAAGGCTTTGTAGATTGCACTCATGTCAGCAACTCCATATACATTTTTTTTTCTTCATGCTTCTTTCTTCATCCTTTTTTCTTTCTGTCATTCAGACTTTCATTCATTCGATCTCTCTCCCTCACTTGCTTTAACTCATTTGTTCTCACTCACTCACTCACTCACTCATTCACTCTCACTCACTCTCACTCTCTCACTCACTCACTCACTAAGTCAGTCTCTCTCTCTCTCTCTCTCTTTTTCTTTTTATATATATTTTTTTCTGTCTTCTTCTTCTTCTTCTTCAGACCCTGTCATAGCACTAATGCCTTTCCAATACCACCAGCAGATGGAGACACTCCATTGCAACATTGGTTGTGAGCAGCAGTTTCTAAAAACAAATGCCTCATGGCGGATTTCCCATCCATCAATGAATGGTAAATTTTGTTTTTATCATTCACTGACCACAGAAACCAATGCATGGTCAAGCAACAGCAATGACACACCCTTGTGTATAGACATGAGACCCTCACGTCATTTAACAGGATTCAGCACCACCCACAAGACAGCTACCTGTCATGTCATGTCAAACCTGCACAGGTGTGCTAGATTATTATTATTTAGTTTTATTTTATTTTTTTACACCAATCAGTGTGCAAACATGGTCATTAAAACGCTAAATGAATAGACGTTCATAAACCAGTCAGTGCAACTCATCATTTTGGTCTCCAATTCTCAAACTCAAATTCTCACCCACGGAGGATTAAATGAGAATCTTTCTTGTTTAACACTGGAATGGGGTGGTGCACTGTTCACTACCCGAAGATAATGCCACATCAGGTCAATGCATAGGGCGACAGAAGCAAGCTTCCAAATCAGCTCCCTTTCTCAAAAATCCATTTAATTTTTGGTCCCCAGATAGGGAACGTATGTATCAGTATGTGCTCACAAGTCACCCAAGTGCAAGTATTCACACAAAAAAAAAACGTGCCTCAGGATGCGATCTGTCGCAAGATCCTTTCTTTTTTTACACTTGATCTAAGCCAAAAGGCCTAGAGGGGATAAACGGGAAAGGGGTGGACCCAACCATGTCCCCTTCATGAGCACTCACATTACTCATAGGAATGGAAGGAAGGCTGGCAGCCAACCAGCCTCCCATACACTCTCTGGGTGGGTGGCAGTCAGCCACCCATACATACATACAGCACAGGCTAAACCCACATCATCACTTAAAAAAAGGACAGGCGACCATTGCACTCTGATGGAGCATTTAGCAATGCAATCCATAGCCTGGCTTTTGCCTGAACCCCCATCACTCCTCCTCTTACATATAAGACAATATTTCAGATCTGCATATGAAAACAACACGCCTACCTTTGTTGCACATAGCTGCCTGCCTGTCTCTAGTTACCCCACTGGCTGTAGCTGCGTCCCTTCCGACATGGAATAACACCAACTGTAACGATAAACTGAAAATTAACAGTATAAACCTGCATCATTTTGGACTCTGGTATTTGCTGAATCCGGGTGACCTGACAACCGATGGTGGTGCCGCTGGTGATTCTGGCCTTCTTGGAATCTGTTGGGCCTATGTGTTAGCTCACACATCACTTGGGTATCCATGGTAACTACCACAACATGGTCATCTGCAGTTTACATCTAGCCCTAGAAGTGGCATTGAATGGCATTTTAAAAGTGCTAAGGGTCCTGGTGCAATAATCCTCCCATGAGGATCAGCCTCAACGGCTTTGTAGATTGCACTCATGTCAGCAACTCCATATACATTTTTTTTTCTTCATGCTTCTTTCTTCATCCTTTTTTCTTTCTGTCATTCAGACTTTCATTCATTCGATCTCTCTCACTCACTTGCTTTAACTCATTTGTTCTCACTCACTCACTCACTCAATCACTCTCTCACTCACTCTCACTCTCTCTCACTCTCTCTCACTCTCTCTCACTCTCTCTCACTCTCTCTCACTCTCTCTCACTCTCTCTCACTCTCTCGCTCAATAAGTCAGTCTCTCTCTCTCTCTTTTTCTTTTTATATATATATTTTTTTCCATCTTCTTCTTCTTCAGACCCTGTCATAGCACTAATGCCTTTCCAATACCACCAGCAGATGGAGACACTCCATTGCAACATTGGTTGTGAGCAGCAGTTTCTAAAAACAAATGCCTCATGGCGGATTTCCCATCCATCAATGGATGGTAAATTTTGTTTTTATCATTCACTGACCACAGAAACCAATGCATGGTCAAGCAACAGCAATGACACACCCTTGTGTATAGGCATGAGACCCTCACGTCATTTAACAGGATTCAGCACCACCCACAAGACAGCTACCTGTCATGTCATGTCAAACCTGCACAGGTGTGCTAGATTATTATTATTTAGTTTTATTTTATTTTTTTACACCAATCAGTGTGCAAACATGGTCATTAAAACGCTAAATGAATAGACGTTCATAAACCAGTCAGTGCAACTCATCATTTTGGTCTCCAATTCTCAAACTCAAATTCTCACCCACGGAGGATTAAATGAGAATCTTTCTTGTTTAACACTGGAATGGGGTGGTGCACTGTTCACTACCCGAAGATACTGCCACACCGGGTCAATGCATAGGGCGACAGAAGCAAGCTTCCAAATCAGCTCCCTTTCTCAAAAATCCATTTAATTTATGGTCCCCAGATAGGGAACGTATGTATCAGTATGTGCTCACAAGTCACCCAAGTGCAAGTATTCACACAAAAAAAAAAACGTGCCTCAGGATGCGATCTGTCGCAAGATCCTTTCTTTTTTTACACTTGATCTAAGCCAAAAGGCCTAGAGGGGATAACCGGGAAAGGGGTGGACCCAACCATGTCCCCTTCATGAGCACTCACATTACTCATAGGAATGGAAGGAAGGCTGGCAGCCAACCAGCCTCCCATACACTCTCTGGGTGGGTGGCAGTCAGCCACCCATACATACATACAGCACAGGCTAAACCCACATCATCACTTAAAAAAAGGACAGGCGACCATTGCACTCTGATGGAGCATTTAGCAATGCAATCCATAGCCTGGCTTTTGCCTGAACCCCCATCACTCCTCCTCTTGCATATAAGACAATATTTCAGATCTGCATATGAAAACAACACGCCTACCTTTGTTGCACATAGCTGCCTACCTGTCTCTAGTTACCCCACTGGCTGTAGCTGCGTCCCTTCCGACATGGAATAACACCAACTGTAACGATAAACTGAAAATTAACAGTATAAACCTGCATCATTTTGGACTCTGTTATTTGCTGAATCCGGGTGACCTGACAACCGATGGTGGTGCCGCTGGTGATTCTGGCCTTCTTGGAAACTGTTGGGCCTATGTGTTAGCTCACACATCACTTGGGTATCCATGGTAACTACCACAACATGGTCATCTGCAGTTTACATCTAGCCCTAGAAGTGGCATTGAATGGCATTTTAAAAGTGCTAAGGGTCCTGGTGCAATAATCCTCCCATGAGGATCAGCCTCAACGGCTTTGTAGATTGCACTCATGTCAGCAACTCCATATACATTTTTTTTTCTTCATGCTTCTTTCTTCATCCTTTTTTCTTTCTGTCATTCAGACTTTCAATCATTCGATCTCTCTCACTCACTCACTCACTCAATCACTCACTCACTCATTCACTCTCACTCACTCTCACTCTCTCACTCACTCGCTCACTAAGTCAGTCTCTCTCTCTCTCTCTTTTTCTTTTTATATATATTTTTTCCGTCTTCTTCTTCTTCTTCTTCAGACCCTGTCATAGCACTAATGCCTTTCCAATACCACCAGCAGATGGAGACACTCCATTGCAACATTGGTTGTGAGCAGCAGTTTCTAAAAACAAATGCCTCATGGCGGATTCCCCATCCATCAATGGATGGTAAATTTTGTTTTTATCATTCACTGACCACAGAAAACAATGCATGGTCAAGCAACAGCAATGACACACCCTTGTGTATAGGCATGAGACCCTCACGTCATTTAACAGGATTCAGCACCACCCACAAGACAGCTACCTGTCATGTCATGTCAAACCTGCACAGGTGTGCTAGATTATTATTATTTAGTTTTATTTTATTTTTTTACACCAATCAGTGTGCAAACATGGTCATTAAAACGCTAAATGAATAGACGTTCATAAACCAGTCAGTGCAACTCATCATTTTGGTCTCAAATTCTCACCCACGGAGGATTAAATGAGAATCTTTCTTGTTTAACACTGGAATGGGGTGGTGCACTGTTCACTACCCGAAGATACTGCCACATCGGGTCAATGCATAGGGCGACAGAAGCAAGCTTCCAAATCAGCTCCCTTTCTCAAAAATCCATTTAATTTATGGTCCCCAGATAGGGAACGTATGTATCAGTATGTGCTCACAAGTCACCCAAGTGCAAGTATTCACACAAAAAAAAAACGTGCCTCAGGATGCGATCTGTCGCAAGATCCTTTCTTTTTTTACACTTGATCTAAGCCAAAAGGCCTAGAGGGGATAACCGGGAAAGGGGTGGACCCAACCATGTCCCCTTCATGAGCACTCACATTACTCATAGGAATGGAAGGAAGGCTGGCAGCAAACCAGCCTCCCATACACTCTCTGGGTGGGTGGGTGGCAGTCAGCCATCCCTACATACATACAGCACAGGCTAAACCCACATCATCACTTTAAAAAAGGACAGGCGACCATTGCACTCTGATGGAGCATTTAGCAATGCAATCCATAGCCTGGCTTTTGCCTGAACCCCCATCACTCCTCCTCTTGCATATAAGACAATATTTCAGATCTGCATATGAAAACAACACGCCTACCTTTGTTGCACATAGCTGCCTGCCTGTCTCTAGTTACCCCACTGGCTGTAGCTGCGTCCCTTCCGACATGGAATAACACCAACTGTAACGATAAACTGAAAATTAACAGTATAAACCTGCATCATTTTGGACTCTGGTATTTGCTGAATCCGGGTGACCTGACAACCGATGGTGGTGCCGCTGGTGATTCTGGCCTTCTTGGAATCTGTTGGGCCTATGTGTTAGCTCACACATCACTTGGGTATCCATGGTAACTACCACAACATGGTCATCTGCAGTTTACATCTAGCCCTAGAAGTGGCATTGAATGGCATTTTAAAAGTGCTAAGGGTCCTGGTGCAATAATCCTCCCATGAGGATCAGCCTCAACGGCTTTGTAGATTGCACTCATGTCAGCAACTCCATATACATTTTTTTTTCTTCATGCTTCTTTCTTCATCCTTTTTTCTTTCTGTCATTCAGACTTTCATTCATTCGATCTCTCTCACTCACTTGCTTTAACTCATTTGTTCTCACTCACTCACTCACTCAATCACTCACTCATTCAGTCTCACTCACTCTCACTCTCTCACTCACTCGCTCACTAAGTCAGTCTCTCTCTCTCTCTTTTTCTTTTTATATATATTTTTTTCCGTCTTCTTCTTCTTCTTCTTCTTCTTCAGACCCTGTCATAGCACTAATGCCTTTCCAATACCACCAGCAGATGGAGACACTCCATTGCAACATTGGTTGTGAGCAGCAGTTTCTAAAAACAAATGCCTCATGGCGGATTTCCCATCCATCAATGGATGGTAAATTTTGTTTTTATCATTCACTGACCACAGAAACCAATGCATGGTCAAGCAACAGCAATGACACACCCTTGTGTATAGGCATGAGACCCTCACGTCATTTAACAGGATTCAGCACCACCCACAAGACAGCTACCTGTCATGTCATGTGAAACCTGCACAGGTGTGCTAGATTATTATTATTTAGTTTTATTTTATTTTTTTACACCAATCAGTGTGCAAACATGGTCATTAAAACGCTAAATGAATAGACGTTCATAAACCAGTCAGTGCAACTCATCATTTTGGTCTCCAATTCTCAAACTCAAATTCTCACCCACGGAGGATTAAATGAGAATCTTTCTTGTTTAACACTGGAATGGGGTGGTGCACTGTTCACTACCCGAAGATACTGCCACATCGGGTCAATGCATAGGGCGACAGAAGCAAGCTTCCAAATCAGCTCCCTTTCTCAAAAATCCATTTAATTTATGGTCCCCAGATAGGGAACGTATGTATCAGTATGTGCTCACAAGTCACCCAAGTGCAAGTATTCACACAAAAAAAAAAAACGTGCCTCAGGATGCGATCTGTCGCAAGACCCTTTCTTTTTTTACACTTGATCTAAGCCAAAAGGCCTAGAGGGGATAACCGGGAAAGGGGTGGACCCAACCATGTCCCCTTCATGATCACTCACATTACTCATAGGAATGGAAGGAAGGCTGGCAGCCAACCAGCCTCCCATACACTCTCTGGGTGGGTGGCAGTCAGCCATCCATACATACATACAACACAGGCTAAACCCACATCATCACTTAAAAAAAGGACAGGCGACCATTGCACTCTGATGGAGCATTTAGCAATGCAATCCATAGCCTGGCTTTTGCCTGAACCCCCATCACTCCTCCTCTTGCATATAAGACAATATTTCAGATCTGCATATGAAAACAACACGCCTACCTTTGTTGCACATAGCTGCCTGCCTGTCTCTAGTTACCCCACTGGCTGTAGCTGCGTCCCTTCCGACATGGAATAACACCAACTGTAACTATAAACTGAAAATTAACAGTATAAACCTGCATCATTTTGGACTCTGGTATTTGCTGAATCCGGGTGACCTGACAACCGATGGTGGTGCCGCTGGTGATTCTGGCCTTCTTGGAATCTGTTGGGCCTATGTGTTAGCTCACACATCACTTGGGTATCCATGGTAACTACCACAACATGGTCATCTGCAGTTTACATCTAGCCCTAGAAGTGGCATTGAATGGCATTTTAAAAGTGCTAAGGGTCCTGGTGCAATAATCCTCCCATGAGGATCAGCCTCAACGGCTTTGTAGATTGCACTCATGTCAGCAACTCCATATACATTTTTTTTTCTTCATGCTTCTTTCTTCATCCTTTTTTCTTTCTGTCATTCAGACTTTCATTCATTCGATCTCTCTCACTCACTTGCTTTAACTCATTTGTTCTCACTCACTCACTCACTCACTCAATCACTCACTCACTCATTCACTCTCACTCACTCTCACTCTCTCACTCACTCGCTCACTAAGTCAGTCTCTCTCTCTCTTTTTCTTTTTATATATATTTTTTTCCGTCTTCTTCTTCTTCTTCTTCTTCTTCTTCTTCAGACCCTGTCATAGCACTAATGCCTTTCCAATACCACCAGCAGATGGAGGCACTCCATTGCAACATTGGTTGTGAGCAGCAGTTTCTAAAAACAAATGCCTCATGGCAGATTTCCCATCCATCAATGGATGGTAAATTTTGTTTTTATCATTCACTGACCACAGAAACCAATGCATGGTCAAGCAACAGCAATGACACACCCTTGTGTATAGGCATGAGACCCTCACGTCATTTAACAGGATTCAGCACCACCCACAAGACAGCTACCTGTCATGTCATGTCAAACCTGCACAGGTGTGCTAGATTATTATTATTTAGTTTTATTTTATTTTTTTACACCAATCAGTGTGCAAACATGGTCATTAAAACGCTAAATGAATAGACGTTCATAAACCAGTCAGTGCAACTCATCATTTTGGTCTCCAATTCTCAAACTCAAATTCTCACCCACGGAGGATTAAATGAGAATCTTTCTTGTTTAACACTGGAATGGGGTGGTGCACTGTTCACTACCCGAAGATACTGCCACATCGGGTCAATGCATAGGGCGACAGAAGCAAGCTTCCAAATCAGCTCCCTTTCTCAAAAATCCATTTAATTTATGGTCCCCAGATAGGGAACGTATGTATCAGTATGTGCTCACAAGTCACCCAAGTGCTTGTATTCACACAAAAAAAAACGTGCCTCAGGATGCGATCTGTCGCAAGATCCTTTCTTTTTTTACACTTGATCTAAGCCAAAAGGCCTAGAGGGGATAACCGGGAAAGGGGTGGACCCAACCATGTCCCCTTCATGAGCACTCACATTACTCATAGGAATGGAAGGAAGGCTGGCAGCCAACCAGCCTCCCATACACTCTCTGGGTGGGTGGCAGTCAGCCACCCATACATACATACAGCACAGGCTAAACCCACATCATCACTTAAAAAAAGGACAGGCGACCATTGCACTCTGATGGAGCATTTAGCAATGCAATCCATAGCCTGGCTTTTGCCTGAACCCCCATCACTCCTCCCTTTGCATATAAGACAATATTTCAGATCTTCATATGAAAACAACACGCCTACCTTTGTTGCACATAGCTGCCTGCCTGTCTCTAGTTACCCCACTGGCTGTAGCTGCGTCCCTTCCGACATGGAATAACACCAACTGTAACGATAAACTGAAAATTAACAGTATAAACCTGCATCATTTTGGACTCTGGTATTTGCTGAATCCGGGTGACCTGACAACCGATGGTGGTGCCGCTGGTGATTCTGGCCTTCTTGGAATCTGTTGGGCCTATGTGTTAGCTCACACATCACTTGGGTATCCATGGTAACTACCACAACATGGTCATCTGCAGTTTACATGTAGCCCTAGAAGTGGCATTGAATGGCATTTTAAAAGTGCTAAGGGTCCTGGTGCAATAATCCTCCCATGAGGATCAGCCTCAACGGCTTTGTAGATTGCACTCATGTCAGCAACTCCATATACATTTTTTTTTCTTCATGCTTCTTTCTTCATCCTTTTTTCTTTCTGTCATTCAGACTTTCATTCATTCGATCTCTCTCACTCACTTGCTTTAACTCATTTGTTCTCACTCACTCACTCACTCAATCACTCACTCACTCATTCACTCTCACTCACTCTCACTCTCTCACTCACTCGCTCACTAAGTCAGTCTCTCTTTCTCTCTCTCTTTTTCTTTTTATATATATTTTTTTCCGTCTTCTTCTTCTTCTTCAGACCCTGTCATAGCACTAATGCCTTTCCAATACCACCAGCAGATGGAGACACTCCATTGCAACATTGGTTGTGAGCAGCAGTTTCTAAAAACAAATGCCTCATGGCGGATTTCCCATCCATCAATGGATGGTAAATTTTGTTTTTATCATTCACTGACCACAGAAACCAATGCATGGTCAAGCAACAGCAATGACACACCCTTGTGTATAGGCATGAGACCCTCACGTCATTTAACAGGATTCAGCACCATCCACAAGACAGCTACCTGTCATGTCATGTCAAACCTGCACAGGTGTGCTAGATTATTATTATTTAGTTTTATTTTTTTTTTTTTACACCAATCAGTGTGCAAACATGGTCATTAAAACGCTAAATGAATAGACGTTCATAAACCAGTCAGTGCAACTCATCATTTTGGTCTCCAATTCTCAAACTCAAATTCTCACCCACGGAGGATTAAATGAGAATCTTTCTTGTTTAACACTGGAATGGGGTGGTGCACTGTTCACTACCCGAAGATACTGCCACATCGGGTCAATGCATAGGGCGACAGAAGCAAGCTTCCAAATCAGCTCCCTTTCTCAAAAATCCATTTAATTTATGGTCCCCAGATAGGGAACGTATGTATCAGTATGTGCTCACAAGTCACCCAAGTGCAAGTATTCACACAAAAAAAAACGTGCCTCAGGATGCGATCTGTCGCAAGATCCTTTCTTTTTTTACACTTGATCTAAGCCAAAAGGCCTAGAGGGGATAACCGGGAAAGGGGTGGACCCAACCATGTCCCCTTCATGAGCACTCACATTACTCATAGGAATGGAAGGAAGGCTGGCAGCCAACCAGCCTCCCATACACTCTCTGGGTGGGTGGCAGTCAGCCACCCATACATACATACAGCACAGGCTAAACCCACATCATCACTTAAAAAAAGGACAGGCGACCATTGCACTCTGATGGAGCATTTAGCAATGCAATCCATAGCCTGGCTTTTGCCTGAACCTCCATCACTCCTCCCTTTGCATATAAGACAATATTTCAGATCTTCATATGAAAACAACACGCCTACCTTTGTTGCACATAGCTGCCTGCCTGTCTCTAGTTACCCCACTGGCTGTAGCTGCGTCCCTTCCGACATGGAATAACACCAACTGTAACGATAAACTGAAAATTAACAGTATAAACCTGCATCATTTTGGACTCTGGTATTTGCTGAATCCGGGTGACCTGACAACCGATGGTGGTGCCGCTGGTGATTCTGGCCTTCTTGGAATCTGTTGGGCCTATGTGTTAGCTCACACATCACTTGGGTATCCATGGTAACTACCACAACATGGTCATCTGCAGTTTACATCTAGCCCTAGAAGTGGCATTGAACGGCATTTTAAAAGTGCTAAGGGTCCTGGTGCAATAATCCTCCCATGAGGATCAGCCTCAACGGCTTTGTAGATTGCACTCATGTCAGCAACTCCATATACATTTTTTTTTCTTCATGCTTCTTTCTTCATCCTTTTTTCTTTCTGTCATTCAGACTTTCATTCATTCGATCTCTCTCACTCACTTGCTTTAACTCATTTGTTCTCACTCACTCACTCACTCACTCAATCAATCACTCACTCATTCACTCTCACTCACTCTCACTCTCTCACTCACTCGCTCACTAAGTCAGTCTCTCTTTCTCTCTCTCTTTTTCTTTTTATATATATTTTTTTCCGTCTTCTTCTTCTTCTTCAGACCCTGTCATAGCACTAATGCCTTTCCAATACCACCAGCAGATGGAGACACTCCATTGCAACATTGGTTGTGAGCAGCAGTTTCTAAAAACAAATGCCTCATGGCGGATTTCCCATCCATCAATGGATGGTAAATTTTGTTTTTATCATTCACTGACCACAGAAACCAATGCATGGTCAAGCAACAGCAATGACACACCCTTGTGTATAGGCATGAGACCCTCACGTCATTTAACAGGATTCAGCACCATCCACAAGACAGCTACCTGTCATGTCATGTCAAACCTGCACAGGTGTGCTAGATTATTATTATTTAGTTTTATTTTTTTTTTTTTACACCAATCAGTGTGCAAACATGGTCATTAAAACGCTAAATGAATAGACGTTCATAAACCAGTCAGTGCAACTCATCATTTTGGTCTCCAATTCTCAAACTCAAATTCTCACCCACGGAGGATTAAATGAGAATCTTTCTTGTTTAACACTGGAATGGGGTGGTGCACTGTTCACTACCCGAAGATACTGCCACATCGGGTCAATGCATAGGGCGACAGAAGCAAGCTTCCAAATCAGCTCCCTTTCTCAAAAGTCCATTTAATTTATGGTCCCCAGATAGGGAACGTATGTATCAGTATGTGCTCACAAGTCACCCAAGTGCAAGTATTCACACAAAAAAAAACGTGCCTCAGGATGCGATCTGTCGCAAGCTCCATTCTTTTTTTACACTTGATCTAAGCCAAAAGGCCTAGAGGGGATAACCGGGAAAGGGGTGGACCCAACCATGTCCCCTTCATGAGCACTCACATTACTCATAGGAATGGAAGGAAGGCTGGCAGCCAACCAGCCTCCCATACACTCTCTGGGTGGGTGGCAGTCAGCCACCCATACATACATACAGAACAGGCTAAACCCACATCATCACTTAAAAAAAGGACAGGCGACCATTGCACTCTGATGGAGCATTTAGCAATGCAATCCATAGCCTGGCTTTTGCCTGAACCCCCATCACTCCTCCTCTTGCATATAAGACAATATTTCAGATCTGCATATGAAAACAACACGCCTACCTTTGTTGCACATAGCTGCCTGCCTGTCTCTAGTTACCCCACTGGCTGTAGCTGCGTCCCTTCCGACATGGAATAACACCAACTGTAACGATAAACTGAAAATTAACAGTATAAACCTGCATCATTTTGGACTCTGGTATTTGCTGAATCCGGGTGACCTGACAACCGATGGTGGTGCCGCTGGTGATTCTGGCCTTCTTGGAATCTGTTGGGCCTATGTGTTAGCTCACACATCACTTGGGTATCCATGGTAACTACCACAACATGGTCATCTGCAGTTTACATCTAGCCCTAGAAGTGGCATTGAATGGCATTTTAAAAGTGCTAAGGGTCCTGGTGCAATAATCCTCCCATGAGGATCAGCCTCAACGGCTTTGTAGATTGCACTCATGTCAGCAACTCCATATACATTTTTTTTTCTTCATGCTTCTTTCTTCATCCTTTTTTCTTTCTGTCATTCAGACTTTCATTCATTCGATCTCTCTCACTCACTTGCTTTAACTCATTTGTTCTCACTCACTCACTTACTCACTCACTCAATCAATCACTCACTCATTCACTCTCACTCACTCTCACTCTCTCACTCACTCGCTCAATAAGTCAGTCTCTCTCTCTCTCTCTTTTTCTTTTTATATATATTTTTTTCCGTCTTCTTCTTCTTCTTCTTCAGACCCTGTCATAGCACTAATGCCTTTCCAATACCACCAGCAGATGGAGACACTCCATTGCAACATTGGTTGTGAGCAGCAGTTTCTAAAAACAAATGCCTCATGGCGGATTTCCCATCCATCAATGGATGGTAAATTTTGTTTTTATCATTCACTGACCACAGAAACCAATGCATGGTCAAGCAACAGCAATGACACACCCTTGTGTATAGGCATGAGACCCTCACGTCATTTAACAGGATTCAGCACCACCCACAAGACAGCTACCTGTCATGTCATGTCAAACCTGCACAGGTGTGCTAGATTATTATTATTTAGTTTTATTTTATTTTTTTACACCAATCAGTGTGCAAACATGGTCATTAAAACGCTAAATGAATAGACGTTCATAAACCAGTCAGTGCAACTCATCATTTTGGTCTCCAATTCTCAAACTCAAATTCTCACCCACGGAGGATTAAATGAGAATCTTTCTTGTTTAACACTGGAATGGGGTGGTGCACTGTTCACTACCCGAAGATACTGCCACATCGGGTCAATGCATAGGGCGACAGAAGCAAGCTTCCAAATCAGCTCCCTTTCTCAAAAATCCATTTAATTTATGGTCCCCAGATAGGGAACGTATGTATCAGTATGTGCTCACAAGTCACCCAAGTGCAAGTATTCACACAAAAAAAAACGTGCCTCAGGATGCGATCTGTCGCAAGATCCTTTCTTTTTTTTACACTTGATCTAAGCCAAAAGGCCTAGAGGGGATAACCGGGAAAGGGGTGGACCCAACCATGTCCCCTTCATGAGCACTCACATTACTCATAGGAATGGAAGGAAGGCTGGCAGCCAACCAGCCTCCCATACACTCTCTGGGTGGGTGGCAGTCAGCCACCCATACATACATACAGCACAGGCTAAACCCACATCATCACTTAAAAAAAGGACAGGCGACCATTGCACTCTGATGGAGCATTTAGCAATGCAATCCATAGATTGGCTTTTGCCTGAACCCCCATCACTCCTCCCTTTGCATATAAGACAATATTTCAGATCTTCATATGAAAACAACACGCCTACCTTTGTTGCACATAGCTGCCTGCCTGTCTCTAGTTACCCCACTGGCTGTAGCTGCGTCCCTTCCGACATGGAATAACACCAACTGTAACGATAAACTGAAAATTAACAGTATAAACCTGCATCATTTTGGACTCTGGTATTTGCTGAATCCGGGTGACCTGACAACCGATGGTGGTGCCGCTGGTGATTCTGGCCTTCTTGGAATCTGTTGGGCCTATGTGTTAGCTCACACATCACTTGGGTATCCATGGTAACTACCACAACATGGTCATCTGCAGTTTACATCTAGCCCTAGAAGTGGCATTGAACGGCATTTTAAAAGTGCTAAGGGTCCTGGTGCAATAATCCTCCCATGAGGATCAGCCTCAACGGCTTTGTAGATTGCACTCATGTCTGCAACTCCATATACCTTTTTTTTTCTTCATGCTTCTTTCTTCATCCTTTTTTCTTTCTGTCATTCAGACTTTCATTCATTCGATCTCTCTCACTCACTTGCTTTAACTCATTTGTTCTCACTCACTCACTCACTCAATCACTCACTCACTCACTCATTCACTCTCACTCACTCTCACTCTCTCACTCACTCGCTCACTAAGTCAGTCTCTCTCTCTCTCTTTTTCTTTTTATATATATTTTTTTCCGTCTTCTTCTTCTTCTTCTTCTTCAGACCCTGTCATAGCACTAATGCCTTTCCAATACCACCAGCAGATGGAGACACTCCATTGCAACATTGGTTGTGAGCAGCAGTTTCTAAAAACAATGCCTCATGGCGGATTTCCCATCCATCAATGGATGGTAAATTTTGTTTTTATCATTCACTGACCACAGAAACCAATGCATGGTCAAGCAACAGCAATGACACACCCTTGTGTATAGGCATGAGACCCTCACGTCATTTTACAGGATTCAGCACCACCCACAAGACAGCTACCTGTCATGTCATGTCAAACCTGCACAGGTGTGCTAGATTATTATTATTTAGTTTTATTTTATTTTTTTACACCAATCAGTGTGCAAACATGGTCATTAAAACGCTAAATGAATAGACGTTCATAAACCAGTCAGTGCAACTCATCATTTTGGTCTCCAATTCTCAAACTCAAATTCTCACCCACGGAGGATTAAATGAGAATCTTTCTTGTTTAACACTGGAATGGGGTGGTGCACTGTTCACTACCCGAAGATACTGCCACATAGGGTCAATGCATAGGGTGACAGAAGCAAGCTTCCAAATCAGCTCCCTTTCTCAAAAATCCATTTAATTTATGGTCCCCAGATAGGGAACGTATGTATCAGTATGTGCTCACAAGTCACCCAAGTGCAAGTATTCACACACAAAAAAACGTGCCTCAGGATGCGATCTGTCGCAAGATCCTTTCTTTTTTTTACACTTGATCTAAGCCAAAAAGCCTAGAGGGGATAACCGGGAAAGGGGTGGACCCAACCATGTCCCCTTCATGAGCACTCACATTACTCATAGGAATGGAAGGAAGGCTGGCAGCCAACCAGCCTCCCATACACTCTCTGGGTGGGTGGCAGTCAGCCACCCATACATACATACAGCACAGGCTAAACCCACATCATCACTTAAAAAAAGGACAGGCGACCATTGCACTCTGATGGAGCATTTAGCAATGCAATCCATAGCCTGGTTTTTGCCTGAACCCCCATCACTCCTCCTCTTGCATATAAGACAATATTTCAGATCTGCATATGAAAACAACACGCCTACCTTTGTTGCACATAGCTGCCTGCCTGTCTCTAGTTACCCCACTGGCTGTAGCTGCGTCCCTTCCGACATGGAATAACACCAACTGTAACGATAAACTGAAAATTAACAGTATAAACCTGCATCATTTTGGACTCTGGTATTTGCTGAATCCGGGTGACCTGACAACCGATGGTGGTGCCGCTGGTGATTCTGGCCTTCTTGGAATCTGTTGGGCCTATGTGTTAGCTCACACATCACTTGGGTATCCATGGTAACTACCACAACATGGTCATCTGCAGTTTACATCTAGCCCTAGAAGTGGCATTGAATGGCATTTTAAAAGTGCTAAGGGTCCTGGTGCAATAATCCTCCCATGAGGATCAGCCTCAACGGCTTTGTAGATTGCACTCATGTCAGCAACTCCATATACATTTTTTTTTCTTCATGCTTCTTTCTTCATCCTTTTTTCTTTCTGTCATTCAGACTTTCATTCATTCGATCTCTCTCACTCACTTGCTTTAACTCATTTGTTCTCACTCACTCACTCACTCAATCACTCACTCACTCATTCACTCTCACTCACTCTCACTCTCTCACTCACTCGCTCACTAAGTCAGTCTCTCTCTCTCTCTCTCTTTTTCTTTTTATATATATTTTTTTCCGTCTCCTTCTTCTTCTTCTTCTTCTTCAGACCCTGTCATAGCACTAATGCCTTTCCAATACCACCAGCAGATGGAGACACTCCATTGCAACATTGGTTGTGAGCAGCAGTTTCTAAAAACAAATGCCTCATGGCGGATTTCCCATCCATCAATGGATGGTAAATTTTGTTTTTATCATTCACTGACCACAGAAACCAATGCATGGTCAAGCAACAGCAATGACACACCCTTGTGTATAGGCATGAGACCCTCACGTCATTTAACAGGATTCAGCACCACCCACAAGACAGCTACCTGTCATGTCATGTCAAACCTGCACAGGTGTGCTAGATTATTATTATTTAGTTTTATTTTATTTTTTTACACCAATCAGTGTGCAAACATGGTCATTAAAACGCTAAATGAATAGACGTTCATAAACCAGTCAGTGCAACTCATCATTTTGGTCTCAAATTCTCACCCACGGAGGATTAAATGAGAATCTTTCTTGTTTAACACTGGAATGGGGTGGTGCACTGTTCACTACCCGAAGATACTGCCACATCGGGTCAATGCATAGGGCGACAGAAGCAAGCTTCCAAATCAGCTCCCTTTCTCAAAAATCCATTTAATTTATGGTCCCCAGATAGGGAACGTATGTATCAATATGTGCTCACAAGTCACCCAAGTGCAAGTATTCAAAAAAATAAAATAAACGTGCCTCAGGATGCGATCTGTCGCAAGATCCTTTCTTTTTTTACACTTGATCTAAGCCAAAAGGCCTAGAGGGGATAACCGGGAAAGGGGTGGACCCAACCATGTCCCCTTCATGAGCACTCACATTACTCATAGGAATGGAAGGAAGGCTGGCAGCCAACCAGCCTCCCATACACTCTCTGGGTGGGTGGGTGGCAGTCAGCCATCCATACATACATACAGCACAGGCTAAACCCACATCATCACTTAAAAAAAGGACAGGCGACCATTGCACTCTGATGGAGCATTTAGCAATGCAATCCATAGCCTGGTTTTTGCCTGAACCCCCATCACTCCTCCTCTTGCATATAAGACAATATTTCAGATCTGCATATGAAAACAACACGCCTACCTTTGTTGCACATAGCTGCCTGCCTGTCTCTAGTTACCCCACTGGCTGTAGCTGCGTCCCTTCCGACATGGAATAACACCAACTGTAACGATAAACTGAAAATTAACAGTATAAACCTGCATCATTTTGGACTCTGGTATTTGCTGAATCCGGGTGACCTGACAACCGATGGTGGTGCCGCTGGTGATTCTGGCCTTCTTGGAATCTGTTGGGCCTATGTGTTAGCTCACACATCACTTGGGTATCCATGGTAACTACCACAACATGGTCATCTGCAGTTTACATCTAGCCCTAGAAGTGGCATTGAATGGCATTTTAAAAGTGCTAAGGGTCCTGGTGCAATAATCCTCCCATGAGGATCAGCCTCAACGGCTTTGTAGATTGCACTCATGTCAGCAACTCCATATACATTTTTTTTTCTTCATGCTTCTTTCTTCATCCTTTTTTCTTTCTGTCATTCAGACTTTCATTCATTCGATCTCTCTCACTCACTTGCTTTAACTCATTTGTTCTCACTCACTCACTCACTCAATCACTCACTCACTCATTCACTCTCACTCACTCTCACTCTCTCACTCACTCGCTCACTAAGTCAGTCTCTCTCTCTCTCTCTTTTTCTTTTTATATATATTTTTTTCCGTCTTCTTCTTCTTCTTCTTCTTCAGACCCTGTCATAGCACTAATGCCTTTCCAATACCACCAGCAGATGGAGACACTCCATTGCAACATTGGTTGTGAGCAGCAGTTTCTAAAAACAAATGCCTCATGGCGGATTTCCCATCCATCAATGGATGGTAAATTTTGTTTTTATCATTCACTGACCACAGAAACCAATGCATGGTCAAGCAACAGCAATGACACACCCTTGTGTATAGGCATGAGACCCTCACGTCATTTAACAGGATTCAGCACCACCCACAAGACAGCTACCTGTCATGTCATGTCAAACCTGCACAGGTGTGCTAGATTATTATTATTTAGTTTTATTTTATTTTTTTACACCAATCAGTGTGCAAACATGGTCATTAAAACGCTAAATGAATAGACGTTCATAAACCAGTCAGTGCAACTCATCATTTTGGTCTCAAATTCTCACCCACGGAGGATTAAATGAGAATCTTTCTTGTTTAACACTGGAATGGGGTGGTGCACTGTTCACTACCCGAAGATACTGCCACATCGGGTCAATGCATAGGGCGACAGAAGCAAGCTTCCAAATCAGCTCCCTTTCTCAAAAATCCATTTAATTTATGGTCCCCAGATAGGGAACGTATGTATCAATATGTGCTCACAAGTCACCCAAGTGCAAGTATTCAAAAAAAAAAAATAAACGTGCCTCAGGATGCGATCTGTCGCAAGATCCTTTCTTTTTTTACACTTGATCTAAGCCAAAAGGCCTAGAGGGGATAACCGGGAAAGGGGTGGACCCAACCATGTCCCCTTCATGAGCACTCACATTACTCATAGGAATGGAAGGAAGGCTGGCAGCCAACCAGCCTCCCATACACTCTCTGGGTGGGTGGGTGGCAGTCAGCCATCCATACATACATACAGCACAGGCTAAACCCACATCATCACTTAAAAAAAGGACAGGCGACCATTGCACTCTGATGGAGCATTTAGCAATGCAATCCATAGCCTGGCTTTTGCCTGAACCCCCATCACTCCTCCTCTTGCATATAAGACAATATTTCAGATCTGCATATGAAAACAACACGCCTACCTTTGTTGCACATAGCTGCCTGCCTGTCTCTAGTTACCCCACTGGCTGTAGCTGCGTCCCTTCCGACATGGAATAACACCAACTGTAATGATAAACTGAAAATTAACAGTATAAACGTGCATCATTTTGGACTCTGGTATTTGCTGAATCCGGGTGACCTGACAACCGATGGTGGTGCCGCTGGTGATTCTGGCCTTCTTGGAATCTGTTGGGCCTATGTGTTAGCTCACACATCACTTGGGTATCCATGGTAACTACCACAACATGGTCATCTGCAGTTTACATCTAGCCCTAGAAGTGGCATTGAATGGCATTTTAAAAGTGCTAAGGGTCCTGGTGCAATAATCCTCCCATGAGGATCAGCCTCAACGGCTTTGAAGATTGCACTCATGTCAGCAACTCCATATACATTTTTTTTTCTTCATGCTTCTTTCTTCATCCTTTTTTCTTTCTGTCATTCAGACTTTCATTCATTCGATCTCTCTCACTCACTTGCTTTAACTCATTTGTTCTCACTCACTCACTCACTCACTCAATCACTCACTCACTCACTCACTCTCACTCACTCACTCACTCACTCACTCTCACTCTCTCACTCACTCGCTCACTAAGTCAGTCTCTCTCTCTCTTTTTCTTTTTATATATATTTTTTCCGTCTTCTTCTTCTTCTTCAGACCCTGTCATAGCACTAATGCCTTTCCAATACCACCAGCAGATGGAGACACTCCATTGCAACATTGGTTGTGAGCAGCAGTTTCTAAAAACAAATGCCTCATGGCGGATTTCCCATCCATCAATGGATGGTAAATTTTGTTTTTATCATTCACTGACCACAGAAACCAATGCATGGTCAAGCAACAGCAATGACACACCCTTGTGTATAGGTATGAGACCCTCACGTCATTTAACAGGATTCAGCACCACCCACAAGACAGCTACCTGTCATGTCATGTCAAACCTGCACAGGTGTGCTAGATTATTATTATTTAGTTTTATTTTATTTTTTTACACCAATCAGTGTGCAAACATGGTCATTAAAATGCTAAATGAATAGACGTTCATAAACCAGTCAGTGCAACTCATCATTTTGGTCTCCAATTCTCAAACTCAAATTCTCACCCACGGAGGATTAAATGAGAATCTTTCTTGTTTAACACTGGAATGGGGTGGTGCACTGTTCACTACCCGAAGATACTGCCACATCGGGTCAATGCATAGGGCGACAGAAGCAAGCTTCCAAATCAGCTCCCTTTCTCAAAAATCCATTTAATTTATGGTCCCCAGATAGGGAACGTATGTATCAGTATGTGCTCACAAGTCACCCAAGTGCAAGTATTCACACAAAAAAAAAAAACGTGCCTCAGGATGCGATCTGTCGCAAGATCCTTTCTTTTTTTACACTTGATCTAAGCCAAAAGGCCTAGAGGGGATAACCGGGAAAGGGGTGGACCCAACCATGTCCCCTTCATGAGCACTCACATTACTCATAGGAATGGAAGGAAGGCTGGCAGCCAACCAGCCTCCCATACACTCTCTGGGTGGGTGGCAGTCGGCCACCCATACATACATACAGCACAGGCTAAACCCACATCATCACTTAAAAAAAGGACAGGCGACCATTGCACTCTGATGGAGCATTTAGCAATGCAATCCATAGCCTGGCTTTTGCCTGAACCCCCATCACTCCTCCTCTTGCATATAAGACAATATTTCAGATCTGCATATGAAAACAACACGCCTACCTTTGTTGCACATAGCTGCCTGCCTGTCTCTAGTTACCCCACTGGCTGTAGCTGCGTCCCTTCCGACATGGAATAACACCAACTGTAACGATAAACTGAAAATTAACAGTATAAACCTGCATCATTTTGGACTCTGGTATTTGCTGAATCCGGGTGACCTGACAACCGATGGTGGTGCCGCTGGTGATTCTGGCCTTTTTGGAATCTGTTGGGCCTATGTGTTAGCTCACACATCACTTGGGTATCCATGGTAACTACCACAACATGGTCATCTGCAGTTTACATCTAGCCCTAGAAGTGGCATTGAATGGCATTTTAAAAGTGCTAAGGGTCCTGGTGCAATAATCCTCCCATGAGGATCAGCCTCAACGGCATTGTAGATTGCACTCATGTCAGCAACTCCATATACATTTTTTTTTCTTCATGCTTCTTTCTTCATCCTTTTTTCATTCTGTCATTCAGACTTTCATTCATTCGATCTCTCTCACTCACTTGCTTTAACTCATTTGTTCTCACTCACTCACTCAATCACTCACTCACTCTCACTCTCTCACTCACTCGCTCACTAAGTCAGTCTCTCTCTCTCTCTCTCTTTTTCTTTTTATATATATTTTTTTCCGTCTTCTTCTTCTTCTTCTTCTTCTTCAGACCCTGTCATAGCACTAATGCCTTTCCAATACCACCAGCAGATGGAGACACTCCATTGCAACATTGGTTGTGAGCAGCAGTTTCTAAAAACAAATGCCTCATGGCGGATTTCCCATCCATCAATGGATGGTAAATTTTGTTTTTATCATTCACTGACCACAGAAACCAATGCATGGTCAAGCAACAGCAATGACACACCCTTGTGTATAGGCATGAGACCCTCACGTCATTTAACAGGATTCAGCACCACCCACAAGACAGCTACCTGTCATGTCATGTCAAACCTGCACAGGTGTGCTAGATTATTATTATTTAGTTTTATTTTATTTTTTTACACCAATCAGTGTGCAAACATGGTCATTAAAACGCTAAATGAATAGACGTTCATAAACCAGTCAGTGCAACTCATCATTTTGGTCTCCAATTCTCAAACTCAAATTCTCACCCACGGAGGATTAAATGAGAATCTTTCTTGTTTAACACTGGAATGGGGTGGTGCACTTTTCACTACCCGAAGATACTGCCACATCGGGTCAATGCATAGGGCGACAGAAGCAAGCTTCCAAATCAGCTCCCTTTCTCAAAAATCCATTTAATTTATGGTCCCCAGATAGGGAACGTATGTATCAGTATGTGCTCACAAGTCACCCAAGTGCAAGTATTCACACAAAAAAAAAAAACGTGCCTCAGGATGCGATCTGTCGCAAGATCCTTTCTTTTTTTTACACTTGATCTAAGCCAAAAGGCCTAGAGGGGATAACCGGGAAAGGGGTGGACCCAACCATGTCCCCTTCATGAGCACTCACATTACTCATAGGAATGGAAGGAAGGCTGGCAGCCAACCAGCCTCCCATACACTCTCTGGGTGGGTGGCAGTCAGCCACCCATACATACATACAGCACAGGCTAAACCCACATCATCACTTAAAAAAAGGACAGGCGACCATTGCACTCTGATGGAGCATTTAGCAATGCAATCCATAGCCTGGCTTTTGCCTGAACCCCCATCACTCCTCCTCTTGCATATAAGACAATATTTCAGATCTGCATATGAAAACAACACGCCTACCTTTGTTGCACATAGCTGCCTGCCTGTCTCTAGTTACCCCACTGGCTGTAGCTGCGTCCCTTCCGACATGGAATAACACCAACTGTAACGATAAACTGAAAATTAACAGTATAAACCTGCATCATTTTGGACTCTGGTATTTGCTGAATCCGGGTGACCTGACAACCGATGGTGGTGCCGCTGGTGATTCTGGCCTTCTTGGAATCTGTTGGGCCTATGTGTTAGCTCACACATCACTTGGGTATCCATGGTAACTACCACAACATGGTCATCTGCAGTTTACATCTAGCCCTAGAAGTGGCATTGAATGGCATTTTAAAAGTGCTAAGGGTCCTGGTGCAATAATCCTCCCATGAGGATCAGCCTCAACGGCTTTGTAGATTGCACTCATGTCAGCAACTCCATATACATTTTTTTTTCTTCATGCTTCTTTCTTCATCCTTTTTTCTTTCTGTCATTCAGACTTTCATTCATTCGATCTCTCTCACTCACTTGCTTTTACTAATTTGTTCTCACTCACTCACTCACTCAATCACTCACTCATTCACTCTCACTCACTCTCACTCTCTCACTCACTCGCTCACTAAGTCAGTCTCTCTCTCTCTCTCTCTTTTTCTTTTTATATATATTTTTTTCCGTCTTCTTCTTCTTCTTCTTCTTCAGACCCTGTCATAGCACTAATGCCTTTCCAATACCACCAGCAGATGGAGACACTCCATTGCAACATTGGTTGTGAGCAGCAGTTTCTAAAAACAAATGCCTCATGGCGGATTTCCCATCCATCAATGGATGGTAAATTTTGTTTTTATCATTCACTGACCACAGAAACCAATGCATGGTCAAGCAACAGCAATGACACACCCTTGTGTATAGGCATGAGACCCTCATGTCATTTAACAGGATTCAGCACCACCCACAAGACAGCTACCTGTCATGTCATGTCAAACCTGCACAGGTGTGCTAGATTATTATTATTTAGTTTTATTTTATTTTTTTACACCAATCAGTGTGCAAACATGGTCATTAAAACGCTAAATGAATAGACGTTCATAAACCAGTCAGTGCAACTCATCATTTTGGTCTCCAATTCTCAAACTCAAATTCTCACCCACGGAGGATTAAATGAGAATCTTTCTTGTTTAACACTGGAATGGGGTGGTGCACTGTTCACTACCCGAAGATACTGCCACATCGGGTCAATGCATAGGGCGACAGAAGCAAGCTTCTAAATCAGCTCCCTTTCTCAAAAATCCATTTAATTTATGGTCCCCAGATAGGGAACGTATGTATCAGTATGTGCTCACAAGTCACCCAAGTGCAAGTATTCAAAAAAACAAAAAAAAACGTGCCTCAGGATGCGATCTGTCGCAAGATCCTTTCTTTTTTTACACTTGATCTAAGCCAAAAGGCCTAGAGGGGATAACCGGGAAAGGGGTGGACCCAACCATGTCCCCTTCATGAGCACTCACATTACTCATAGGAATGGAAGGAAGGCTGGCAGCCAACCAGCCTCCCATACACTCTCTGGTTGGGTGGGTGGCAGTCAGCCATCCATACATACATACAGCACAGGCTAAACCCACATCATCACTTAAAAAAAGGACAGGCGACCATTGCACTCTGATGGAGCATTTAGCAATGCAATCCATAGCCTGGCTTTTGCCTGAACCCCCATCACTCCTCCTCTTGCATATAAGACAATATTTCAGATCTGCATATGAAAACAACACGCCTACCTTTGTTGCACATAGCTGCCTGCCTGTCTCTAGTTACCCCACTGGCTGTAGCTGCGTCCCTTCCGACATGGAATAACACCAACTGTAACGATAAACTGAAAATTAACAGTATAAACCTGCATCATTTTGGACTCTGGTATTTGCTGAATCCGGGTGACCTGACAACCGATGGTGGTGCCGCTGGTGATTCTGGCCTTCTTGGAATCTGTTGGGCCTATGTGTTAGCTCACACATCATTTGGGTATCCATGGTAACTACCACAACATGGTCATCTGCAGTTTACATCTAGCCCTAGAAGTGGCATTGAATGGCATTTTAAAAGTGCTAAGGGTCCTGGTGCAATAATCCTCCCATGAGGATCAGCCTCAACGGCTTTGTAGATTGCACTCATGTCAGCAACTCCATATACATTTTTTTTTCTTCATGCTTCTTTCTTCATCCTTTTTTCTTTCTGTCATTCAGACTTTCATTCATTCGATCTCTCTCACTCACTTGCTTTAACTCATTTGTTCTCACTCACTCACTCACTCAATCACTCACTCATTCACTCTCACTCACTCTCACTCTCTCACTCACTCGCTCACTAAGTCAGTCTCTCTCTCTCTCTCTCTCTCTTTTTCTTTTTATATATATTTTTTTCCGTCTTCTTCTTCTTCTTCAGACCCTGTCATAGCACTAATGCCTTTCCAATACCACCAGCAGATGGAGACACTCCATTGCAACATTGGTTGTGAGCAGCAGTTTCTAAAAACAAATGCCTCATGGCGGATTTCCCATCCATCAATGGATGGTAAATTTTGTTTTTATCATTCACTGACCACAGAAACCAATGCATGGTCAAGCAACAGCAATGACACACCCTTGTGTATAGGCATGAGACCCTCACGTCATTTAACAGGATTCAGCACCACCCACAAGACAGCTACCTGTCATGTCATGTCAAACCTGCACAGGTGTGCTAGATTATTATTATTTAGTTTTATTTTATTTTTTTACACCAATCAGTGTGCAAACATGGTCATTAAAACGCTAAATGAATAGACGTTCATAAACCAGTCAGTACAACTCATCATTTTGGTCTCCAATTCTCAAACTCAAATTCTCACCCACGGAGGATTAAATGAGAATCTTTCTTGTTTAACACTGGAATGGGGTGGTGCACTGTTCACTACCCGAAGATACTGCCACATCGGGTCAATGCATAGGGCGACAGAAGCAAGCTTCCAAATCAGCTCCCTTTCTCAAAAATCCATTTAATTTATGGTCCCCAGATAGGGAACGTATGTATCAGTATGTGCTCACAAGTCACCCAAGTGCAAGTATTCAAAAAAAAAAAAAAAACGTGCCTCAGGATGCGATCTGTCGCAAGATCCTTTCTTTTTTTACACTTGATCTAAGCCAAAAGGCCTAGAGGGGATAACCGGGAAAGGGGTGGACCCA
The DNA here is from genome assembly GCF_029499605.1 of Hyla sarda. Classification (NCBI taxonomy): domain Eukaryota; kingdom Metazoa; phylum Chordata; class Amphibia; order Anura; family Hylidae; genus Hyla; species Hyla sarda. The sequence continues at coordinate 112,304,765 of NC_079196.1, read as the reverse complement.
ACCATGTCCCCTTCATGAGCACTCACATTACTCATAGGAATGGAAGGAAGGCTGGCAGCCAACCAGCCTCCCATACACTCTCTGGGTGGGTGGCAGTCAGCCATCCATACATACATACAACACAGGCTAAACCCACATCATCACTTAAAAAAAGGACAGGCGACCATTGCACTCTGATGGAGCATTTAGCAATGCAATCCATAGCCTGGCTTTTGCCTGAACCCCCATCACTCCTCCTCTTGCATATAAGACAATATTTCAGATCTGCATATGAAAACAACACGCCTACCTTTGTTGCACATAGCTGCCTGCCTGTCTCTAGTTACCCCACTGGCTGTAGCTGCGTCCCTTCCGACATGGAATAACACCAACTGTAACGATAAACTGAAAATTAACAGTATAAACCTGCATCATTTTGGACTCTGGTGTTTGCTGAATCCGGGTGACCTGACAACCGATGGTGGTGCCGCTGGTGATTCTGGCCTTCTTGGAATCTGTTGGGCCTATGTGTTAGCTCACACATCACTTGGGTATCCATGGTAACTACCACAACATGGTCATCTGCAGTTTACATCTAGCCCTAGAAGTGGCATTGAATGGCATTTTAAAAGTGCTAAGGGTCCTGGTGCAATAATCCTCCCATGAGGATCAGCCTCAACGGCTTTGTAGATTGCACTCATGTCAGCAACTCCATATACATTTTTTTTTCTTCATGCTTCTTTCTTCATCCTTTTTTCTTTCTGTCATTCAGACTTTCATTCATTCGATCTCTCTCACTCACTTGCTTTAACTCATTTGTTCTCACTCACTCACTCACTCAATCACTCACTCACTCATTCACTCTCACTCACTCTCACTCTCTCACTCACTCGCTCACTAAGTCAGTCTCTCTCTCCCTTTTTCTTTTTATATATATTTTTTTCCGTCTTCTTCTTCTTCAGACCCTGTCATAGCACTAATGCCTTTCCAATACCACCAGCAGATGGAGACACTCCATTGCAACATTGGTTGTGAGCAGCAGTTTCTAAAAACAAATGCCTCATGGCGGATTTCCCATCCATCAATGGATGGTAAATTTTGTTTTTATCATTCACTGACCACAGAAACCAATGCATGGTCAAGCAACAGCAATGACACACCCTTGTGTATAGGCATGAGACCCTCACGTCATTTAACAGGATTCAGCACCACCCACAAGACAGCTACCTGTCATGTCATGTCAAACCTGCACAGGTGTACTAGATTATTATTATTTAGTTTTATTTTATTTTTTTACACCAATCAGTGTGCAAACATGGTCATTAAAACGCTAAATGAATAGACGTTCATAAACCAGTCAGTGCAACTCATCATTTTGGTCTCCAATTCTCAAACTCAAATTCTCACCCACGGAGGATTAAATGAGAATCTTTCTTGTTTAACACTGGAATGGGGTGGTGCACTGTTCACTACCCGAAGATACTGCCACATCGGGTCAATGCATAGGGCGACAGAAGCAAGCTTCCAAATCAGCTCCCTTTCTCAAAAATCCATTTAATTTATGGTCCCCAGATAGGGAACGTATGTATCAGTATGTGCTCACAAGTCACCCAAGTGCAAGTATTCACACAAAAAAAAAAAAACGTGCCTCAGGATGCGATCTGTCGCAAGATCCTTTCATTTTTTACACTTGATCTAAGCCAAAAGGCCTAGAGGGAATAACCGGGAAAGGGGTGGACCCAACCATGTCCCCTTCATGAGCACTCACATTACTCATAGGAATGGAAGGAAGGCTGGCAGCCAACCAGCCTCCCATACACTCTCTGGGTGGGTGGCAGTCAGCCATCCATACATACATACAACACAGGCTAAACCCACATCATCACTTAAAAAAAGGACAGGCGACCATTGCACTCTGATGGAGCATTTAGCAATGCAATCCATAGCCTGGCTTTTGCCTGAACCCCCATCACTCCTCCTCTTGCATATAAGACAATATTTCAGATCTGCATATGAAAACAACACGCCTACCTTTGTTGCACATAGCTGCCTGCCTGTCTCTAGTTACCCCACTGGCTGTAGCTGCGTCCCTTCCGACATGGAATAACACCAACTGTAACGATAAACTGAAAATTAACAGTATAAACCTGCATCATTTTGGACTCTGGTGTTTGCTGAATCCGGGTGACCTGACAACCGATGGTGGTGCCGCTGGTGATTCTGGCCTTCTTGGAATCTGTTGGGCCTATGTGTTAGCTCACACATCACTTGGGTATCCATGGTAACTACCACAACATGGTCATCTGCAGTTTACATCTAGCCCTAGAAGTGGCATTGAATGGCATTTTAAAAGTGCTAAGGGTCCTGGTGCAATAATCCTCCCATGAGGATCAGCCTCAACGGCTTTGTAGATTGCACTCATGTCAGCAACTCCATATACATTTTTTTTTCTTCATGCTTCTTTCTTCATCCTTTTTTCTTTCTGTCATTCAGACTTTCATTCATTCGATCTCTCTCACTCACTTGCTTTAACTCATTTGTTCTCACTCACTCACTCACTCAATCACTCACTCACTCACTCATTCACTCTCACTCACTCTCCCTCTCTCACTCACTCGCTCACTAAGTCAGTCTCTCTCTCTCTTTTTCTTTTTATATATATTTTTTTCCGTCTTCTTCTTCTTCTTCAGACCCTGTCATAGCACTAATGCCTTTCCAATACCACCAGCAGATGGAGACACTCCATTGCAACATTGGTTGTGAGCAGCAGTTTCTAAAAACAAATGCCTCATGGCGGATTTCCCATCCATCAATGGATTGTAAATTTTGTTTTTATCATTCACTGACCACAGAAACCAATGCATGGTCAAGCAACAGCAATGACACACCCTTGTGTATAGGCATGAGACCCTCACATCATTTAACAGGATTCAGCACCACCCACAAGACAGCTACCTGTCATGTCATGTCAAACCTGCACAGGTGTGCTAGATTATTATTATTTAGTTTTATTTTATTTTTTTACACCAATCAGTGTGCAAACATGGTCATTAAAACGCTAAATGAATAGACGTTCATAAACCAGTCAGTGCAACTCATCATTTTGGTCTCCAATTCTCAAACTCAAATTCTCACCCACGGAGGATTAAATGAGAATCTTTCTTGTTTAACACTGGAATGGGGTGGTGCACTGTTCACTACCCGAAGATACTGCCACATCGGGTCAATGCATAGGGCGACAGAAGCAAGCTTCCAAATCAGCTCCCTTTCTCAAAAATCCATTTAATTTATGGTCCCCAGATAGGGAACGTATGTATCAGTATGTGCTCACAAGTCACCCAAGTGCAAGTATTCACACAAAAAAAAACGTGCCTCAGGATGCGATCTGTCGCAAGATCCTTTCTTTTTTTTACACTTGATCTAAGCCAAAAGGCCTAGAGGGGATAACCGGGAAAGGGGTGGACCCAACCATGTCCCCTTCATGAGCACTCACATTACTCATAGGAATGGAAGGAAGGCTGGCAGCCAACCAGCCTCCCATACACTCTCTGGGTGGGTGGCAGTCAGCCACCCATACATACATACAGCACAGGCTAAACCCACATCATCACTTAAAAAAAAGGACAGGCGACCATTGCACTCTGATGGAGCATTTAGCAATGCAATCCATAGCCTGGCTTTTGCCTGAACCCCCATCACTCCTCCTCTTGCATATAAGACAATATTTCAGATCTGCATATGAAAACAACACGCCTACCTTTGTTGCACATAGCTGCCTGCCTGTCTCTAGTTACCCCACTGGCTGTAGCTGCGTCCCTTCCGACATGGAATAACACCAACTGTAACGATAAACTGAAAATTAACAGTATAAACCTGCATCATTTTGGACTCTGGTATTTGCTGAATCCGGGTGACCTGACAACCGATGGTGGTGCCGCTGGTGATTCTGGCCTTCTTGGAATCTGTTGGGCCTATGTGTTAGCTCACACATCACTTGGGTATCCATGGTAACTACCACAACATGGTCATCTGCAGTTTACATCTAGCCCTAGAAGTGGCATTGAATGGCATTTTAAAAGTGCTAAGGGTCCTGGTGCAATAATCCTCCCATGAGGATCAGCCTCAACGGCTTTGTAGATTGCACTCATGTCAGCAACTCCATATACATTTTTTTTTCTTCATGCTTCTTTCTTCATCCTTTTTTCTTTCTGTCATTCAGACTTTCATTCATTCGATCTCTTTCCCTCACTTGCTTTAACTCATTTGTTCTCACTCACTCACTCACTCAATCACTCACTCACTCACTCATTCACTCTCACTCACTCTCACTCTCTCACTCACTCGCTCACTAAGTCAGTCTCTCTCTCTCTCTCTCTCTTTTTATTTTTATATATATTTTTTTCCGTCTTCTTCTTCAGACCCTGTCATAGCACTAATGCCTTTCCAATACCACCAGCAGATGGAGACACTCCATTGCAACATTGGTTGTGAGCAGCAGTTTCTAAAAACAAATGCCTCATGGCGGATTTCCCATCCATCAATGGATGGTAAATTTTGTTTTTATCATTCACTGACCACAGAAACCAATGCATGGTCAAGCAACAGCAATGACACACCCTTGTGTATAGGCATGAGACCCTCACGTCATTTATCAGGATTCAGCACCACCCACAAGACAGCTACCTGTCATGTCATGTCAAACCTGCACAGGTGTGCTAGATTATTATTATTTAGTTTTATTTTATTTTTTTAAACCAATCAGTGTGCAAACATGGTCATTAAAACGCTAAATGAATAGACGTTCATAAACCAGTCAGTGCAACTCATCATTTTGGTCTCCAATTCTCAAACTCAAATTCTCACCCACGGAGGATTAAATGAGAATCTTTCCTGTTTAACACTGGAATGGGGTGGTGCACTGTTCACTACCCGAAGATACTGCCACATCGGGTCAATGCATAGGGCGACAGAAGCAAGCATCTAAATCAGCTCCCTTTCTCAAAAATCCATTTAATTTATGGTCCCCAGATAGGGAACGTATGAATCAGTATGTGCTCACAAGTCACCCAAGTGCAAGTATTCACACAAAAAAAAACGTGCCTCAGGATGCGATCTGTCGCAAGATCCTTTCTTTTTTTACACTTGATCTAAGCCAAAAGGCCTAGAGGGGATAACCGGGAAAGGGGTGGACCCAACCATGTCCCCTTCATGAGCACTCACATTACTCATAGGAATGGAAGGAAGGCTGGCAGCCAACCAGCCTCCCATACACTCTCTGGGTGGGTGGCAGTCAGCCATCCATACATACATACAGCACAGGCTAAACCCACATCATCACTTAAAAAAAGGACAGGCAACCATTGCACTCTGATGGAGCATTTAGCAATGCAATCCATAGCCTGGCTTTTGCCTGAACCCCCATCACTCCTCCTCTTGCATATAAGACAATATTTCAGATCTGCATATGAAAACAACACGCCTACCTTTGTTGCACATAGCTGCCTGCCTGTCTCTAGTTACCCCACTGGCTGTAGCTGCGTCCCTTCCGACATGGAATAACACCAACTGTAACGATAAACTGAAAATTAACAGTATAAACCTGCATCATTTTGGACTCTGGTGTTTGCTGAATCCGGGTGACCTGACAACCGATGGTGGTGCCGCTGGTGATTCTGGCCTTCTTGGAATCTGTTGGGCCTATGTGTTAGCTCACACATCACTTGGGTATCCATGGTAACTACCACAACATGGTCATCTGCAGTTTACATCTAGCCCTAGAAGTGGCATTGAATGGCATTTTAAAAGTGCTAAGGGTCCTGGTGCAATAATCCTCCCATGAGGATCAGCCTCAACGGCTTTGTAGATTGCACTCATGTCAGCAACTCCATATACATTTTTTTTTCTTCATGCTTCTTTCTTCATCCTTTTTTCTTTCTGTCATTCAGACTTTCATTCATTCGATCTCTCTCACTCACTTGCTTTAACTCATTTGTTCTCACTCACTCACTCACTCAATCACTCACTCACTCATTCACTCTCACTCACTCTCACTCTCTCACTCACTCGCTCACTAAGTCAGTCTCTCTCTCTCTTTTTCTTTTTATATATATTTTTTTCCGTCTTCTTCTTCTTCTTCAGACCCTGTCATAGCACTAATGCCTTTCCAATACCACCAGCAGATGGAGACACTCCATTGCAACATTGGTTGTGAGCAGCAGTTTCTAAAAACAAATGCCTCATGGCGGATTTCCCATCCATCAATGGATTGTAAATTTTGTTTTTATCATTCACTGACCACAGAAACCAATGCATGGTCAAGCAACAGCAATGACACACCCTTGTGTATAGGCATGAGACCCTCACGTCATTTAACAGGATTCAGCACCACCCACAAGACAGCTACCTGTCATGTCATGTCAAACCTGCACAGGTGTGCTAGATTATTATTATTTAGTTTTATTTTATTTTTTTACACCAATCAGTGTGCAAACATGGTCATTAAAACGCTAAATGAATAGACGTTCATAAACCAGTCAGTGCAACTCATCATTTTGGTCTCCAATTCTCAAACTCAAATTCTCACCCACGGAGGATTAAATGAGAATCTTTCTTGTTTAACACTGGAATGGGGTGGTGCACTGTTCACTACCCGAAGATACTGCCACATCGGGTCAATGCATAGGGCGACAGAAGCAAGCTTCCAAATCAGCTCCCTTTCTCAAAAATCCATTTAATTTATGGTCCCCAGATAGGGAACGTATGTATCAGTATGTGCTCACAAGTCACCCAAGTTCAAGTATTCACACAAAAAAAAACGTGCCTCAGGATGCGATCTGTCGCAAGATCCTTTCTTTTTTTACACTTGATCTAAGCCAAAAGGCCTAGAGGGGATAACCGGGAAAGGGGTGGACCCAACCATGTCCCCTTCATGAGCACTCACATTACTCATAGGAATGGAAGGAAGGCTGGCAGCCAAACAGCCTCCCATACACTCTCTGGGTGGGTGGCAGTCAGCCACCCATACATACATAAAGCACCGGCTAAACCCACATCATCACTTAAAAAAGGACAGGCGACCATTGCACTCTGATGGAGCATTTAGCAATGCAATCCATAGCCTGGCTTTTGCCTGAACCCCCATCACTCCTCCTCTTGCATATAAGACAATATTTCAGATCTGCATATGAAAACAACACGCCTACCTTTGTTGCACATAGCTGCCTGCCTGTCTCTAGTTACCCCACTGGCTGTAGCTGCGTCCCTTCCGACATGGAATAACACCAACTGTAACGATAAACTGAAAATTAACAATATAAACCTGCATCATTTTGGACTCTGGTATTTGCTGAATCCGGGTGACCTGACAACCGATGGTGGTGCCGCTGGTGATTCTGGCCTTCTTGGAATCTGTTGGGCCTATGTGTTAGCTCACACATCACTTGGGTATCCATGGTAACTACCACAACATGGTCATCTGCAGTTTACATCTAGCCCTAGAAGTGGCATTGAATGGCATTTTAAAAGTGCTAAGGGTCCTGGTGCAATAATCCTCCCATGAGGATCAGCCTCAACGGCTTTGTAGATTGCACTCATGTCAGCAACTCCATATACATTTTTTTTTCTTCATGCTTCTTTCTTCATCCTTTTTTCTTTCTGTCATTCAGACTTTCATTCATTCGATCTCTCTCACTCACTTGCTTTAACTCATTTGTTCTCACTCACTCACTCACTCAATCACTCACTCACTCATTCACTCTCACTCACTCTCACTCTCTCACTCACTCGCTCACTAAGTCAGTCTCTCTCTCTCTCTCTCTTTTTCTTTTTATATATATATTTTTTTCCATCTTCTTCTTCTTCTTCTTCTTCAGACCCTGTCATAGCACTAATGCCTTTCCAATACCACCAGCAGATGGAGGCACTCCATTGCAACATTGGTTGTGAGCAGCAGTTTCTAAAAACAAATGCCTCATGGAAGATTTCCCATCCATCAATGGATGGTAAATTTTGTTTTTATCATTCACTGACCACAGAAACCAATGCATGGTCAAGCAACAGCAATGACACACCCTTGTGTATAGGCATGAGACCCTCACGTCATTTAACAGGATTCAGCACCACCCACAAGACAGCTACCTGTCATGTCATGTCAAACCTGCACAGGTGTGCTAGATTATTATTATTTAGTTTTATTTTATTTTTTTACACCAATCAGTGTGCAAACATGGTCATTAAAACGCTAAATGAATAGACGTTCATAAACCAGTCAGTGCAACTCATCATTTTGGTCTCCAATTCTCAAACTCAAATTCTCACCCACGGAGGATTAAATGAGAATCTTTCTTGTTTAACACTGGAATGGGGTGGTGCACTGTTCACTACCCGAAGATACTGCCACATCGGGTCAATGCATAGGGCGACAGAAGCAAGCTTCCAAATCAGCTCCCTTTCTCAAAAATCCATTTAATTTATGGTCCCCAGATAGGGAACGTATGTATCAGTATGTGCTCACAAGTCACCCAAGTGCAAGTATTCACACAAAAAAAAACGTGCCTCAGGATGCGATCTGTCGCAAGATCCTTTCTTTTTTTTACACTTGATCTAAGCCAAAAGGCCTAGAGGGGATAACCGGGAAAGGGGTGGACCCAACCATGTCCCCTTCATGAGCACTCACATTACTCATAGGAATGGAAGGAAGGCTGGCAGCCAACCAGCCTCCCATACACTCTCTGGGTGGGTGGCAGTCAGCCACCCATACATACATACAGCACAGGCTAAACCCACATCATCACTTAAAAAAAAGGACAGGCGACCATTGCACTCTGATGGAGCATTTAGCAATGCAATCCATAGCCTGGCTTTTGCCTGAACCCCCATCACTCCTCCTCTTGCATATAAGACAATATTTCAGATCTGCATATGAAAACAACACGCCTACCTTTGTTGCACATAGCTGCCTGCCTGTCTCTAGTTACCCCACTGGCTGTAGCTGCGTCCCTTCCGACATGGAATAACACCAACTGTAACGATAAACTGAAAATTAACAGTATAAACCTGCATCATTTTGGACTCTGGTATTTGCTGAATCCGGGTGACCTGACAACCGATGGTGGTGCCGCTGGTGATTCTGGCCTTCTTGGAATCTGTTGGGCCTATGTGTTAGCTCACACATCACTTGGGTATCCATGGTAACTACCACAACATGGTCATCTGCAGTTTACATCTAGCCCTAGAAGTGGCATTGAATGGCATTTTAAAAGTGCTAAGGGTCCTGGTGCAATAATCCTCCCATGAGGATCAGCCTCAACGGCTTTGTAGATTGCACTCATGTCAGCAACTCCATATACATTTTTTTTTCTTCATGCTTCTTTCTTCATCCTTTTTTCTTTCTGTCATTCAGACTTTCATTCATTCGATCTCTTTCCCTCACTTGCTTTAACTCATTTGTTCTCACTCACTCACTCACTCACTCATTCACTCTCACTCACTCTCACTCTCTCACTCACTCGCTCACTAAGTCAGTCTCTCTCTCTCTCTCTCTCTTTTTATTTTTATATATATTTTTTTCCGTCTTCTTCTTCAGACCCTGTCATAGCACTAATGCCTTTCCAATACCACCAGCAGATGGAGACACTCCATTGCAACATTGGTTGTGAGCAGCAGTTTCTAAAAACAAATGCCTCATGGCGGATTTCCCATCCATCAATGGATGGTAAATTTTGTTTTTATCATTCACTGACCACAGAAACCAATGCATGGTCAAGCAACAGCAATGACACACCCTTGTGTATAGGCATGAGACCCTAACGTCATTTAACAGGATTCAGCACCACCCACAAGACAGCTACCTGTCATGTCATGTCAAACCTGCACAGGTGTGCTAGATTATTATTGTTTAGTTTTATTTTATTTTTTTACACCAATCAGTGTGCAAACATGGTCATTAAAACGCTAAATGAATAGACGTTCATAAACCAGTCAGTGCAACTCATCATTTTGGACTCCAATTCTCAAACTCAAATTCTCACCCACGGAGGATTAAATGAGAATCTTTCTTGTTTAACACTGGAATGGGGTGGTGCACTGTTCGCTACCCGAAGATACTGCCACATCGGGTCAATGCATAGGGTGACAGAAGCAAGCTTCCAAATCAGCTCCCTTTGTCAAAAATCCATTTAATTTATGGTCCCCAGATAGGGAACGTATGTATCAGTATGTGCTCACAAGTCACCCAAGTGCAAGTATTCACACAAAAAAAAACGTGCCTCAGGATGCGATCTGTCGCAAGATCCTTTCTTTTTTTACACTTAATCTAAGCCAAAAGGCCTAGAGGGGATAACCGGGAAAGGGGTGGACCCAACCATGTCCCCTTCATGAGCACTCACATTACTCATAGGAATGGAAGGAAGGCTGGCAGCCAACCAGCCTCCCATACACTCTCTGGGTGGGTGGCAGTCAGCCACCCATACATACATACAGCACAGGCTAAACCCACATCATCACTTAAAAAAAGGACAGGCGACCATTGCACTCTGATGGAGCATTTAGCAATGCAATCCATAGCCTGGCTTTTGCCTGAACCCCCATCACTCCTCCTCTTGCATATAAGACAATATTTCAGATCTGCATATGAAAACAACACGCCTACCTTTGTTGCACATAGCTGCCTGCCTGTCTCTAGTTACCCCACTGGCTGTAGCTGCGTCCCTTCCGACATGGAATAACACCAACTGTAACGATAAACTGAAAATTAACAGTATAAACCTGCATCATTTTGGACTCTGGTATTTGCTGAATCCGGGTGACCTGACAACCGATGGTGGTGCCGCTGGTGATTCTGGCCTTCTTGGAATCTGTTGGGCCTATGTGTTAGCTCACACATCACTTGGGTATCCATGGTAACTACCACAACATGGTCATCTGCAGTTTACATCTAGCCCTAGAAGTGGCATTGAATGGCATTTTAAAAGTGCTAAGGGTCCTGGTGCAATAATCCTCCCATGAGGATCAGCCTCAACGGCTTTGTAGATTGCACTCATGTCAGCAACTCCATATACATTTTTTTTTCTTCATGCTTCTTTCTTCATCCTTTTTTCTTTCTGTCATTCAGACTTTCATTCATTTGATCTCTCTCACTCACTTGCTTTAACTCATTTGTTCTCACTCACTCACTCAATCACTCACTCACTCATTCACTCTCACTCACTCTCACTCTCTCACTCACTCGCTCACTAAGTCAGTCTCTCTCTCTCTCTCTCTCTCTCTCTTTTTCTTTTTATATATATTTTTTTCCGTCTTCTTCTTCTTCTTCAGACCCTGTCATAGCACTAATGCCTTTCCAATACCACCAGCAGATGGAGACACTCCATTGCAACATTGGTTGTGAGCAGCAGTTTCTAAAAACAAATGCCTCATGGCGGATTTCCCATCCATCAATGGATGGTAAATTTTGTTTTTATCATTCACTGACCACAGAAACCAATGCATGGTCAAGCAACAGCAATGACACACCCTTGTGTATAGGCATGAGACCCTCACGTCATTTAACAGGATTCAGCACCACCCACAAGACAGCTACCTGTCATGTCATGTCAAACCTGCACAGGTGTGCTAGATTATTATTATTTAGTTTTATTTTATTTTTTTACACCAATCAGTGTGCAAACATGGTCATTAAAACGCTAAATGAATAGACGTTCATAAACCAGTCAGTGCAACTCATCATTTTGGTCTCCAATTCTCAAACTCAAATTCTCACCCACGGAGGATTAAATGAGAATCTTTCTTGTTTAACACTGGAATGGGGTGGTGCACTGTTCACTACCCGAAGATACTGTCACATCGGGTCAATGCTTAGGGCGACAGAAGGAAGCTTCCAAATCAGCTCCCTTTCTCAAAAATCCATTTAATTTATGGTCCCCAGATAGGGAACATATGTATCAGTATGTGCTCACAAGTCACCCAAGTGCAAGTATTCACACAAAAAAAAAAAAAAAACGTGCCTCAGGATGCGATCTGTCGCAAGATCCTTTCTTTTTTTACACTTGATCTAAGCCAAAAGGCCTAGAGGGGATAACCGGGAAAGGGGTGGACCCAACCATGTCCCCTTCATGAGCACTCACATTACTCATAGAAATGGAAGGAAGGCTGGCAGCCAACCAGCCTCCCATACACTCTCTGGGTGGGGTGGCAGTCAGCCACCCATACATACATACAGCACAGGCTAAACCCACATCATCACTTAAAAAAAGGACAGGCGACCATTGCACTCTGATGGAGCATTTAGCAATGCAATCCATAGCCTGGCTTTTTCCTGAACCCCCATCACTCGTCCTCTTGCATATAAGACAATATTTCAGATCTGCATATGAAAACAACACGCCTACCTTTGTTGCACATAGCTGCCTGCCTGTCTCTAGTTACCCCACTGGCTGTAGCTGCGTCCCTTCCGACATGGAATAACACCAACTGTAACGATAAACTGAAAATTAACAGTATAAACCTGCATCATTTTGGACTCTGGTATTTGCTGAATCCGGGTGACCTGACAACCGATGGTGGTGCCGCTGGTGATTCTGGCCTTCTTGGAATCTGTTGGGCCTATGTGTTAGCTCACACATCACTTGGGTATCCATGGTAACTACCACAACATGGTCATCTGCAGTTTACATCTAGCCCTAGTAGTGGCATTGAATGGCATTTTAAAAGTGCTAAGGGTCCTGGTGCAATAATCCTCCCATGAGGATCAGCCTCAACGGCTTTGTAGATTGCACTCATGTCAGCAACTCCATATACATTTTTTTTTCTTCATGCTTCTTTCTTCATCCTTTTTTCTTTCTGTCATTCAGACTTTCATTCATTCGATCTCTCTCACTCACTTGCTTTAACTCATTTGTTCTCACTCACTCACTCACTCAATCACTCACTCACTCACTCACTCATTCACTCTCACTCACTCTCACTCTCTCACTCACTCGCTCACTAAGTCAGTCTCTCTCTCTCTCTCTTTTTCTTTTTATATATATTTTTTTCCATCGTCTTCTTCTTCTTCTTCTTCTTCTTCAGACCCTGTCATAGCACTAATGCCTTTCCAATACCACCAGCAGATGGAGACACTCCATTGCAACATTGGTTGTGAGCAGCAGTTTCTAAAAACAAATGCCTCATGGCGGATTTCCCATCCATCAATGGATGGTAAATTTTGTTTTTATCATTCACTAACCACAGAAACCAATGCATGGTCAAGCAACAGCAATGACACACCCTTGTGTATAGGCATGAGACCCTCACGTCATTTAACAGGATTCAGCACCACCCACAAGACAGCTACCTGTCATGTCATGTCAAACCTGCACAGGTGTGCTAGATTATTATTATTTAGTTTTATTTTATTTTTTTACACCAATCAGTGTGCAAACATGGTCATTAAAACGCTAAATGAATAGACGTTCATAAACCAGTCAGTGCAACTCATCATTTTGGTCTCCAATTCTCAAACTCAAATTCTCACCCACGGAGGATTAAATGAGAATCTTTCTTGTTTAACACTGGAATGGGGTGGTGCACTGTTCACTACCCGAAGATACTGCCACATCGGGTCAATGCATAGGGCGACAGAAGCAAGCTTCCAAATCAGCTCCCTTTCTCAAAAATCCATTTAATTTATGGTCCCCAGATAGGGAACGTATGTATCAGTATGTGCTCACAAGTCACCCAAGTGCAAGTATTCACACAAAAAAAAAACGTGCCTCAGGATGCGATCTGTCGCAAGATCCTTTCTTTTTTTACACTTGATCTAAGCCAAAAGGCCTAGAGGGGATAACCGGGAAAGGGGTGGACCCAACCATGTCCCCTTCATGAGCACTCACATTACTCATAGGAATGGAAGGAAGGCTGGCAGCCAACCAGCCTCCCATACACTCTCTGGGTGGGTGGCAGTCAGCCACCCATACATACATACAGCACATGCTAAACCCACATCATCACTTAAAAAAAGGACAGGCGACCATTGCACTCTGATGGAGCATTTAGCAATGCAATCCATAGCCTGGCTTTTGCCTGAACCCCCATCACTCCTCCTCTTGCATATAAGACAATATTTCAGATCTGCATATGAAAACAACACGCCTACCTTTGTTGCACATAGCTGCCTGCCTGTCTCTAGTTACCCCACTGGCTGTAGCTGCGTCCCTTCCGACATGGAATAACACCAACTGTAACGATAAACTGAAAATTAACAGTATAAACCTGCATCATTTTGGACTCTGGTATTTGCTGAATCCGGGTGACCTGACAACCGATGGTGGTGCCGCTGGTGATTCTGGCCTTCTTGGAATTTGTTGGGCCTATGTGTTAGCTCACACATCACTTGGGTATCCATGGTAACTACCACAACATGGTCATCTGCAGTTTACATCTAGCCCTAGAAGTGGCATTGAATGGCATTTTAAAAGTGCTAAGGGTCCTGGTGCAATAATCCTCCCATGAGGATCAGCCTCAACGGCTTTGTAGATTGCACTCATGTCAGCAACTCCATATACATTTTTTTTTCTTCATGCTTCTTTCTTCATCCTTTTTTCTTTCTGTCATTCAGACTTTCATTCATTCGATCTCTCTCACTAACTTGCTTTAACTCATTTGTTCTCACTCACTCACTCACTCACTCACTCATTCACTCTCACTCATTCTCACTCTCTCACTCACTCGCTCACTAAGTAAGTCTCTCTCTCTCTCTCTTTTTCTTTTTATATATATTTTTTTCCATCGTCTTCTTCTTCTTCTTCTTCAGACCCTGTCATAGCACTAATGCCTTTCCAATACCACCAGCAGATGGAGACACTCCATTGCAACATTGGTTGTGAGCAGCAGTTTCTAAAAACAAATGCCTCATGGCGGATTTCCCCTCCATCAATGGATGGTAAATTTTGTTTTTATCATTCACTGACCACAGAAACCAATGCATGGTCAAGCAACAGCAATGACACACCCTTGTGTATAGGCATGAGACCCTCACGTCATTTAACAGGATTCAGCACCACCCACAAGACAGCTACCTGTCATGTCATGTCAAACCTGCACAGGTGTGCTAGATTATTATTATTTAGTTTTATTTTTTTTTTTTACACCAATCAGTGTGCAAACATGGTCATTAAAACGCTAAATGAATAGACGTTCATAAACCAGTCAGTGCAACTCATCATTTTGGTCTCCAATTCTCAAACTCAAATTCTCACCCACGGAGGATTAAATGAGAATCTTTCTTGTTTAACACTGGAATGGGGTGGTGCACTGTTCACTACCCGAAGATACTGCCACATCGGGTCAATGCATAGGGCGACAGAAGCAAGCTTCCAAATCAGCTCCCTTTCTCAAAAATCCATTTAATTTATGGTCCCCAGATAGGGAACATATGTATCAGTATGTGCTCACAAGTCACCCAAGTGCAAGTATTCACACAAAAAAAAACGTGCCTCAGGATGCGATCTGTCGCAAGATCCTTTCTTTTTTTTACACTTGATCTAAGCCAAAAGGCCTAGAGGGGATAACCGGGAAAGGGGTGGACCCAACCATGTCCCCTTCATGAGCACTCACATTACTCATAGGAATGGAAGGAAGGCTGGCAGCCAACCAGCCTCCCATACACTCTCTGGGTGGGTGGCAGTCAGCCACCCATACATACATACATACAGCACAGGCTAAACCCACATCATCACTTAAAAAAAGGACAGGCGACCATTGCACTCTGATGGAGCATTTAGCAATGCAATCCATAGCCTGGCTTTTGCCTGAACCCCCATCACTCCTCCTCTTGCATATAAGACAATATTTCAGATCTGCATATGAAAACAACACGCCTACCTTTGTTGCACATAGCTGCCTGCCTGTCTCTAGTTACCCCACTGGCTGTAGCTGCGTCCCTTCCGACATGGAATAACACCAACTGTAACGATAAACTGAAAATTAACAGTATAAACCTGCATCATTTTGGACTCTGGTATTTGCTGAATCCGGGTGACCTGACAACCGATGGTGGTGCCGCTGGTGATTCTGGCCTTCTTGGAAACTGTTGGGCCTATGTGTTAGCTCACACATCACTTGGGTATCCATGGTAACTACCACAACATGGTCATCTGCAGTTTACATCTAGCCCTAGAAGTGGCATTGAATGGCATTTTAAAATTGCTAAGGGTCCTGGTGCAATAATCCTCCCATGAGGATCAGCCTCAACGGCTTTGTAGATTGCACTCATGTCAGCAACTCCATATACATTTTTTTTCTTCATGCTTCTTTCTTCATCCTTTTTTCTTTCTGTCATTCAGACTTTCATTCATTCGATCTCTCTCACTCACTTGCTTTAACTCATTTGTTCTCACTCACTCACTCACTCAATCACTCACTCACTCATTCACTCTCACTCACTCTCACTCTCTCACTCACTCGCTCACTAAGTCAGTCTCTCTCTCTCTCTCTCTCTTTTTCTTTTTATATATATTTTTTTCCGTCTTCTTCTTCTTCTTCTTCAGACCCTGTCATAGCACTAATGCCTTTCCAATACCACCAGCAGATGGAGACACTCCATTGCAACATTGGTTGTGAGCAGCAGTTTCTAAAAACAAATGCCTCATGGCGGATTTCCCATGCATCAATGGATGGTAAATTTTGTTTTTATCATTCACTGACCACAGAAACCAATGCATGGTCAAGCAACAGCAATGACACACCCTTGTGTATAGGCATGAGACCCTCACGTCATTTAACAGGATTCAGCACCACCCACAAGACAGCTACCTGTCATGTCATGTCAAACCTGCACAGGTGTGCTAGATTATTATTATTTAGTTTTATTTTATTTTTTTACACCAATCAGTGTGCAAACATGGTCATTAAAACGCTAAATGAATAGACGTTCATAAACCAGTCAGTGCAACTCATCATTTTGGTCTCCAATTCTCAAACTCAAATTCTCACCCACGGAGGATTAAATGAGAATCTTTCTTGTTTAACACTAGAATGGGGTGGTGCACTGTTCACTACCCGAAGATACTGCCACATCGGGTCAATGCATAGGGCGACAGAAGCAAGCTTCCAAATCAGCTCCCTTTCTCAAAAATCCATTTAATTTATGGTCCCCAGATAAGGAACGTATGTATCAGTATGTGCTCACAAGTCACCCAAGTGCAAGTATTCACACAAAAAAAAAAAAACATGCCTCAGGATGCGATCTGTCGCAAGATCCTTTCTTTTTTTTACACTTGATCTAAGCCAAAAGGCCTAGAGGGGATAACCGGGAAAGGGGTGGACCCAACCATGTCCCCTTCATGAGCACTCACATTACTCATAGGAATGGAAGGAAGGCTGGCAGCCAACCAGCCTCCCATACACTCTCTGGGTGGGTGGCAGTCAGCCACCCATACATACATACAGCACAGGCTAAACCCACATCATCACTTAAAAAAAGGACAGGCGACCATTGCACTCTGATGGAGCATTTAGCAATGCAATCCATAGCCTGGCTTTTGCCTGAACCCCCATCACTCCTCCTCTTGCATATAAGACAATATTTCAGATCTGCATATGAAAACAACACGCCTACCTTTGTTGCACATAGCTGCCTGCCTGACTCTAGTTACCCCACTGGCTGTAGCTGCGTCCCTTCCGACATGGAATAACACCAACTGTAACGATAAACTGAAAATTAACAGTATAAACCTGCATCATTTTGGACTCTGGTATTTGCTGAATCCGGGTGACCTGACAACCGATGGTGGTGCCGCTGGTGATTCTGGCCTTCTTGGAATCTGTTGGGCCTATGTGTTGGCTCACACATCACTTGGGTATCCATGGTAACTACCACAACATGGTCATCTGCAGTTTACATCTAGCCCTAGAAGTGGCATTGAATGGCATTTTAAAAGTGCTAAGGGTCCTGGTGCAATAATCCTCCCATGAGGATCAGCCTCAACGGCTTTGTAGATTGCACTCATGTCAGCAACTCCATATACATTTTTTTTTCTTCATGCTTCTTTCTTCATCCTTTTTTCTTTCTGTCATTCAGACTTTCATTCATTCGATCTCTCTCACTCACTTGCTTTAACTCATTTGTTCTCACTCACTCACTCACTCACTCATTCACTCTCACTCATTCTCACTCTCTCACTCACTCGCTCACTAAGTAAGTCTCTCTCTCTCTCTCTTTTTCTTTTTATATATATTTTTTTCCATCGTCTTCTTCTTCTTCTTCTTCTTCTTCAGACCCTGTCATAGCACTAATGCCTTTCCAATACCACCAGCAGATGGAGACACTCCATTGCAACATTGGTTGTGAGCAGCAGTTTCTAAAAACAAATGCCTCATGGCGGATTTCCCCTCCATCAATGGATGGTAAATTTTGTTTTTATCATTCACTGACCACAGAAACCAATGCATGGTCAAGCAACAGCAATGACACACCCTTGTGTATAGGCATGAGACCCTCACGTCATTTAACAGGATTCAGCACCACCCACAAGACAGCTACCTGTCATGTCATGTCAAACCTGCACAGGTGTGCTAGATTATTATTATTTAGTTTTATTTTTTATTTTTACACCAATCAGTGTGCAAACATGGTCATTAAAACGCTAAATGAATAGACGTTCATAAACCAGTCAGTGCAACTCATCATTTTGGTCTCCAATTCTCAAACTCAAATTCTCACCCACGGAGGATTAAATGAGAATCTTTCTTGTTTAACACTGGAATGGGGTGGTGCACTGTTCACTACCCGAAGATACTGCCACATCGGGTCAATGCATAGGGCGACAGAAGCAAGCTTCCAAATCAGCTCCCTTTCTCAAAAATCCATTTAATTTATGGTCCCCAGATAGGGAACATATGTATCAGTATGTGCTCACAAGTCACCCAAGTGCAAGTATTCACACAAAAAAAAACGTGCCTCAGGATGCGATCTGTCGCAAGATCCTTTCTTTTTTTTACACTTGATCTAAGCCAAAAGGCCTAGAGGGGATAACCGGGAAAGGGGTGGACCCAACCATGTCCCCTTCATGAGCACTCACATTACTCATAGGAATGGAAGGAAGGCTGGCAGCCAACCAGCCTCCCATACACTCTCTGGGTGGGTGGCAGTCAGCCACCCATACATACATACATACAGCACAGGCTAAACCCACATCATCACTTAAAAAAAGGACAGGCGACCATTGCACTCTGATGGAGCATTTAGCAATGCAATCCATAGCCTGGCTTTTGCCTGAACCCCCATCACTCCTCCTCTTGCATATAAGACAATATTTCAGATCTGCATATGAAAACAACACGCCTACCTTTGTTGCACATAGCTGCCTGCCTGTCTCTAGTTACCCCACTGGCTGTAGCTGCGTCCCTTCCGACATGGAATAACACCAACTGTAACGATAAACTGAAAATTAACAGTATAAACCTGCATCATTTTGGACTCTGGTATTTGCTGAATCCGGGTGACCTGACAACCGATGGTGGTGCCGCTGGTGATTCTGGCCTTCTTGGAAACTGTTGGGCCTATGTGTTAGCTCACACATCACTTGGGTATCCATGGTAACTACCACAACATGGTCATCTGCAGTTTACATCTAGCCCTAGAAGTGGCATTGAATGGCATTTTAAAAGTGCTAAGGGTCCTGGTGCAATAATCCTCCCATGAGGATCAGCCTCAACGGCTTTGTAGATTGCACTCATGTCAGCAACTCCATATACATTTTTTTTCTTCATGCTTCTTTCTTCATCCTTTTTTCTTTCTGTCATTCAGACTTTCATTCATTCGATCTCTCTCACTCACTTGCTTTAACTCATTTGTTCTCACTCACTCACTCACTCAATCACTCACTCACTCATTCACTCTCACTCACTCTCACTCTCTCACTCACTCGCTCACTAAGTCAGTCTCTCTCTCTCTCTCTCTCTTTTTCTTTTTATATATATTTTTTTCCGTCTTCTTCTTCTTCTTCTTCTTCTTCAGACCCTGTCATAGCACTAATGCCTTTCCAATACCACCAGCAGATGGAGACACTCCATTGCAACATTGGTTGTGAGCAGCAGTTTCTAAAAACAAATGCCTCATGGCGGATTTCCCATGCATCAATGGATGGTAAATTTTGTTTTTATCATTCACTGACCACAGAAACCAATGCATGGTCAAGCAACAGCAATGACACACCCTTGTGTATAGGCATGAGACCCTCACGTCATTTAACAGGATTCAGCACCACCCACAAGACAGCTACCTGTCATGTCATGTCAAACCTGCACAGGTGTGCTAGATTATTATTATTTAGTTTTATTTTATTTTTTTACACCAATCAGTGTGCAAACATGGTCATTAAAACGCTAAATGAATAGACGTTCATAAACCAGTCAGTGCAACTCATCATTTTGGTCTCCAATTCTCAAACTCAAATTCTCACCCACGGAGGATTAAATGAGAATCTTTCTTGTTTAACACTAGAATGGGGTGGTGCATTGTTCACTACCCGAAGATACTGCCACATCGGGTCAATGCATAGGGCGACAGAAGCAAGCTTCCAAATCAGCTCCCTTTCTCAAAAATCCATTTAATTTATGGTCCCCAGATAAGGAACGTATGTATCAGTATGTGCTCACAAGTCACCCAAGTGCAAGTATTCACACAAAAAAAAAAAAACATGCCTCAGGATGCGATCTGTCGCAAGATCCTTTCTTTTTTTTACACTTGATCTAAGCCAAAAGGCCTAGAGGGGATAACCGGGAAAGGGGTGGACCCAACCATGTCCCCTTCATGAGCACTCACATTACTCATAGGAATGGAAGGAAGGCTGGCAGCCAACCAGCCTCCCATACACTCTCTGGGTGGGTGGCAGTCAGCCACCCATACATACATACAGCACAGGCTAAACCCACATCATCACTTAAAAAAAGGACAGGCGACCATTGCACTCTGATGGAGCATTTAGCAATGCAATCCATAGCCTGGCTTTTGCCTGAACCCCCATCACTCCTCCTCTTGCATATAAGACAATATTTCAGATCTGCATATGAAAACAACACGCCTACCTTTGTTGCACATAGCTGCCTGCCTGTCTCTAGTTACCCCACTGGCTGTAGCTGCGTCCCTTCCGACATGGAATAACACCAACTGTAACGATAAACTGAAAATTAACAGTATAAACCTGCATCATTTTGGACTCTGGTATTTGCTGAATCCGGGTGACCTGACAACCGATGGTGGTGCCGCTGGTGATTCTGGCCTTCTTGGAATCTGTTGGGCCTATGTGTTGGCTCACACATCACTTGGGTATCCATGGTAACTACCACAACATGGTCATCTGCAGTTTACATCTAGCCCTAGAAGTGGCATTGAATGGCATTTTAAAAGTGCTAAGGGTCCTGGTGCAATAATCCTCCCATGAGGATCAGCCTCAACGGCTTTGTAGATTGCACTCATGTCAGCAACTCCATATACATTTTTTTTTCTTCATGCTTCTTTCTTCATCCTTTTTTCTTTCTGTCATTCAGACTTTCATTCATTCGATCTCTCTCACTCACTTGCTTTAACTCATTTGTTCTCACTCACTCACTCACTCAATCACTCACTCATTCACTCTCACTCACTCTCACTCTCTCACTCACTCGCTCACTAAGTCAGTCTCTCTCTCTCTCTCTCTCTCTCTTTTTCTTTTTATATATATTTTTTTCCGTCTTCTTCTTCTTCTTCTTCTTCAGACCCTGTCATAGCACTAATGCCTTTCCAATACCACCAGCAGATGGAGACACTCCATTGCAACATTGGTTGTGAGCAGCAGTTTCTAAAAACAAATGCCTCATGGCGGATTTCCCATCCATCAATGGATGGTAAATTTTGTTTTAATCATTCACTGACCACAGAAACCAATGCATGGTCAAGCAACAGCAATGACACACCCTTGTGTATAGGCATGAGACCCTCACGTCATTTAACAGGATTCAGCACCACCCACAAGACAGCTACCTGTCATGTCATGTCAAACCTGCACAGGTGTGCTAGATTATTATTATTTAGTTTTATTTTATTTTTTTACACCAATCAGTGTGCAAACATGGTCATTAAAACGCTAAATGAATAGACGTTCATAAACCAGTCAGTGCAACTCATCATTTTGGTCTCCAATTCTCAAACTCAAATTCTCACCCACGGAGGATTAAATGAGAATCTTTCTTGTTTAACACTGGAATGGGGTGGTGCACTGTTCACTACCCGAAGATACTGCCACATCGGGTCAATGCATAGGGCGACGGAAGCAAGCTTCCAAATCAGCTCCCTTTCTCAAAAATACATTTAATTTATGGTCCCCAGATAGGGAACATATGTATCAGTATGTGCTCACAAGTCACCCAAGTGCAAATATTCACACAAAAAAAAAAACGTGCCTCAGGATGCGATCTGTCGCAAGATCCTTTCTTTTTTTACACTTGATCTAAGCCAAAAGGCCTAGAGAAGATAACTGGGAAAGGGGTGGACCCAACCATGTCCCCTTCATGAGCACTCACATTACTCATAGGAATGGAAGGAAGGCTGGCAGCCAACCAGCCTCCCATACACTCTCTGGGTGGGTGGCAGTCAGCCACCCATACATACATACAGCACAGGCTAAACCCACATCATCACTTAAAAAAAGGACAGGCGACCATTGCACTCTGATGGAGCATTTAGCAATGCAATCCATAGCCTGGCTTTTGCCTGAACCCCCATCACTCCTCCTCTTGCATATAAGACAATATTTCAGATCTGCATATGAAAACAACACGCCTACCTTTGTTGCACATAGCTGCCTGCCTGTCTCTAGTTACCCCACTGGCTGTCGCTGCGTCCCTTCCGACATGGAATAACACCAACTGTAACGATAAACTGAAAATTAACAGTATAAACCTGCATCATTTTGGACTCTGGTATTTGCTGAATCCGGGTAACCTGACAACCGATGGTGGTGCCGCTGGTGATTCTGGCCTTCTTGGAATCTGTTGGGCCTTTGTGTTAGCTCACACATCACTTGGGTATCCATGGTAACTACCACAACATGGTCATCTGCAGTTTACATCTAGCCCTAGAAATGGCATTGAATGGCATTTTAAAAGTGCCAAGGGTCCTGGTGCAATAATCCTCCCATGAGGATCAGCCTCAACGGCTTTGTAGATTGCACTCATGTCTGCTACTCCATATACATTTTTTTTTCTTCATGCTTCTTTCTTCATCCTTTTTTCTTTCTGTCATTCAGACTTTCATTCATTCGATCTCACTCACTCCCTTGCTTGCTTTAACTCATTTGTTCTCACTCACTCACTTACTCACTCAATCACTCACTTATTCACTCTCACTCACTCTCACTCTCTCACTCACTCGCTCACTAAGTCAGTCTCTCTCTCTCTCTCTCTCTCTCTCTTTTTCTTTTTATATATATTTTTTTCCGTCTTCTTCTTCTTCTTCTTCAGACCCTGTCATAGCACTAATGCCTTTCCAATACCACCAGCAGATGGAGACACTCCATTGCAACATTGGTTGTGAGCAGCAGTTTCTAAAAACAAATGCCTCATGGCGGATTTCCCATCCATCAATGGATGGTAAATTTTGTTTTATCATTCACTGACCACAGAAACCAATGCATGGTCAAGCAACAGCAATGACACACCCTTGTGTATAGGCATGAGACCCTCACGTCATTTAACAGGATTCAGCACCACCCACAAGACAGCTACCTGTCATGTCATGTCAAACCTGCACAGGTGTGCTAGATTATTATTATTTAGTTTTATTTTATTTTTTTACACCAATCAGTGTGCAAACATGGTCATTTAAACGCTAAATGAATAGACGTTCATAAACCAGTCAGTGCAACTCATCATTTTGGTCTCCAATTCTAGAACTCAAATTCTCACCCACGGAGGATTAAATGAGAATCTTTCTTGTTTAACACTGGAATGGGGTGGTGCACTGTTCACTACCCGAAGATACTGCCACATCGGGTCAATGCATAGGGCAACGGAAACAAGCGTCCAAATCAGCTCCCTTTCTCAAAAATCCATTTAATTTATGGTCCCCAGATAGGGAACGTATGTATCAGTATGTGCTCACAAGTCACCCAAGTGCAAGTATTCACACAAAAAAAAAAACGTGCCTCAGGATGTGATCTGTCGCAAGATCCTTTCTTTTTTTTACACTTGATCTAAGCCAAAAGGTCTAGAGGGGATAACCAGGAAAGGGGTGGACCCAACCATGTCCCCTTCATGAGCACTCACATTACTCATAGGAATGGAAGGAAGGCTGGCAGCCAACCAGCCTCCCATACACTCTCTGGGTGGGTGGCAGTCAGCCACCCATACATACATACAGCACAGGCTAAACCCACATCATCACTTAAAAAAAGGACAGTCAACCATTGCACTCTGATGGAGCATTTAGCAATGCAATCCATAGCCTGGCTTTTGCCTGAACCCCCATCACTCCTCCTCTTGCATATAAGACAATATTTCAGATCTGCATATGAAAACAACACGCCTACCTTTGTTGCACATAGCTGACTGCCTGTCTCTAGTTACCCCACTGGCTGTCGCTGCGTCCCTTCCGACATGGAATAACACCAACTGTAACGATAAACTGAAAATTAACAGTATAAACCTGAATCATTTTGGACTCTGGTATTTGCTGAATCCGGGTAACCTGACAACCGATGGTGGTGCCGCTGGTGATTCTGGCCTTCTTGGAATCTGTTGGGCCTATGTGTTAGCTCACACATCACTTGGGTATCCATGGTAACTACCACAACATGGTCATCTGCAGTTTACATCTAGTCCTAGAAGTGGCATTGAATGGCATTTTAAAAGTGCTAAGGGTCCTGGTGCAATAATCCTCCCATGAGGATCAGCCTCAACGGCTTTGTAGATTGCACTCATGTCTGCTACTCCATATACATTTTTTTTCTTCATGCTTCTTTCTTCATCCTTTTTTCTTTCTGTCATTCAGACTTTCATTCATTCGATCTCACTCACTCACTTGCTTTAACTCATTTGTTCTCACTCACTCACTCAATTACTCACTCACTTATTCACTCACTCTCACTCTCTCACTCACTCGCTCACTAAATCAGTCTCTCTCTCTCTCTCTCTCTCTTTTTCTTTTTATATATATTTTTTTCCATCTTCTTCTTCTTCTTCAGACCCTGTCATAGCACTAATGCCTTTCCAATACCACCAGCAGATGGAGACACTCCATTGCAACATTGGTTGTGAGCAGCAGTTTCTAAAAACAAATGCCTCATGGCGGATTTCCCATCCATCAATGGATGGTAAATTTTGTTTTTATCATTCACTGACCACAGAAACCAATGCATGGTCAAGCAACAGCAATGACACACCCTTGTGTATAGGCATGAGACCCTCACGTCATTTAACAGGATTCAGCACCACCCACAAGACAGCTACCTGTCATGTCATGTCAAACCTGCACAGGTGTGCTAGATTATTATTATTTAGTTTTATTTTATTTTTTTACACCAATCAGTGTGCAAACATGGTCATTAAAACGCTAAATGAATAGACGTTCATAAACCAGTCAGCGCAACTCATCATTTTGGTCTCCAATTCTCAAACTCAAATTCTCACCCACGGAGGATTAAATGAGAATCTTTCTTGTTTAACACTGGAATGGGGTGGTGCACTGTTCACTACCCGAAGATACTGCCACATCGGGTCAATGCATAGGGCGACGGAAGCAAGCTTCCAAATCAACTCCCTTTCTCAAAAATCCATTTAATTTATGGTCCCCAGATAGGGAACGTATGTATCAGTATGTGCTCACAAGTCACCCAAGTGCAAGTATTCACACAAAAAAAAACGTGCCTCAGGATGCGATCTGTCACAAGATCCTTTCTTTTTTATACACTTGATCTATGCCAAAAGGGGATAACCGGGAAAGGGGTGGACCCAACCATGTCCCCTTCATGAGCACTCACATTACTCATAGGAATGGAAGGAAGACTGGCAGCCAACCAGCCTCCCATACACTTTCTGGGTGGGTGGCAGTCAGCCACCCATACATACATACAGCACAGGCTAAACCCACATCATCACTTGAAAAAAGGACAGGCGACCATTGCACTCTGATGGAGCATTTAGCAATGCAATCCATAGCCTGGCTTTTGCCTGAACCCCCATCACTCATCCTCTTGCATATAAGACAATATTTCAGATCTGCATATGAAAACAACACGCCTACCTTTGTTGCACATAGCTGCCTGCCTGTCTCTAGTTACCCCACTGGCTGTAGCTGCGTCCCTTCCGACATGGAATAACACCAACTGTAACGATAAACTGAAAATTAACAGTATAAACCTGCATCATTTTGGACTCTGGTATTTGCTGAATCCGGGTGACCTGACAACCGATGGTGGTGCCGCTGGTGATTCTGGCCTTCTTGGAATCTGTTGGGCCTATGTGTTGGCTCACACATCACTTGGGTATCCATGGTAACTACCACAACATGGTCATCTGCAGTTTACATCTAGCCCTAGAAGTGGCATTGAATGGCATTTTAAAAGTGCTAAGGGTCCTGGTGCAATAATCCTCCCATGAGGATCAGCCTCAACGGCTTTGTAGATTGCACTCATGTCAGCAACTCCATATACATTTTTTTTTCTTCATGCTTCTTTCTTCATCCTTTTTTCTTTCTGTCATTCAGACTTTCATTCATTCGATCTCTCTCACTCACTTGCTTTAACTCATTTGTTCTCACTCACTCACTCACTCACTCAATCACTCACTCACTCATTCACTCTCACTCACTCTCACTCTCTCACTCACTCGCTCACTAAGTCAGTCTCTCTCTCTCTCTCTCTTTTTCTTTTTATATATATTTTTTTCCGTCTTCTTCTTCTTCTTCTTCTTCAGACCCTGTCATAGCACTAATGCCTTTCCAATACCACCAGCAGATGGAGACACTCCATTGCAACATTGGTTGTGAGCAGCAGTTTCTAAAAACAAATGCCTCATGGCGGATTTCCCATCCATCAATGGATGGTAAATTTTGTTTTTATCATTCTGTGACCACAGAAACCAATGCATGGTCAAGCAACACAATGACACACCCTTGTGTATAGGCATGAGACCCTCACGTCATTTAACAGGATTCAGCACCACCCACAAGACAGCTACCTGTCATGTCATGTCAAACCTGCACAGGTGTGCTAGATTATTATTATTTAGTTTTATTTTATTTTTTTACACCAATCAGTGTGCAAACATGGTCATTAAAACGCTAAATGAATAGACGTTCATAAACCAGTCAGTGCAACTCATCATTTTGGTCTCCAATTCTCAAACTCAAATTCTCACCCACGGAGGATTAAATGAGAATATTTCTTGATTAACACTGGAATGGGGTGGTGCACTGTTCACTACCCGAAGATACTGCCACATCGGGTCAATGCATAGGGCGACAGAAGCAAGCTTCCAAATGAGCTCCCTTTCTCAAAAATCCATTTAATTTATGGTCCCCAGATAGGGAACGTATGTATCAGTATGTGCTCACAAGTCACCCAAGTGCAAGTATTCACACAAAAAAAACCGTGCCTCAGGATGCGATCTGTCGCAAGATCCTTTCTTTTTTTACACTTGATCTAAGCCAAAAGGCCTAGAGGGGATAACCGGGAAAGGGGTGGACCCAACCATGTCCCCTTCATGAGCACTCACATTACTCATAGGAATGGAAGGAAGGCTGGCAGCCAACCAGCCTCCCATACACTCTCTGGGTGGGTGGCAGTCAGCCACCCATACATACATACAGCACAGGCTAAACCCACATCATCACTTAAAAAAAGGACAGGCGACCATTGCACTCTGATGGAGCATTTAGCAATGCAATCCATAGCCTGGCTTTTGCCTGAACCCCCATCACTCCACCTCTTGCATATAAGACAATATTTCAGATCTGCATATGAAAACAACACGCCTACCTTTGTTGCACATAGCTGCCTGCCTGTCTCTAGTTACCCCACTGGCTGTAGCTGCGTCCCTTCCGACATGGAATAACACCAACTGTAACGATAAACTGAAAATTAACAGTATAAACCTGCATCATTTTGGACTCTGGTATTTGCTGAATCCGGGGGACCTGACAACCGATGGTGGTGCCGCTGGTGATTCTGGCCTTCTTGGAATCTGTTGGGCCTATGTGTTAGCTCACACATCACTTGGGTATCCATGGTAACTACCACAACATGGTCATCTGCAATTTACATCTAGCCCTAGAAGTGGCATTGAATGGCATTTTAAAAGTGCTAAGGGTCCTGGTGCAATAATCCTCCCATGAGGATCAGCCTCAACGGCTTTGTAGATTGCACTCATGTCAGCAACTCCATATACATTTTTTTTTCTTCATGCTTCTTTCTTCATCCTTTTTTCTTTCTGTCATTCAGACTTTCATTCATTCGATCTCTCTCACTCACTTGCTTTAACTCATTTGTTCTCACTCACTCACTCACTCACTCAATCACTCACTCACTCATTCACTCTCACTCACTCTCACTCTCTCACTCACTCGCTCACTAAGTCAGTCTCTCTCTCTCTCTCTTTTTCTTTTTATATATATTTTTTTCCGTCTTCTTCTTCTTCTTCAGACCCTGTCATAGCACTAATGCCTTTCCAATACCACCAGCAGATGGAGACACTCCATTGCAACATTGGTTGTGAGCAGCAGTTTCTAAAAACAAATGCCTCATGGCGGATTTCCCATCCATCAATGGATGGTAAATTTTGTTTTAATCATTCACTGACCACAGAAACCAATGCATGGTCAAGCAACAGCAATGACACACCCTTGTGTATAGGCATGAGACCCTCACGTCATTTAACAGGATTCAGCACCACCCACAAGACAGCTACCTGTCATGTCATGTCAAACCTGCACAGGTGTGCTAGATTATTATTATTTAGTTTTATTTTATTTTTTTACACCAATCAGTGTGCAAACATGGTCATTAAAACGCTAAATGAATAGACGTTCATAAACCAGTCAGTGCAACTCATCATTTTGGTCTCCAATTCTCAAACTCAAATTCTCACCCACGGAGGATTAAATGAGAATCTTTCTTGTTTAACACTGGAATGGGGTGGTGCACTGTTCACTACCCGAAGATACTGCCACATCGGGTCAATGCATAGGGCGACAGAAGCAAGCTTCCAAATCAGCTCCCTTTCTCAAAAATCCATTTAATTTATGGTCCCCAGATAGGGAACGTATGTATCAGTATGTGCTCACAAGTCACCCAAGTGCAAGTATTCACACAAAAAAAAAAAACGTGCCTCAGGATGCGATCTGTCGCAAGATCCTTTCTTTTTTTACACTTGATCTAAGCCAAAAGGCCTAGAGGGGATAACCGGGAAAGGGGTGGACCCAACCATGTCCCCTTCATGAGCACTCACATTACTCATAAGAATGGAAGGAAGGCTGGCAGCCAACCAGCCTCCCATACACTCTCTGGGTGGGTGGCAGTCAGCCACCCATACATACATACAGCACAGGCTAAACCCACATCATCACTTAAAAAAAGGACAGGCGACCATTGCACTCTGATGGAGCATTTAGCAATGCAATCCATAGCCTGGCTTTTGCCTGAACCCCCATCACTCCTCCTCTTGCATATAAGACAATATTTCAGATCTGCATACGAAAACAACACGCCTACCTTTGTTGCACATAGCTGCCTGCCTGTCTCTAGTTACCCCACTGGCTGTAGCTGCGTCCCTTCCGACATGGAATAACACCAACTGTAACGATAAACTGAAAATTAACAGTATAAACCTGCATCATTTTGGACTCTGGTATTTGCTGAATCCGGGTGACCTGACAACTGAAGGTGGTGCCGCTGGTGATTCTGGCCTTCTTGGAATCTGTTGGGCCTATGTGTTAGCTCACACATCACTTGGGTATCCATGGTAACTACCACAACATGGTCATCTGCAGTTTACATCTAGCCCTAGAAGTGGCATTGAATGGCATTTTAAAAGTGCCAAGGATCCTGGTGCAATAATCCTCCCATGAGGATCAGCCTCAACGGCTTTGTAGATTGCACTCATGTCTGCTACTCCATATACATTTTTTTTTCTTCATGCTTCTTTCTTCATCCTTTTTTCTTTCTGTCATTCAGACTTTCATTCATTCGATCTCACTCACTCACTTGCTTTAACTCATTTGTTCTCACTCACTCACTCACTCAATCACTCACTCACTTATTCACTCTCACTCACTCTCACTCTCTCACTCACTCACTCGCTCACTAAGTCAGTCTCTCTCTCTCTCTCTCTTTTTCTTTTTATATATATTTTTTTCCGTCTTCTTCTTCTTCTTCAGACCCTGTCATAGCACTAATGCCTTTCCAATACCACCAGCAGATGGAGACACTCCATTGCAACATTGGTTGTGAGCAGCAGTTTCTAAAAACAAATGCCTCATGGCGGATTTCCCATCCATCAATGGATGGTAAATTTTGTTTTTATCATTCACTGACCACAGAAACCAATGCATGGTCAAGCAACAGCAATGACACACCCTTGTGTATAGGCATGAGACCCTCACGTCATTTAACAGGATTCAGCACCACCCACAAGACAGCTACCTGTCATGTCATGTCAAACCTGCACAGGTGTGCTAGATTATTATTATTTAGTTTTATTTTATTTTTTTACACCAATCAGTGTGCAAACATGGTCATTAAAACGCTAAATGAATAGACGTTCATAAACCAGTCAGCGCAACTCATCATTTTGGTCTCCAATTCTCAAACTCAAATTCTCACCCACGGAGGATTAAATGAGAATCTTTCTTGTTTAACACTGGAATGGGGTGGTGCACTGTTCACTACCCGAAGATACTGCCACATCGGGTCAATGCATAGGGCGACGGAAGCAAGCTTCCAAATCAACTCCCTTTCTCAAAAATCCATTTAATTTATGGTCCCCAGATAGGGAACGTATGTATCAGTATGTGCTCACAAGTCACCCAAGTGCAAGTATTCTCAAAAAAAAAAAGTGCCTCAGGATGCGATCTGTCACAAGATCCTTTCTTTTTTATACACTTGATCTATGCCAAAAGGGGATAACCGGGAAAGGGGTGGACCCAACCATGTCCCCTTCATGAGCACTCACATTACTCATAGGAATGGAAGGAAGACTGGCAGCCAACCAGCCTCCCATACACTTTCTGGGTGGGTGGCAGTCAGCCACCCATACATACATACAGCACAGGCTAAACCCACATCATCACTTGAAAAAAGGACAGGCGACCATTGCACTCTGATGGAGCATTTAGCAATGCAATCCATAGCCTGGCTTTTGCCTGAACCCCCATCACTCATCCTCTTGCATATAAGACAATATTTCAGATCTGCATATGAAAACAACACGCCTACCTTTGTTGCACATAGCTGCCTGCCTGTCTCTAGTTACCCCACTGGCTGTAGCTGCGTCCCTTCCGACATGGAATAACACCAGCTGTAACGATAAACTGAAAATTAACAGTATAAACCTGCATCATTTTGGACTCTGGTATTTGCTGAATCCGGGTAACCTGACAACCGATGGTGGTGCCGCTGGTGATTCTGGCCTTCTTGGAATCTGTTGGGCCTATGTGTTAGCTCACACATCACTTGAGTGTCCATGGTAACTACCACAACATGGTCATCTGCAGTTTACATCTAGCCCTAGAAGTGGCATTGAATGGCATTTTAAAAGTGCTAAGGGTCCTGGTGCAATAATCCTCCCATGAGGATCAGCCTCAACGGCTTTGTAGATTGCACTCATGTCTGCAACTCCATATACATTTTTTTTTCTTCATGCTTCTTTCTTCATCCTTTTTTCTTTCTGTCATTCAGACTTTCATTCATTCGATCTCACTCACTTACTTGCTTTAACTCATTTGTTCTCACTCACTCACTCACTCAATCACTCACTCACTTATTCACTCTCACTCACTCTCACTCTCTCACTCACTCGCTCACTAAGTCAGTCTCTCTCTCTCTCTCTCTCTTTTTCTTTTTTTTATATATTTTTTTCCGTCTTCTTCTTCTTCAGACCCTGTCATAGCACTAATGCCTTTCCAATACCACCAGCAGATGGAGACACTCCATTGCAACATTGGTTGTGAGCAGCAGTTTCTAAAAACAAATGCCTCATGGCGGATTTCCCATCCATCAATGGATGGTAAATTTTGTTTTTATCATTCACTGACCACAGAAACCAATGCATGGTCAAGCAACAGCAATGACACACCCTTGTGTATAGGCATGAGACCCTCACATCATTTAACAGGATTCAGCACCACCCACAAGACAGCTACCTGTCATGTCATGCCAAACCTGCACAGGTGTGCTAGATTATTATTATTTAGTTTTATTTAATTTTTTTACACCAATCAGTGTGCAAACATGGTCATTAAAACGCTAAATGGATAGACGTTCATAAACCAGTCAGTGCAACTCATCATTTTGGTCTCCAATTCTCAAACTCAAATTCTCACCCACGGAGGATTAAATGAGAATCTTTCTTGTTTAACACTGGAATGGGGTGGTGCACTGTTCACTACCCGAAGATACTGCCACATCGGGTCAATGCATAGGGCGACGGAAGCAAGCTTCCAAATCAGCTCCCTTTCTCAAAAATCCATTTAATTTATGGTCCCCAGATAGGGAACGTATGTATCAGTATGTGCTCACAAGTCACCCAAGTGCAAGTATTCACACAAAAAATAACGTGCCTCAGGATGCGAACTGTCGCAAGATCCTTTCTTTTTTTTACACTTGATCTAAGCCAAAAGGCCTAGAGGGGATAACCGGGAAGGGGGTGGACCCAACCATGTCCCCTTCATGAGCACTCACATTACTCATAGGAATGGAAGGAAGGCTGGCAGCCAACCAGCCTCCCATACACTCTCTGGGTGGGTGGCAGTCAGCCACCCATACATACATACAGCACAGGCTAAACCCACATCATCACTTAAAAAAAGGACAGGCGACCATTGCACTCTGATGGAGCATTTAGCAATGCAATCCATAGCCTGGCTTTTGCCTGAACCCCCATCACTCCTCCTCTTGCATATAAGACAATATTTCAGATCTGCATGTGAAAACAACACGCCTACCTTTGTTGCACATAGCTACCTGCCTGTCTCTAGTTACCCCACTGGCTGTAGCTGCGTCCCTTCCGACATGGAATAACACCAACTGTAACGATAAACTGAAAATTAACAGTATAAACCTGCATCATTTTGGACTCTGGTATTTGCTGAATCCGGGTAACCTGACAACCGATGGTGGTGCCGCTGGTGATTCTGGCCTTCTTGGAATCTGTTGGGCCTATGTGTTAGCTCACACATCACTTGGGTATCCATGGTAACTACCACAACATGGTCATCTGCAGTTTACATCTAGCCCTAGAAGTGGCATTGAATGGCATTTTAAAAGTGCTAAGGGTCCTGGTGCAATAATCCTCCCATGAGGATCAGCCTCAACGGCTTTGTAGATTGCACTCATGTCTGCAACTCCATATACATTTTTTTTTCTTCATGCTTCTTTCTTCATCCTTTTTTCTTTCTGTCATTCAGACTTTCATTCATTCGATCTCTCTCACTCACTTGCTTTAACTCATTTGTTCTCACTCACTCACTCACTCACTCAATCACTCACTCACTTATTCACTCTCACTCACTCTCACTCTCTCACTCACTCGCTCACTAAGTCAGTCTCTCTCTCTCTCTCTTTTTCTTTTTATATATATTTTTTTCCGTCTTCTTCTTCTTCTTCTTCAGACCCTGTCATAGCACTAATGCCTTTCCAATACCACCAGCAGATGGAGACACTCCATTGCAACATTGGTTGTGAGCAGCAGTTTCTAAAAACAAATGCCTTATGGCGGATTTCCCATCCATCAATGGATGGTAAATTTTGTTTTTATCATTCACTGACCACAGAAACCAATGCATGGTCAAGCAACAGCAATGACACACCCTTGTGTATAGGCATGAGACCCTCACGTCATTTAACAGGATTCAGCACCACCCACAAGACAGCTACCTGTCATGTCATGTCAAACCTGCACAGGTGTGCTAGATTATTATTATTTAGTTTTATTTTATTTTTTTACACCAATCAGTGTGCAAACATGGTCATTAAAACGCTAAATGAATAGACGTTCATAAACCAGTCAGTGCAACTCATCATTTTGGTCTCCAATTCTCAAACTCAAATTCTCTCCCACAGAGGATTAAATGAGAATCTTTCTTGTTTAACACTGGAATGGGGTGGTGCACTGTTCACTACCCGAAGATACTGCCACATCGGGTCAGTGCATAGGGCGTCGGAAGCACGCTTCCAAATCAGCTCCCTTTCTCAAAAATCCATTTAATTTATGGTCCCCAGATACATTGAAACTACACACTAATATTCAAATCTCCCCAATGAAAATTAGACATAAACAAATAATGCATCTAAGGCATACAACCATTTGTATTCACAAATGTGTTATCATGTGTGAGTATTTGGTTGGTGATTGATTGCTTTTTGGCCTTTTGGTTCAGATCAAGTGAAAGTTTGGTCTGTGTCAGGGGGTGCGGGTGACTCTGCATAGCGGAGTGTATTTTCGGTGATACTGTGGTTCTAGGGCTGACAGGAGAAGATAAACTTTGTCAAGAATACCATTCGGATCAAGGTGAATATAGCGGACGAGGAGAAGAACAGGATCACCTTTGTGGGGCACAACCTGGTCGAGGATATGGCTGGAATCGAGATGAAGGAAGTCTTCTGCCTACAGGAAACTAGGAGGCAAGGTTAGCACGATGTCACGTTCTATGATATTGATCTTTTAAATCAACTGGTGCCAGAAAGTTAAACAGATTTGTAAATTAAAAGAGAAAAAGAAAGTGTAAGTGCAGCTCACAATTAATAAATGACACTGGCGAGGTCAACAGGGCATGCAACTATACTAAAGTTGCAAAGACTAGAAAATATATATATAGAAAAAATGTTGCCCGGATCTTCCAAGATAGTGTAATCAATTGTATATAAGAAATAGATTACTGGGTCGTGCTCCAATAATAATTCAAAACAATTTTTTTATTGTTAAAATGAAATCTAATACAGTGCATTACTCCTCACAGGGCCCATGTGAGAAAAACACATAAGATGTATATACACATGCAGACAATCTTAAAATATAAACAATTTTAAAATAATTAATTTTAAAGGGTACCTCTCATCAAAAAAACTTTTGATATATTATAGATTAATGTATGCAGAATAACTTTACAATTGAATTTTATTAAAAAATATATTTCTTTCTATTTAATTTTCCACTTTGAAGAAATGACCACTAGGGGTCTCATGCTGGAGTCCTAAACGCTACAAGCTGCCAGTCTGCTTTGTTCACAAAGAAGAACACTCAGAGCTGCAAGCCTGCTTTGTTCACAGCCTGTTTGGCTGTGAACAAAGCAGGCTGGCAGCTCTGAGTGTTTAGGACTCCAGCATGAGTCAGAAATGCTTGCTGACAGGACTGATTGGGAAAAAAAAACAATAGAAAGAAGCATATTTTTCATTAACATGCTATTGGAAAGTTATTCAACATTCATTAGTCTAAAATATATCAAAAGTTTATTTGATGAGAGGTACCCTTTAACCCCTTAAGGACACATGACGTTCTCATACATCTCCATTTCCGAGTCCTTAAGGATACATGACGTATGAGAACGTCATGTGTTTTACCGGCCCCCCGCAACCATCTGGAGCGGAGCCGGTGCCCGATGCCTGCTGAAATCTTTCAGCAGGCATCGGGGCATATCGCAAAAAGGGAATGCTGGGAGCTGTAGTTATGCAACAGCAGGAGGCAGACCACCACAACTCCCAGCATTCCCTTATGGGCATGCTGGGACTTGTAGTCTTGCAACAGCTGGAGGCACATTCTTTCTATGGAAAAGTGTACCTTCAGCTCTTGTGTAACTACAACTCTCAGCTTGCACAATCAGCTAAAGTGCATGCTGAGAGTTGTAGTGGTGCATCTGGTGGTTGCATAACTACAACTCCCAGCATGCCCGTTGGCTGTCGGTGACTGCTGAGAGTTGTAGTTTTGCAACAGCTGAAGGCACACTGAGTTAAGTAGCAAACCAGTGTGTCTCCAGCTGTTGCATAACTACAATCCCCAGCATCCCCAGCCAAAGTAGTATGCCTCCAGCTGTTGCATAACTACAACACCCAGCATGTCCTTCCGCTGTCCGTACATGCTGGGGGTTGTAGCTTTTGCAACAGCTGAAGGCACACTGGTTGCAAAACACTGAGTTTGTTACCAAACTCGGTGTTTCACAACCAGTGTGCCTCCAGCTGTTGCAAAAC
This sequence comes from Hyla sarda, assembly GCF_029499605.1. Taxonomy (NCBI): domain Eukaryota; kingdom Metazoa; phylum Chordata; class Amphibia; order Anura; family Hylidae; genus Hyla; species Hyla sarda. Next base: position 112,268,379 of record NC_079196.1, on the reverse strand, counting down.
TACAACTCCCAGCATGCACTGATAGACCGTACATGCTGGGAGTTGTAGTTTTGCAACAGCTGGATGTCCCCCCCCCCCCCAATGTGAATGTACAGGGTACACTCACATGGGCCGAGGATTACAGTAAGTATCCGGCTGCAAGTTTGAGGTGCGGCAAAATTTCTGCCGCAGCTCAAACTGCCAGCGAGAAACTACTGTGAACCCCCCGCCCGTGCGACTGTACCCTAAAAACACTACACTACAATAACACACAATAAAATAAAAAGTAAAAAACACTACATATACACATACCCCTACACAGCCCCCCTCCCCTCCCCAATAAAAATGAAAAACGTCTGGTACGCCACTGTTTCCAAAACGGAGCCTCCAGCTGTTGCAAAACAACTACTCCCAGTATTGCCAGATAGCCATTGACTGTCTAGGCATGCTGGGAGTTTTACAACAGCTGGAGGCACCCTGTTTGGGAATCACTGGTGTAGAATACCCCTATGTCCACCCCTATGCAAGTCCCTAATTTAGGCCTCAAATGCGCATGGCGCTCTCACTTTGGAGCCCTGTCGTATTTCAAGGCAACAGTTTAGGGCCACATATGGGGTATCGCCGTACTCGGGAGAAATTGCCTAACAAATTTTGGTGGGTATTTTCTGCTATTACCCTTTTAAAAAATGTAACATTTTTGGGGAAACAAGCATTTTAGGTAACAAAAATATATATTGTTTTACATATGCAAGAGTCGTGAAACACCTGTAGGGTATTAAGGTTCAAATTACCCCTTGTTACGTTCCCCGAGGGGTCTAGTTTCCAAAATGGTATGCCATGTGTTTTTTTTTTGCTGTCCTGGCACCATAGGGGCTTCCTAAATGCGGCATGCCCCCCAAAAACCATTCGTCGCTCCTTCCCTTCTGAGCCCTCTACTGCGCCCGCCGAACAATTATTGTAGACATATGAGGTATGTGCTTACTCCAGAGAAATTGGGTTTCAAATACAAGTAAATATTTTCTCCTTTTTACCCCTTGCAAAAATTCAAAAATTGGGTCTACAAGAACATGCGAGTGTAAAAAATGAAGATTTTGAATTTTCTCCTTCACTTTGCTGCTATTCCTGTGAAACACCTAAAGGGTTAATACACTTACTGAATGTCATTTTGAATACTTTGGGGGGTGTAGTTTTTATAATGGGGTATTTTATGGGGTATTTCTAATATGAAGACCCTTCAAATCCACTTCAAAACTGAACTGGTCCCTGAAAAATAGTGAGTTTTAAAATTTGGTGAAAAATTTAAAAATTGCTGCTGAACTTTGAAGCCCTCTGGTGTCTTCCAAAAGTAAAAACTCATAAATTTTATGATGCAAACATAAAGTAGACATATTGTATATGTGAACCCCAAAAAAATATATTTTAAATATCCATGTTCCTTACAAGCAGAGAGCTTCAAAGTTAGAAAAGTGCAAAATTTTCATTTTTTTCATCAAATTTTGGGATTTTTCAACAAGAAAGGATGCAAGTTACCATAAAATTTTACCACTAAGTTAAAATAGAATATGTCACGAAAAAACTATCTCGGAATCAGAATGATAACTAAAAGCATTCCAGAGTTATTAATGTTTAAAGTGACAGTGGTCAGAATTGCAAAAAACGCTCCGGTCCTTAAGATATAAAATGGCCTGGTCCTTAAGGGGTTAAAATGACAGGCATATAAGGTTGCTCTATATGGGCAAAATATGACTCAAATCTGTATGTATCCTCACAATATGGGGATATAGCATAGATATTTGAAATGAATAAGTGTCCTTTTATATATCAGTTTGTATCAAGTTAAATACTGTGTTACCGGTCCTGTAGTAGAGTGGATAGATTTGCTCAGACGGCTCACGCTGAAGGCAATTCAAGTTGTTACTGTGCCTGGATGGGAGGGCTGCAGCGGCGATCTCGGATGATGCTGTGGCTGTAGCTTGCGAGGTCCAGATGTTATGCGGTGGTGGTCGTCACAGGCTGTTGGTGCTGGCAGGCGCGGATGGTACTTTAATGTCGGGAGACCACAGGTGCTGGAAAGCGCTTAAGATGTCAATTTCCTCACCGCTGGAGTTGGAATACGCCAGAGATCGCACGCTGACTGAATGGAACTCTCCTTGTATAGATGGCGTGTGACGTCAGCTGAGCCGGAGCTGGAGATGTGGAGTCAGGACCGGACACAAGCCTGGATCGGCTAGTAGGCAGAGAGTCCGCAGTAAGTAGTCACTTTACTCCGTAGGTACAATTCATATAGAGCATAGGTGCCAGTGAACAAGACTAGACGCGTTTCAGGGTTCTCAGATGTGACCCTTTCCTCAGTAGATTTGTAAATTACTTCTATTAAAAAATCTTAATCCATCCTGTACTTATTAGCTGCTGAATACTACAGAGGAAATTCTTTTCTTTTTGGAATTCTCTCTGATGACATCACAAGCACAGTGCTCTTTGCTGACATAATAATAATAATAACTCTTTATTTATTGTTCTCCTAAGTGGGATTTGAACCCAAGGCCCCAGCACTGCAAGGCAGCAGTGCTAACCACTAAGCTAGCATGCTGCCATTAGCATGCATCTGCTATGCACGGTTGCTAAAATGGACAGAGATGTCAGCAGAAAGCACTGTACTCGTGATGTCATCAGTGTTCCAAAAAGAAAGGAATTTCCTCTGTAGCATTCAGCAGCTAAGAAGTACTGGAAGGATTAAGATTTTTTTATAGAAGTCATTTACAAATATGTGGTGTGGTGTGGTGCTGTGCGGCGTCTGTTGCTGCCGTGGCACCCTGTCTGCGGGGAGGTGCGACCCATGGACTGGTTTGAGTGGCATTGGGGCCGCTCTGCCAGTGGGTCATTCCCCATGTGGGCACTGGTGTTGCGGCGGTGGTTGTCGCCGCCCAGTGCTACACCATTTTATGCTAGGGACCCACTCTAAATAGGTGGCCTTGACGTAGCGAGTGGGCTTTGCACTTTTTCAAAACGTATATAATAACAACCTGTTAGTTTTTGAAATTATGCTGAGAAGCAATTATATCATTGTGCAAGATTGTAGATGTGCACCATGTCTGTCTTCTACCTGAATTCACATAATTTACAAATATGTTTAACTTTCTGGCACCAGTTGATTTAAAAGAAAAAAGGTTTTCACCGGAGTACCCCTTTAATAGTTGCATATCTTTCTACTAGAGTCTGAGAGAGAATAAGGAGAATGTGGTGATGAAGAGTGTGTCTTTTGAACCCCTGATTGAATTGGAAGAAAAACCTGTGATTGTCCGTGTATATAACTCCTTTATGGATGTTAAGCTGATTGACAACTTTCTGAAACAATATTGTGAGAGTGTAAGAGGTGGAGTGCCACAGAAGCATATCCTTGGAGTCTTCAATGCTGAATATAAGTTTTGGGTGAAGCTGAAGCCAGACCCAGAAGGGATTTATGGTGTGAGACATCCTCCTGCCAGTTTTTCAATTGCAGGGCAAAGGGGTTACTTGCCCTACCCTGGGCAGCCTTTTTATTGCCGGAACTCATTTGGTCATGTGAAGGAAGATTGTTTTATAACCAAGGTGTGCAGAAACTGTAAAAAGGAGGGTCATGAGGCTGGTGCATGCCCTAATCCTAAAGCGTGTCATTTGTGTGGAGAGCCTGGACATTTGCCGAGGGATTGTCCTGTGCAAAAAAAAGAGAATAGAAGAGGTCCGGGAAGAAAGGCAGAAAGCGCTTGAAAGGAGGCAGGAGGAAGGGAGGTTGTTTTTGGAGGAAAAAGAAAGAAAGGAGGCGAAAGAAAGAGAGTCAAGAGCTGTGCTGGAGGAAACTCCAGTTTTGGAGGGAAAAGTTGTCTGTTCTGAGGGAAACCCCGTTTTGGAGGGAAACTCTGCCATTAAGCTTATGGAGAGTGAAGTGGTGGAGGAGATGGAGGAGGGGAAGATTGAACAATTTTTCCAGTGATGACTGTGAGGAGGCAATGCCTCACATAGAAGATTCATTGGAGGAGGTCTCTCCCTCAGGAGTGCAGAGGGGGAGAAAGGTGGATGTGTTTTTCGTACCCCAAAAAGGCTCGGTCTGAGGGGAGTGTTCCGGTCCCGGTTAGTACGAGCAACTTGTTCGAACTGCTACTTGAGGCCAAGATGGATTATGAAAGTCATGGACAAATACCGTTGACAACTTTGAACCGGAAAGTGGCTGAATGAGTAATGGATTTGCTTTTAGTTTTTTGGGTTTTGCATAAAGGGGGGGGTGGTGGAATGTCATTTAAAATTGTCTCATTTAATGTTAGGGTGTTTAGGGTTAGGAGGGCGGCAGTTTTGAAGGAATTGGGGGCAGATGTTATTTGTGTACAGGAGTGTGGGTTGGTGGAGGAGGTAAGGAAGGGGGAGTGGGGATATGGGGATGCTATGTGGTCTATGTCTTCTGTTAATAGGAATGATGGGGTGGGTGTATTGTTTAGGGATAAGAGGTTTAAGGTTGAAACTTATGTTGTGGTTGAAGAGGGAAGGTGTTTGATGGTTAAAGTGGAGGTGGGTGGAGTTAAGATTTGAATATTTAATGTGTGTGCGTCTGTTAAGAAGAATGAGAGGGTGGGGCTGTTTGAAAAGTTAAAGTTGTTTTTGCCAGGGAGAGAGCCTGTGGTTTGTGTGGGGGACTTTAATTATGAGATTGAAGGAAGTAAGATGGATGTATCGGGTAGAATGTTGAAGAATATGGTGAATGATCTGAAGTTGCAAGACGAGGCTAAGTTGTGCAATGTTGATGTTGTGTCCGACTTACTATTCAGATAGGGGAGAGTGTGCTTCAAGATTGGAAATGTGTTTTGTGTCAAAAGGAGTGGTGGGTTTGGAGTATATGCAAATGAAGGTTTGTATTGTATTCAGATCATGAGTGTGTAAGATGTGGTTTAGGGTTTAATGTGGAATGTATGAGTGGGGGGGTTTATGGAAATTGAATGTCAGTTTGATGGAGGAGGAAGGGGTGTATGGGAGGTATGTGAAGAAGTATAAGGTTTGGAAGAGGAGTAATTTTTGTGGATGTACATTTTGTGGATGTATTGCAGTGGTGGGGTTGGTTGTAGGAGAGAACACGTTTTCTTTAAGAGAGAGGGGTATAAGAGAGCTGTGGGGAAGAGAGGAAGGTATGAGTGGTTGCAGAAGAGATTGGTTTTCTTGAAAAAATTGAGTAAGAATGGTGGTTGTGTGGAGAATGAGTTTGAAGAGACTAAGAAGGAGATAGAAGATTGGATGTTGGAGAGAGGAAGAGAAATTGTGTATCAGGCAAAGTTGGATAAGTTGGAGAAGGGTGAGAGATGCTCAAGGTTTTTCTTTAAAAAGTTGTCTGGTAAGAGAGAGGAGTTGATAGAGGTGTATGATAAGGATGGTGTGGTGATCAAAGGTAAGAGGGCGTTGAGTGTGGTTGAGGATTTTTATAAGGATTTGTATGCTGAGAAGGAGTGTGATATAGGTCTGCAGTCTGAGGTGATTGGGAAGATTGAGAACAGAGTGCATGATGGAGAGGCAGTTAGTCTGGTGAAAGGTGTGGGAGTGAAAGAGTTGGAATTGGTGGTTAAAAGTATGGCTAGAAATAAGACACCAGGTGAGGATGGGTTGCCGGTTGAATTTTATGCAAGAATGTGGGAGACTGTTAAAGAGGATTTGGTTGAGATTTATGACTTTGTTTGTAAGAAAGGTAGATTGGAGGAAAGTATGAAGAGTGGAGTCGTGGTGTTGATCTTTAAAATTTTGGCAAAAGTGTTGGCAAATAGAATGAGGAATGTGATTGATCAGGTGATTGGAGAAGAGCAAGTATGTGGTGTGCCAAAAAGAAGGATAAGTGAGAATTTGGTTTTGTTGCGTGATGTGTTATGGGATTGTTTGGGTAGAGATCAGTGTGTTGGAGTATTATCTTTGGATTTTGAGAAAGCTTTTGATAGGTTGTCGCATGAGTTTTTATTTAAAGTGTTGGATAGACTGGGTTTTCCGGAAGAGTTTGTAAAAATGATTAGAGTATTGTATGATGGAGTGTATAGTAAAGTATTAATTAATTAATGGTTGGGTCAGTGAGAAAGTGAAAGTGTGTTCTGGAGTGAGACAGGGGTTGGACACCCCTGTCTCACTCCAGAACACACTTTCACTTTCACTGTCACCCTTGATCTTTATAGATAGAGCCTTTGTTGGAGTTGTTGAGAAGAGATAAGTGTATGAGAGGTGTGAAGATTTCTGGGAGTGGTGGGAGAGATTTGAAAGTGTTGGCATATATGGATGATATTTGTGTGATCTATGAGTATGTTAGAGCTTTGAAGAGAGCAAAGTTGTTGGCAGGTTATTTTTGTGGTGCTTCTGCTTTTAGAGTGAATTGGGATAAGAGTGATTATAAGGTTTTTGAAGGGATGAATGAAGTAGAGGATGTAAGGGTGAAATGTGTAGATGGAGCGAGTGAGACAGGATGTGTTAAAGGAGAAGAAGAGTATGGTGAAGTGTATTAGGGAGAAGGAAGTTTAGTGTAATATTAATATGGTGAGAGGACAGAATGTGAGTAAAGTGTGAAATAGTTTGGAGACAGATGGTATGACTATTAGACAGAGAGAGATTGTATGGCAGAGTTTGCATGGTGCATTGCTAGTGAGAGAGATGCAGAAGAGTCGTGGAATTGGAAGGAGAGATGTCCGAGAGAGGGTTGTGGAGGGAATGAGAGTATTATGCATTTGTTTTGGAATTGTGACAGAGCGCAAGAAGTATGGAAGGGAATTGGTCCGTTGGCTAAAGAGTTGATGGGGTAAGAAAGTGGTCTTTTGAAGTGATTATGTTGAGTCTGGGTGTGGTAGGTGGGAGGAAGGAGAGAATGTTATATGTGTTGTTAGCTATAATTAAGGAGGTATTGTGGGATGATAGGAATATGTATATATTTAAGAAGAAGGATGTGTCGGTTGGAGAGTGTATGAGAATGATATTAGATAGGTTGCATACTGTATATTTGTGGGATAAGAAGAGATTTGAAGATGATGTGGAGGGGACTTGGAAGTTTTTAAAATGGAGACACGTGATGAGGGTGGTGTGTTGTTATGCTATGTACTTTGTTTTTTGGTGTATTTTGTTATATGTTGATAAAGTAACCCAATGATGAGTTTGATTAATTGTGACTAAGTTCAGAAATCTGAGAGGCAAACGTGAAGTAAACCTGAACAATTAAGTTTTAATTCAAACCTGAAGGTTTAAAAAAAAAAATAATCTGTTCTTATCAGTTTCATGCTGGTGGCAGGTGACACCAGTTTGGAGCTGGTGGGGAAGGGTGCTGCATGGTAGGGAGCAGGTGTACCGGGGCTGGTTCTGAGGAATCAGCTCGACGGCTGCCCTGATGTGACCTGCTTCCTCCAGGTCTTTCCATGAGGCTGAGAGGGTCTAGAGCAGGGGTACTTTAGTGCCTCGGGGAGTGGTGACCCCGAGGTGCCAAAACTCACTGGGAGGATGGACTCACTGAATTGAGGCACGAGCACCATGATCTCTGCACCTTTGTGGCATTCACCTCTTGATTCCCGGCCTTCTGGCTAGGATCAGAGAATATTTTATAGATCCGTCCGGATGTCTGGGCAGTATATCTGTACACGTTCACTTATTTATTTATTTTTGTCTCACTGTGTCACTTTTTGCGTGTTGTGTGTCCACAGGATTTGTCAGGATGCGGTAGCCCTTCTGGGTGTCCCTCCTGGCAGTCTAGGGGAGGTGTGTGTGGCCATTAGGTTCCACACCTCCCTGCAAACACCCCGGGTACTCCTGCCTAGGCAGGGTACCTACCGTTATCGACTCTGCGGGCAGCTACCTTGGCTAACGCCTAGGGGGATGCCGGGAGCATTTGTGGTCCCTTAGTAGCTTCGGTGAAAAGGGACATCGAACCTGGAACCTCGCAGGTACCTTTTGGTCCGGAGGCGAAGGGTAAGGTTTGTTGGGGGGCCTTTCTCCTATCGGAGAAGGGCTTGCGATAGACCGCATCCTCTGTGCACTTTTTTGGTGTAACACTTTTGTACTTTTTCTTGCACTTTGGGAGATTCGAGAGCACGTTCCTCGGCTCTTAGATAAAAAAAAAAGATTGACTGCTGTGCATGCTTGCACTGAGGGGGTTGGCCACGCCCCCACAATGCAAGTTTATTTGGGGTGGGGGTCATGACGGCTAGTAAATGTGCCAAATGCTGGCCAGTGGAGTACCCCTTTTACCCCTTAAGGTCACAGCCCATTTTATTTTTGCCTTTTCGTTTTTTCCTCTGCAGTTTATAATAATCACAACTTTTATATTTCCATCCACTGACCCATATGAGGGCTTGTTTTTTGCAGGTCCTTTGTAATGACATCACTGATTTTACTATAAAATGTATGATTTAACCATAAAAGTATTATATGTGTGAGAAAACCCACAATTTTGAAACAATTTTGGAAGGTTTTGTTGTTTTTACGCTGTACACTTAACGGTAAAAATGAAAAAAATATTAATTTCCATTTTTTTTTATTCTGTGGATCATTACGATTAAAATGATATTGTCAGACATGGAAGACTCCATTTTGCCTCCGACAAGCCATCTTTGTGCGAAGTGTAAACTGTTTCATTCAAAGATCAGCTTTAAAATACATTCAATGGAGTTTCTTGAAATATGCTGACGCCAATTCCCGCATGTTCCCAATTCTACAATAGCAAAATGCCGATAATAAGAAAGTTCCAAAATAATCTAAAGGTTACGGCCAAATCTTATGGTAAATGAGACCAGGTGGCCGCTATCGTCTCACAAAGCCAAAATATATGACTGTTGTTGACATACTGGTAGAAGTCACATGTCTCTCATTATATCTGTGAGGTCACTGGTAATTTTCCTGTAGATGGGTACTGCATAGCGCAATCTGCAGGCGAATTTGCACAATGCTGTCAAGGTGGGGTCTACCTCTGTCCTGGTGAGGCCATTTATATCCATTGGTTAAGAAGTCCATACCACGAGATCCACTTGATTGACAGAAAGAGATCAGAAAAGCATCTGGGGACAGGAAGTAATGGCAGTTGACGGGAACAGAGGACACCAAAACAGGTCATGAGGTAGTAAGCACTCTCCACCCGCCCCAAGGGGGGGGCACATGCCAAGATGAAGGCCCTGAGAGACCGTCCCAGGTCCTGCTGTGTGTCATTGATAGATACTCAGTAACTATACCATTGTTTTATGTATCTAATCGCTTCACGGCCTTTTGGCTAAGATCAAGTGTAGTATCAGTTCTTATCAGTTTCATGCCGGTGGCAGGCGACGCTTATGGGGATGGGTGCTGCATGGTAGGGGGCAGGTGTACCGGGGCGTTCTGGGGCTGGTTCTAAGGAATCAGCTCGACGGCTGCCCTGATGTGACCTGTTTCCTCGGTCTCGCCATGAGGCTGAGAGGGTCTAGAGCCGAGGTACTTTAGTGCCTCGGGGAGTGGTGACCTGAGGTGCTGAAATTCACTGGGAGTTCTGGCTCACTGAGTGGAAGCACGGGCACCATGCATGTGTTTTGACAGTGGCCATTTGCGCAGGGTCTGCCTATCGTGCATTACGGTCTGTTCCCTGAGACCCACGATGTGGAGGCCTGACGCCTTATGAACTGTTTTAAGGATGCTTTGTGGCTTGCCAGGAACCGCCTCATGATCAACAGGGAGAACATGTCTGTCCAGGACTGCCGCTGGTTCATCATGAGCCTGCTCAAAGACTCTATCTTGGGCAGCCCAGCCGTCGATGAAGAAGAAGAGTGAAGCCTCCTCTCCTACCCCCATGTCCCACTGAAGATATAACCTTGTAGTTTTGGCCCTGTGATCCGCCCTCTCCCTACCCCTACATATTCGCCCATGCCCCTACCCCGATCACAGATTGTATTGTTTGGTTTTTCTAGATTTCTTGTGCTTTTCTCTTACACGATTAAGCGGAGTGTTAGAATAGCATGTTGTTCGATGTATAGCTTAGAAAACATTTGGTGTGTATTGTACTGTCATGCTTTGTGTGATTGTAATTTATTGTATGACTTGTAATGACTGAACTAACAATAAAGCTCTTTCAATAACGGAAGCACAGGCACCATGTACTTTTCACCATGTGGCACTCACCTCTTGATTCACGGACTTCTCTCCTGTCTGAGAAGGGATTGCAATAGACCTCATCTTTGTGCATGTTTTTTTTTTTTTTTTTTTTAGTTTAACAGGTTTGCACTTTTTCTTGCACTTTGGGTGATTCGAAAGCACGTTCCTTAAATAAAGAGTGGAAGGCTTAACAATAGACTGCATCCTTTGGACACGTTTGCACTTTTTCTTGCACTTTGAGTGATAAAGGAACGTGCTCCCGAATCACCCAAAGTGCAAGAAAAAGTGCAAACGTGTTACACTAAAAAAACATGCACAAAGGATGTGGTCTATCGCAAGCCCTTCTCTGACAGGAGAGAGGCCCTCCAACAAACCTTACCCTTCGCCTCCCAACCAAAAGGTTCCAGGTTCATTGCCCCTTTTCATCAAAGCTACTAAGGGACCACAAATGCTCCCGGCATCCCCCTTGGCGTAAGCCAAGGTATCTGTCTGCAGAGCTGTAAACAGTCAGTACCCTGCCCATGCAGGAGTACCCAAGGTACTCACAACTCCCCTAGACCTCTAGGAGGGACACACAGAAGGGTTACTGCATCCTAACAATCATGTGAACACACAAATGGTAACACAAAGAAAGGGAAGGTGCACAGGTATACTGCCCGGACATATGGCCAGATCTATAAAAATTTCTCTTATCCTAGCCAGAAAGCCAGGAATCAAGAGGTGAGGGCAACAAGGTGAAGAGTTCATGGTTTCTATGCTTCCACTCAATGAACCTCAGTGAGTTTCAGCACCTCGGGGTCACCACTCCCCCAGGCTCTAGATCCTCTCAGCCTCATGGCGAAACCCGGAGGAAACAGGTCACATCGGGGCAGCTGTCGAGCTGATTCCTCAGAAACAGCCCCGGAACACCCTGGTACACCAGCCACCTACCATGCAGCACCATTCCCACCAGCTCCACATCGTCATCCCCTGCCACTGGCATGAAACTGATAAGAACAGATATTACACTTGATCTTAGCCAAAAGGCACTTGATAGAGCATTTGCCTGGGCTCTTTAACCTGTTAAGGACCTAGGGCGTCCTGTACGCCCTACGCCCGGTCCCAGTGTTTAAAACTGGGTCACACCGTGATCCCGCATCACACCGGGTCGGCTGCTAATGATAGTCGGGACCCTGGGCTAATAGCGTGCGGCACCGATTGTTGTGCGCTATTAACCCTTCAGACGCGGTGATCAAAGTTGACCTCCGTGTCTGAAAGTGAAAGTAAAGGCTTCCCGGCAGCTCAGTCGGGCTGATCGGGACATCACGATAAAATATCTCGGTCAGCTAGGACACGAGCGGAGACCCCCTTACCCTATGGAAGCTATAGCACTACAAAAAAAGAAGTTAACAAAGGTCATTTAACTCCTTCCCTAATAAAAGTTTGAATCACCCCCCTTTTCACATAAAAAAAAAAACTGTGTAACTAAAAATAAACATATGTGGTATTGCCGCATGCAGAAATGTCCGAACTATAAAAATATATATTGCGTACATGCAAAAAAATTCCAAAGTTCAACATAGCATATTTTTGGTCACTATTTAAATCATGAAAAAAGTGAATAAAAAGCTATCAAAAAGTCTGATCAATACAAAAGTGGTATTGATACAAACTTCAGAACACGGCAAAAAAAATAAGAGCCCTCATACAGGCCTGTACACGGAAAAATAAAAAACCTCATGTCTATGTAAATTGTTCGGCGGGCGCAGTAGAGGGCTCAGAAGCGAAGGAGCAACAAGGGGATTTTGGAGAGTATGTTTTTCTGAAATTGTTTTTGGGGGGCATGTCGCATTTAGGAAGCCCCTATGGTGCCAGGACAGCAAAAAAAAAACAAAAAACAAATGGCATACCATTTTGGAAACTAGACCCCTTGAGGAACGTAACAAGGAATAAAGTGAGCCTAAATACCCCATTGAATTACTTCTATTGAAAATTACTTCTATTGAAAAATCCCAATCCTTCCAGTACTTATCAGCTGCTGTATAATACACAGGAAGTTCTCTTCTTTTTGAATTTCCTTTTTTGCCTGACCACAACTACTCTCTGCTGACACTCTTTTTTTTTAGAAAAATAGAAAACATATCCAATGCAAAACACAAAACAAAACAAGCTTAACCAGCTATAACATAAATACAAAATACTCTTGAACAAAAACAAAACCCTGCCTAACCGGCCAGCCCAGCTTTACTAAAATACAAAAATATGCCCAAACTATCTAACACACTTACACACATACCAAAAATGAACATAAAAAATAGCACAACTTGGCTAAAAATAAAAACATAAAATTTTGCATTACCCGGCTATAACTCAAAAGCATCCATACTTGGGAACACACAACAAGAAAACAAAACTGAAACATAACAAGCACACAAAAAAAAAAAAAAAAGACCAAATAACCAGAAATACTCCAAATAAACCACATAAGCCACATGCCAACACAACTACTGGTCCAACTGCCATAACAACTATAATATGAAACAATATAGATATAAAACACAATATATTTACAAAATCACTAAATATAGTATATAAATAACATATAAATATAATATATAAATAAAATATACAATATATGCACTACAGAAATCAAAATCAATAGAAAACCCTAAGAAAATCCCTACACTAACACTGTACCCTCACCCACACCACCCCTCCTGTACATGGGTCAGAGTCCATACCGTTCGTACAGTTCAAAGTCCAGTGCTTAACTGACCCATGTCAGGTCCCCCAAAGAAGAAAACACCACTACCCACAAATACACCCTCCCCACCTAACACTCCTCCCAGCCAACTTCTACACAAACTTCTACACACTGAACCACAACCCACTTTAGGCCCAAGTTTGGTCACCTGTAAGCCCTTCTTACCATATCAGCTTAAAAAAAACAAAAAGCTAGCGTACACATGCATTAGCCCACCACCAGGAAGAAGGACGGCAGACTTGATACATCAAAAATAATTTTAAACTCTTTCCCTAACTCCCCCTACAATTCTCCCTAATTCTATCCCTTCATTAAAACTAACCCTACTCTCACCCTATATCTATCCCTATAACACTTCCCCTATCCAAAATAAAGGTACTCTACCCAAAAGGTCTAGTACCTAGTAGTGTTGAGCGGCATAGGCCATATTCGAATTCGCGAATATTCGCGAATATATGGACGAATATTCGTCATATATTCGCGAATATTCGCACATTCGTTATATTCTCGTTTTATTTTCGCATATACGAAAATACGCGTATGCGAAAATTAACATATGTGAAAATTCGCATATACGAAAATTAGCATATGCGAATTTTCGCACGCCAGTCTCACACAGTAGTATTACAGCCTTCTTTACACCACACAAGCTGGAAGCAGAGAGGGATGATCACTGTGATGTGTATTGTGAAGAAAAAAAAAAAAAAAAAAAAACGAATATTCGTAATTACGAATATATAGCGCTATATTCGCGAAATTCGCGAATTCGCGAATATGCGATATTCGCGAATAATATTCGCATTGCGAATATTCGCGAGCAACACTAGTACCTAGGGCACATCAAAAGAAAACCCTCTCCACAGGAGAGAAGCCCTACTGGTACCAAGACTGCCATACTCCAAAGACCTGATCTCCCCGAGGTCACCGGTGATATTCCTACAGACCTCCACCTCAGAGAGGATTTTCTGCTGGGTCGACACTAAACACCGTGCATTCCATGTGTAGTAGCTAACTAAGAATAAAGTGCCCCGATCTCGGCCACCCAGGTTCCTAAATGCCCCATAAGCTCACTCCGGATAGGCAAGGCCGGCAAGTTGACTCCAGCCGATGAAAGCGCCCACCCGGTTGTAGACCCCTATATTAAAGGGACAATGAAGCAGGAAGTGGTCCATGCTTTCCAGCGTGTCCCCACACTCTTCTCGGGGACATCCCCGGTCATCAGAGTTCCTGCACTTCAGGTTGTCCCTTACATTTAGCTTCCCCTGAAAGCAGCGCCAGGCCAAGTCCCAAAACTTCTGGGGGATCTTTTTCATGTTTAAAAGATACAACCCCACCCTCAGATCCTGACCTGGGCAGTCCCTGAGCGCCAGAGGCTTCTGGAAGTGGGTCAACAGAACCCGTTTGTCAAGGAACTGCCTTGACTGGGTCCTGATCTCCCACACTCCCAGACCCCACCGACGTATCGCCTTCAGAGTCGGGGTAGCGTAAGCCGGAATATATCCATGGGGGGTACGGAGGTCCTTCACTTGCACTCCTGTCTCCCATTCCTGGAAGAAAGGCCGAAACCATTCCCTGCAGGAGAATACCCACGGAGGAGCCCTCTCTGACCAGAGGTTTGAGATGTTGGCTTTCAAGAAGGTGTTTGTTAAGAACACCACAGGGTTTACCATAGATAACCCTCGTGCGGTACGTAACCTCCCTCTTGACTAGGTTCCCCCTGTTCCCCCATAACACTTGGAAAAACAGGCTGTAGATCCTAGTATAGTAAACCTCTGGCAAGATACATACACTGCCCAGTTAGATAAACAAGGGGAGCAGGTACGATTTGATCAGGTATACCCTTTCCCTGAGGGTCATAGACCAACCCTTCCACTGGTCCACCTTCTGAGTGGCATCCTGGAGCTTACCGTCACAGTTTTTGGTGGGATAATCATCCTGGCCGAATGTGATGCCTAAGACTTTTGCTGATTCTTGGGGCCCTGGAAGGGTGTCCGGGAGATCAAACGTAGGATCCCCCCCCTCCCAGCCAGAGACTCTCACACTTATCCCGGTTGATCTTAGACCCGGATGCCTCCAAGTAGCGGTTCACCTCCGACAACACCACATCAACCTCCTCTCTCTCTTGACGAAAATAGTGACATCGTCAGCGTACGCCACCACTCTCTGGGTGACAGCCGGCTCCACCAGACTCATCCCGATTCCCGTCAATGGTCAGCGACTCACCCTCCTAAGGAAGGGATCGATAGCGAACACATATAAGAGCGGGCTCAAAGGACAACCCTGACGGACTCCGGACCCCACCTCAAAAGAGCAGCCAGACCACCCGTTCACCAGCGGGAAACTCTCTGCCCCTGCATACAAGATCTTAAGCCAATTAACAAAAGTAGTCGGTAAGCCATGTCTCAGGAGGACGGACCAGAGGTACTCATGGTTCACCCGATCAAATGCTTTGGCCTGATCTAAGGACAACAAATACCCCTTCCAGAGACCTGCACTACTCTGCTCCACTGCCTCCCTGACACTAAGGACTGCACTTAAGGTGCTTCGGCCTGGAACAGTGCAGTGCTGAGCCCCCAAAAAGAGCCGGGGTGCAAACTTCACTACCGATTAAACAGTATCTTAGCCAGAAGCTTCCTGTCCGTATTGAGAGGAGCTATGGGCCTCCAATTCTCAATACGGCTGGGATCTTTACCCTTTGACAGCAGAATCAGGGCTGACCTCCTCATTGACTTCGGCAGAGTGCCCGAGGAGAGACACTCATGGAATACCTCAGTAGAGAGGGGAGCTAAAGACTCCCTAAAGGTCTTGTACCACTCGGATGTTAAGCCATCCGGACCTGGCGACTTCTTAGGGGCAAGCCCCTCGATCGCCAGTCTCACTTCCTCTTCCCTGATCTCTTCTGCCAAAACGCCAAGAGAGCGGTCTACCCCTGACTCAGGAATGGTTTCAGCCAGGAAAACCAACATCTTGTCTCGATCTAGATCCTTCCTCCCCAAGAGGTGTGAGTAGAAGGATCTGACGACCTCCAAGATCCCTGATCTGGACCGATTCAGGGATCCTGTACTATCAATCAGTCCTGAAATGATTTTACTACTCACTGACATCTTACAGTTTCTCTAAGGGTGGGGTGAGCGGTACTTCCCGAAATCCCTCTCAAAAACCAAAGATGCGTGCCTATCGTACTGACACCTCATCAGCAAGGATTTCACTCTGGAGATATCCTCTCGGCTATCTCCAGTCGAAACGAGAAGCTCGAGTTTCCTCCTCAGACCCTGATACAAGCGGTACCTGTTCGGGGACCTGAGGCTCGAGAGCTGGCGGAAGAACCCCGCAACCCTCTTCTTGAATATCTCCCACCACTCTGACTTACTACTACATAGGTCCAGTAAAGGTACCTGACTCTGAAGAAAATCCTCAAAGGACTGTCTTACCTCTGCTTCCTCCAGGAGAGACGAATTCAGCTTCCAATAACCTTTATCCATCCGGGGGGTCTCTGATCACTGAATGATTTTGTTTTCCCTGAATGTTTCAGAGAACTCCACCTCAACCACGGACACTGCGGAAGAGACAGCTTCCTCCTTTAAATGAAACCTATCTATCCTAGACCTGCGACTACCTTGATGATAGGTGAAACCCGCGTGGCCCGAGGGGCTCCGGATGTGGGCGTCCTCTAGGCGAGCTTCTCTAGCTATGCTAATCAGTGCCACACTATCGCAAGTCAGCAGACTATTGGAGCCTCTCCTATCTTGGTATCTCGTGACAGTATTGAAATCCCCTCCAAAGATCACTTGCCGACTCGTAAAAAGAAAGGGCTTAATCCTCATAAAGAGATCTTTACGGCCCCGCTTAGTTTGTGGGGAGTAGATGTTAATGAGCCGGAGCTCTTGTCCCTTCATGAAGACATCTAAGATCAGGCACCTCCCCATTTCTAATTCAATAACCCGTCGGCATTCAACAGGAGCGGTAAAAAGGACCGCCACCCCACTATACGGCTCAGCCGCAAGAGACCAGTGGGAGGGCCAGCGCCTCCACTCTCTTCTGGCTTTTACCAGAGAGGCTAGATCTGACAACCTGGTCTCTTGTAAAAAGAAAATGTCGGCTTCAACACGGCCGAGAAAATCAAAGGCTGCAAATCTAGCCGTATCCGACTTTATGCTGGCACAATTAATAGATGCCAGCGTCAATGGGGTGAGTGCCGCCATAGAGGGTGATTAAATTAAACGGCCACACCCTTTACTTTTTCTTTACTTTCTTTTTGGTCCCCTAATCCCCCGAAGAAGATGAGAGGGCAGGACCACTCTTTGATCTTTTTTTGGACTCTGATAGATCCATATTGTCACCGTCTCCCTCCGGCCCCTGTCCTAGCCCTGCCCTCCGAGGAAGGTGCCTCAACAGGACAGGGCCCAGTTCCCCCCAGAGGCTCTTTCTTTCTAGGCACCCCGCCCTCACCCTCCCCCTCCAAGGAGGGGGAGGAGATGGTATCGAGGACAAGGTACCGGTTTGACAGGTCAATCCGAGGGGGGGCAGTCAGGCTTCCGTTTTGGACCTGGCCCGTAGTACAAGGAACAGAGGACTCGGACCTCTTCTTTCTCCCTTTCCTTTTGCCCTTATCTTTCTTTTTAGGCCTCTCCCCACTATCTTCATCCACACTTTCATAGTGGGAGGAATCAGAAGGGTCGGCCATATTGCAGCCTCCTGATCTCCTCATCTAGCACGTTCTCCTCCAGGGCTTCAACAGTTACAGGGCCAGCCTCAGGAGCAGGGCCTGAAGCCACCCACGCCACCTGGGTAATCTCCAGCTCCCTACTCCTTCTACGATTTTCCTCCCGCCTTAGTTTGGCGGGGGCCCTTTTTCCTCCTCACAAGCCCTGTTGCGCCCCCATCCCTGCCCGTACCCTCCCCAGCCGAGGCAACTTCACAGCTCTCCTCAGCCGGAGCGGCCGCTAGGACAATGGCTCAAAGGGTGTCCAAGGACACCACACAGGTGGCACCAGATCTGCTGACAGGATGCGGCCAGATGACCCACCCCACCACACAAAGCGCAGACCTGCACAGTACAGGCTGCGCTAAAGTGGGTGGGGCTGCCACACCTGTGACAGACCTTAGGCTGCCCCTGGTAGAAGACCTGAATCCTATCACGTCCAAGGAAGGCGGCTGACGGAATGTGGGCAACCGTACTGCCTAAACGCTTGAGTTTGACGGAAAACGTCCAGGCCCCAGACCAGATCCCGTGCTCATCAAAGTTTTTCTTGGGCATGTCCGTCACATCCCCATACCGACCGAGCCAGGTCATGATATCATAACAAGAAAGCTGAAATAAAAAAAAAGCACAAACGGATGCGCTCCGTAGTGTAACACCAAAGGTGAGTTGGTAACGCTAAGTGTGAATTGTGCTTACCACATGAAGTTGTACTCCAACCAAGTACAACAATGGAACAGGGTGTATCATCAATGGGTCTCTGCAGCTTTGTCCCGCTGAAATAGAATCACGATAAAAACAAGCAATCTCCAGGTAGCAGAGCGGGATCAATGGAAGCGCTGAGACCAGATAAGAAGTTAAAAGGATTTATTTCCCATAATGCAACGCGTTTCACGGTCACCCGCTTCCTCAGGCATGTTGGGTTTAGCAGATTACAAGGTATATATAGGGAAAAGGGGTTAATCCCTTCAAGGAGGAAAATTAAATTAACCCCTTGAGGGGTCAAGCCCTTTAAGCCCTTCACAACAAGATAGAAGCACATGATAACATCACAACAAAGTACCCAATAAAACCAATACAATACAATTAAAAGAATATTAAAAATATTATAGTACTATATAAATAAATTAAAAAAAAAAAAACATTTTTCTTCTCTTTCTTTTTTTTTTCTCTTTTCCTTTTCCTTTTTCCCTTCCTCCATTGTTCCCATTTTTTTCTCCTTTATTTATTTATTTATTTTTTCCTCTTTCCTCTTTTTTCTCTTCGATGTTTTAACGGGCATTTTCCAGTGTCTCATTAAGACCATCTGGAAATAAAGTAACCAAAGAAAAAATCCAGAAGGATTCCCTATTATTTAATCGCTGTATACGATTATGACTAAAAACTGGAATAGTTTCTAGTATAGTCAGCTTTAAAACATCAATGCATCTATCATGTTTAAGAAGTAAGTGGAGTGAGACACTATGTAGAACAAAACCATTTTTTATGTTAGATCTATGTTTGTTCATACGTGACCGCACCGTCTGTACGGTGCGGCCAACGTATTGAAGCCCACACGAGCAAGTAAGTAGATAGATAGCAAACGAACTATCACAGGAATAATGATTTTTTATTTGGAAACTTTTTTTAGATACTGTGGAGTTAAATGAAACAGAGGGAGTGCCAATCATAGCACAACAAAGGCACCTTGGTCGCCCACAAGGAAAAGTGCCCAGGGCTTTGGAGCCAACAGAATGGTTTTGTTGAAGAGATTCAGATTTGAACCTACTAGGAGCCACCAAATTTCTCAGGTTCGGGGACCGACGAAACGTAATACCTGGTTGGGATGGCAAACATATTTTTTAAAATAGAGTCATCCAATAGGATAGACCAGTTTTTTCTTAATATTCGGCGAATATCACCTGCTCCACAATTATAATCTGTAATAAAATTATATTTATAGGACTCCTTAGGTGCTGTCTGAATAAATTATTTTTTTCTTTTTCTCACAAGTGTTTCCTGTGATATATCCTTCACCCTATTGAATGCATCGGTTAGGATGGAGGGGGGATAGCCTTTGGATAGAAAACATTCACGAAGAATGCCTGACTGTTTTAAAAAATCTTGTTTATTGGTGCAGTTTTTGCGTATACGCAAATACTGCCCATAGGGCACGTTTTTAATCCACTTGGGATAATGAGAACTACTGTATTCCAAAAGACTATTAATGTCTACCTTTTTGAAAAAGGTTTCTGTTATAATCTTATTATTGATATCTTTTTTAATCAACAAATCTAAGAATTCTATCTTATTATTAGAAAAATGTAAGGTAAAAGAAAAACCCCAATCATTAGAATTTAGATGAGAAACAAACTGTTCAGCCAAGATGATAGAACCTGACCAAATAAAGAACAAATCATCTATAAAACGTCTGTAAAAAATAATATGTGAACTGAAATGAGTGGGCTGCTTAATGTACAGGGACTCGAATCGCCCCATAACCAAGTTAGCATAACTTGGGGCGAAACGAGTCCCCATAGTGCAGCCCCCTGTCTGTCTGTATATCGTGTTATTAAACTGAAATGCGTTGTGATCCAAAATGAAATGCATGGCTTCAATTAAAAAGGAGATCTGTAAAGGATCCAATGTAGGATCATTAGACAAAGTATCATAAATAGCTTTCAACCAACCGAGTGTGATGAATAAAAAATGTGAAGGTAAACTTAAATTGTGAATTTCTCTAATCAGTTGGGTGGAGTCCTTAAGATATGATGGTAACTGTAACACAAAGGCTGTAAAAATAAGTCAATAAAGTGCGATAGATTACTAGTGAGGGACCCAACCCCCGAAATAATAGGACGACCAGGAGAGTGAGTGAGGGACTTGTGTAGTTTGGGAAGGTAATAAAAAATCGGTAGAGAACAATGTCTAACAGAAAGGAATTCCTTTTCCTTTTTATTCAAAAAAGACATATCAATAGCTTTTTTAATCAATGTATTATATTGTAGCTCATATTTGGATGAAGGATCCTGCTTCATGATTTCATAATAATTTGTATCAGATAGTATAGATAAAGCTTCATGAACATAATCAACCTTATTTAAGATGGCTATCCCCCCCCCCCCTTGTCCGCAGGACGGATAACAATAGATGGATTGTTTTGTAAGGACTCAATAGCTCTACGCTCCTCATGGCTGAGATTGTCATGATATCCAGTCAATCTGACAGTTTCATGTAAAGAGCATAATTCTTTAGAAACTAGAGAATAAAAAGTTTCCACATGGGAGCCCCTATGTTGTAGGGGGTAAAATGAGGAAACTGGATTAACCTCAACATGTCTCACGGGACAATTAGTAGGGACAGCAAAATCCACCGTAGGGGACGCAATAGGTGCATCACTAGTGGGGGATGTCATTCTGAGTGGCTGGCATGTTTGATAAACCACGTATATCGATCAATGAAAAGTGGCGTCCAAGAGTAAGCTTACGAATAAATTTATGTAAATCAAGAAAAAGTTGGAAATTATTAGGCAGTGCTGTCGGACAAAAGGAAAGACCTTTGGCTAATAAATCAATTTCATTCTGCTTTAGCATATAAGATGAAAGATTAAACAATTTAATGTTCTTTTTATTTCCACTATTATCTTCATTATCCTTGGTACTATCATACCGTATTGATCCTGAATTAGCTAAATCATAACCTTGTTCTTTTTTATGTGCTGTGATCTATTTCTACGTTTAATTCCTCCTCTTGAGCCTCTGGGGCGCTTTTTCTTTTTACGGCTGTACTTTGTATCACGGGAAAATATTGTGTTATCCGATTTTTTTGGGGACTGATGGTAGGGGGAGGTAAGTGAACAGTGTTTACATGAGCACGCTGGAAGTTTAAAAAAGCCGTGGACTCATTAGACATAGAGTTAGGGGTGGAATAGTTACTTAGACTATCATTAGAAACCTCATGAACTGTTATATCGAGTGTTAATGTATCATCATCAGAAGAATTAGAAATACCAGAAATTCTATTGGGTGTATTTATGATAGAAAAAACATTCGTCTCTGGATTGGACATATAGGTGGAATCTTCAGTATCCTGAATGGAAAGATTACTCAAAGAAGTACCTGTTAGTGTATCAGGTTTAACTGTGGTGCAAGCAGCTGAGGGACGAATAATCTATTAACATCAGGATTAGTAGGGGCACATCCAGACCATGCAGTCAGATGTCGCGATTCTACAATTTGAGTAGAAAGACCATTACCAGAAATAATACCTGGGAGTATATCACAAGTCCCAGAAGTTTGTATCACTTGAGGGTGGATGGTTTCACCAGGATAAATGGTGGGGTGTGGTTCAGTCCTTAGGGAGTTAGTAGGAGCAAATTCAGACTGTGCGGTCAGAGACTGCAATTCTAATCTCGGACGTGCACAGGCCAGGAGGCCAGCATCAAGCTCACCTCTAGTGGTAGAAAGTTCCTTTATAATGTTATGACCAGGTAAGCCAACCGGCAAGTGAGATCTAAAAAAAGTTTCCAAATAAAAAATCATTATTCCTGTGATAGTTCGTTTGCTATCTATCTACTTACTTGGTCGTGTGGGCTTCAATACGTTGGCCGCACCGTACAGACGGTGCGATCACGTATGAACAAACATAGATCTAACATTAAAAATGGTTTTGTTCTACATAGTGTCTCACGCCACTTACTTCTTAAACATGATAGATGCATTGATGTTTTAAAGCTGACTATACTAGAAACTATTCCAGTTTTTAGTCATAATCGTATACAGCGATTAAATAATAGGGAATCCTTCTGGATTTTTTCTTTGGTTACCGTATATACTCGAGTATAAGCCGAGTTTTTCAGCACGATTTTTCGTGCTGAAAACACCCCCCTCGGCTTATACTCGAGTGAACTCCCCCACCCGCAGTGGTCTTCAACCTGCGGACTTCCAGAGGTTTCAAAACTACAACTCCCAGCAAGCCTGGGCAGCCATCGGCTGTCCGGGCTTGCTGGGAGTTGTAGTTTTGAAACCTCCGGAGGTCCGCAGGTTGAAGACCACTGCGGCCTTCAACATCATCCAGCCCCCTCTCACCCCCTTTAGTTCTGAGTACTCACCTCCGCTCGGCGCTGGTCCGGTCCTGCAGGGCTGTCCGGTGAGGAGGTGGTCCGGTGAGGAGGTGGTCCGGGCTGCTATCTTCACCGGGGAGGCCTCTTCTAAGCGCTTCGGGCCCGGCCTCAGAATAGTCACGTTGCCTTGACAACGACGCAGATACGTCGTTGTCTAGGCAACGGCTCTATTCCGGGCCGGAAGCGCGGAGAAGAGGCGCCCCCGGTGAAGATAGCAGCCCGGACCACCTCCTCACCGGACCACCTCCTTACCGGACAGCCCTGCAGGACCGGACCAGCGCCGAGCGGAGGTGAGTACTCAGAACTAAAGGGGGTGAGAGGGGGCTGGATGATGTTGAAGGCCGCAGTGGTCTTCAACCTGCGGACCTCCGGAGGTTTCAAAACTACAACTCCCAGCAAGCCCGGACAGCCGATGGCTGCCCGGGCTTGCTGGGAGTTGTAGTTTTGAAACCTCTGGAGGTCCGCATGTTGAAGGCCGCAGTGGTCTTCAACCTGCGGACCTCCGGAGGTTTCAAAACTACAACTCCCAGCAAGCCCGGACAGCCGATGGCTGCCCGGGCTTGCTGGGAGTTGTAGTTTTGAAACCTCTGGAGGTCCGCATGTTGAAGGCCGCAGTGGTCTTCAACCTGCGGACCTCCGGAGGTTTCAAAACTACAACTCCCAGCAAGCCCGGACAGCCGATGGCTGCCCGGGCTTGCTGGGAGTTGTAGTTTTGAAACCTCTGGAGGTCCGCAGGTTGAAGACCACTGAGGGCGAATGATGAGAAGAGGATGATGAAGGGGGGGGGGGTGTGGGGATGATGAAGGGGGGTGGTGATGATGAAGGGGGGGGGGGGGGTGGGATGATGACAAGGGGATGATGAAGGGGGGATGTGTGGGATAAGGGGATGTGTGGGATGATGACAAGGGGATGATGAAGGGGGGATGTGTGGGATGATGACAAGGGGATGATGAAGGGGGGATGTGTGGGATGATGACAAGGGGATGATGAAGGGGGGATGTGTGGGATGATAAGAGGATGTGTGGGATGATGACAAGGGGATGATGAAGGGGGGATGTGTGGGATGATAAGGGGATGTGTGGGATGATGACAAGGGGATGATGAAGGGGGGATGTGTGGGATGATGACAAGGGGATGATGAGGATGTTAATGACAGGTCTGGATGATGACAGGGGGGGATGAGGTATTTCCCACCCTAGGCTTATACTCGAGTCAATAACTTTTCCTGGGATTTTGGGTTGAAATTAGGGGTCTCGGCTTATACTCGGGTCGGCTTATACTCGAGTATATACGGTACTTTATTTCCAGATGGTCTTAATGAGACACTGGAAAATGCCTGTTAAAACATCGAAGAGAAAAAAGAGGAAAGAGGAAAAAATAAATAAATAAATAAAGGAGAAAAAAATGGGAACAATGGAGGAAGGGAAAAAGGAAAAGGAAAAGAGAAAAAAAAAAAAGAAAGAGAAGAAAAAAAATTTTTTATTTTTTTTTATATTTTTTTTTATTTATATAGTACTATAATATTTTTAATATTCTTTTAATTGTATTGTATTGGTTTTATTGGGTACTTTGTTGTGATGTTATGTGCTTCTATCTTGTTGTGAAGGGCTTAAAGGGCTTGACCCCTCAAGGGGTTAATTTAATTTTCCTCCTTGAAGGGGTTAACCCCTTTTCCCTATATATACCTTGTAATCTGCTAAACCCAACATGCCTGAGGAAGCGGGTGACCGTGAAACGCGTTGCATTATGGGAAATAAATCCTTTTAACTTCTTATCTGGTCTCAGCGCTTCCATTGATCCCGCTCTGCTACCTGGAGATTGCTTGTTTTTATCATAACAAGAAAGCGACTCGTTACGGGTCAAAACGGTCACCTTCTTGACAAAGTTCTGACGGGAAATCGCCTTTAGGGCGAAATCCCTCCAGCCAGGCTCGTTCTTCGCCACTTCGTAGTTTGACCGGAAGAGTTCAAGACCCTCTGGCCGAACAAAACTGATGTCAAATTCAGACAAACCGTAGGGGTGAATCAGGGCAAAGATGTCACTCGCCCTGAATTCCATCTGAAGGAGGAGCTCAACCACTTTAGCGCGAGGTGGACACGCATTCTCGCCCCTCCAAATCAGACGGACCACATTCCTACGATTATTGTCCTGCCCGCGTGTCGGGAGGGACCAGACCACCTCCCCATTCCGCTCTCGGAAAGCCCCCAAACCGTGCCTCTCTATCCAGAAAGACAGGTCGACCTCACCCCTTCCCTCTACCTGGATCGACCTGTCACCCCTGCATAGAGCCTCCTGGAGGCGCTGTTGCAAATGGCCCCCAGGGCCGGACAGAGACGGGGACCCCCTGAACCTGGGGGGGGGGCTGCCAGACCAGACCCAGAACCAGATTCAGAACCACCTATACCACCATTCACACCACTACTCTCAACCACTTTATTTCCATCCATACCAGACTTCCCATTCATACCACTACCACTCCCACCAACATTCCCTCCACTGACACTCCCACATACACTCCTCTCATCCACAACACTACTACACTCAGCATTCACACACCCTGCACTCTTGATCTGACTAATAGATTCTGGGCTGGCTGGGACTTGTAGTATTGCTGGCTTCAGAATAGTCTTTTTTTCTGGCTTAGCTGAGGCTGCTGCTGGGGTTGACACCGATGGCTCCTCTTCCATGGCTGGTGTTATTATCCGAGTCTGAGGCTGCCCCACCGAGCGCACCCCAGCTCCTCCCACAATGCCAGCACCTGCATTGCCCGACCGCACGGGCTCTGCGGATGATTCCAGCACCCGGACACTCCCCCCCCCTCACAGAGGAGTGCCCCGCAGTGCCCGCAGAACACACTATACTCAGAGGACCGCCCCCGAGCACATGAACCTAACACTCCCCCCCCCCCTCACAGGGGAGTGCCCTGCAGTGCTGGTAGTGCCCACAGCACTCGGGGAACTGCCCCCCGAGCACACGGCGGCATAGCTCACCTCTGAGCCCACCATGAGCCCATCCTGCCCCTCCCTACCGGCAGGATGGGTGGGCTTCACTTCTATTGCGTCCACAGCCTCTACTGACGCCATGCTGTACCCGTTCCACCACAGAAACGGGGTCTGGCAGTCTGGGGGGCCCAGCAGCCTGAACCAGCTTTGCAGCTGGCCCAGACTGCTGGAAAGGAACAAAGACATACTGCACAGTTTCCTGGATCTTATGTTTCTTTGCCTTATGCTTCACTGCCACATCCTCACTAGTGTTGAGCGGCATAGGCCATATTCGGATCCGCGAATATTCGCGAATATATGGACGAATATTCGTCATATATTCGCGAATATTCGCATATTCGTAGTACTCTCGTTTTATTTTCGCATATGCGAAAATGCGCATATGCGAAAATTCACATATGCGAAAATTATCATATAAAAAAATTAACATAAGCGAAAATTAGCATATGCGAAAATTAGCATATGCACATTTTTGCATATGCGAAAATTCGCACACCAGTCTCACATAGTAGTATTAGAGCCTTCTATACACCTCACAAGCTGGAAGCAGAGAGGGATGATCACTGTGATTTGTACTGTGAAAAAATAAATAAATAAAAAAAAAAAAAAAAAGAATATTCGTAATTACGAATTTATAGCGCTATATTTGCGAATTCGCGAATATGCGATATTCGCAAATAAAATTTGCATTGCGAATATTCACGAACAACACTAATCCTCACATGGATCATCTCAAAAAGTGAAATTCTGGAGGTGGGCTGGGGACTCCTGCATTACGATCGCCCTCAGCAATCCCCCAGCCTCACTCTCCACATCCTCCTCTTCGCTTTCACTAAGCGGAAGCGCCACCTGTGCCGACTCAATGTAGCTGTCCTGGGTGGTGACACAGGAAGTAGAGACATGGGCAGCATCCTCCTCTACCATCTGTACATTTTCCTCCACCTTCTCCTCCTCCTCCTCCTTTACTCCATCACCACCATCCTCACCGCCACTACTCTCCCCATCATCCACCTCCACCTTACCTGGGGATTTCATGGCGGCAAACCAGTCCTTGTTCTCCAGCTTCTCCCTGAAGAGACCGCTCCCCTCCAGGATCTCTGCTCTCCTCTCCTCCAGCTTTGTTATCTTTGCTTTCAGGGCTGTGATTTTCCTTTTAAACTCTGGCCTGTTTCTCTTAGACTCAGAGTTTGCCAGACTCTGAGTCCCACGCAGGTCCTCTCTTGCTGACCTCAACTCCTTACCGCACCGTTCATACTCCTCAAATCGTGCAGTCATACGGGAACAGTATGTGGAGCTGGACTCTTTGGGCCCTCTCTCAGCCCACAACTCCACACTTTTCCTCCTCACATTTCTTCCACCAGATCTCTGGCTGGCACCCGTCGCCATGGAAGCAGAGCCTGCATTGCTGGAGACTCTGCTGGATCTTCTGCCTCCGGCCGGAACAATGGCTGTAGCAGTTTTCTCTCCACCCCCCGCCAGCCTTGAAGAACGGGGAATGGAGGCCTGAGGCTCCATGCAGGAAAGCTCTCCCAGGGAGCCTGCCACACCCCTGGGAAAGGCTTGATGGAAAATGCTGCTAGTCTGGAGCTCAAAAGAGGCACACCCGCTCGCTGCTCACACTGAACGGTTCTGGACTGCTGTGTTCACAGGAATTGCTCTCTGCTGACACCTCTGTCCATGTCAGGAACTGTCCAGAGCAGGATAGGTTTGCTATGGGGATTTTCTCCTAATCTGGACAGTTCCTGACATGGACAGAAGTGTCAGCAGAGAGCACATGTGGTCAGGCAGAAAGGAAATTCAAAAAGAAAAGAACTTCCTGTGTATTATACAGCAGCTGATAAGTACCGGAAGGATTGGGATTTTTCGATAGAAGTAATTTACAAATCTGTTTAACTTTCTGGCACCAGTTCATTTAAAATAAAATGTTTTGCAGTGGAGTGCCTCTTTAACTGGTTAGCATTCTTGCTTTGCAGCTCTAGTGGGCTTGGTACAAACTTGATGAAGTAAAAGATGTGCATCGGGTTTATGATTTTTATATATTTCTGTAGGTTTTGTTCAAATGCTCTACAAACATACAGATCATTTCTGACAAAATTGGAGTAAAACTGTGAGCCCCGATAGTGACAATGACTGTGAGTAACTAAACTCTGTATAGTGCTTTATAATATGTTGTATATAATCTACGGTAATTATCACATAAATACCACAACATACTCCATCACCTAAGGTTGGAAACATACCACCATAACTGAATTGGGGTGCTGGTTGTCCAACTCAGTGCTCAAACAGTGCACTTGAGACCCTAATAACATTTCACGTGAGCGTTATATGAGCCTATTTCCGGATTATGGAGTGTTGACAAAAGTGGCATTATGTCTGCACTACAGTGTATAATTTTATATTTCCATCAGAAAGAACTGGATTGTTTTACTCAATTTGATATATTTTTACACAGATAAGTCATTACTTAACAGAATCGTTCAAGAAGGATGGGAAAAAGCGGGATCCCTCTATGCATGGACGGATATTAACAGATATTTTCCAAAAAAACTACCATGACAGTGATGGCCTAATCTCAGCACGGGAGTACAACGTTTACAGACATGATGAGTTATAATAAATTATTGCCCTGTGCGTCCATTGTAATCTTTTAATTATTCTGTTTGACAGTAGAATAACATAAATTCCTCAGTAAATATACCACAAAATCCACCACAGTAATTTCTCTGAGCGTTTTCTGCTGCGTAATTACTGGTGCAGATTTTGTAGCACAGTTTTACACAATGTGTGAATTCAGCTACAAGCCCCATTTACATGTAGATGTTTTTCTGAAATGCCCGAGTATCTGATTTACTTTTGGTTCAGCGCAATCATTACACATATCCACTATGTTCTGTACGTGTAACTACAGAATAAGCACTATTGCCGTATACCACTAACACTAATGATTTTTTCAGTTTTGATGAGCCCTCTAGTACTACATTAAAGGGGTTGCCCTGGCCAAAAAGTTTTTTTTATTTTTTTTATAAAATCTTGCCAGGGAGAGGGTAAGTTAAAAAAATTATACTCCCGCACCGTTGCCAGTATAACAGATCTCTGGTCCCGACTGCCCGAGGTTTTTGAGTTTGGGGATGTGATGTCACATGCCCAGTCAGAGGCTGTGACAGAACACTGCTGCCACTAGTAATTGGATAAGTGAGCGTGTGAGGTCACATCTTCAAACCTGACAGTGGGAACCAGAGCTCTGTTATACTGGCGGCAGTGCAAGAGTGAGGAAGATAAGATGAAAATCTTTGGTCACGTGAACCCCATCACAGCCAAAATCGCCATGTAGCCCTGGACTTTTCCATAGAAAACATTCCATTTATACACCGATAATTTCTAGCACCTCCATTCTTTGCCGATCTGTCAGCAGACAAAGGTTGTTTTACGACAGCCTATAGTCAGCAGTCCACTGATAAGCTTCAGGCTGCAGTAAACATCAATCTGCTGATGTATAATGTGCACTGTGAATATGTCTTTGGAGTAATGTCAAACTAAACATCTGTGATGAGCATTAAAATAAAACTTGTATGTAAATTAAGCTGTCTTATTGTGGAATTGTTTAAATCAAGGTATGATGTTATATCTGGCATTTTACTTCATATATCACATACAGCACATCCAGGATTTGAATATAGCAGTGGCTACAGTGGTTGCAGAGGTTGCAATCACATTCAGGCCCTTGTGTTTAAAGGTACTTCTCACAGAAAAGTGCAGAAATAGCACATGATAGGTGGGGACCGTGATTAAAAAGGTATTCCGGTGAAAAAAAAAATGTCCATATCAACTGGCTCTAGAAAGTTAAAAAGATGTGTAAATTACGTCTATTAAAAAAAAATCTTATTCCTTCCAATACTTAGCAGCTGCTAAAGTTGAGTTTTTCTTTTATATCTGGCAACAGTGCTCTCTGCTGACACCTCTGTTTTTCTCAGGAACTGTCCATAGTAGGAGCAAATCCCCATAGCAAATCTATCCTACTCAGGACAGTTCCTGAGACAGACATAGGTGTCAGCAGAGAGCATTGTTGTCAGATAGAAAAGAACAATTCATCTTCAGCAGCTGATAACTACTAGTAGTGTCAAGGATGGCTGCGGTTTAGGCCTTAAAATGTGCACGACTGCCGCTGTATACTGCTGAGTGTCGACACAAGAAATAAGCACCAGACAAAATGTTGGTATATATCTCCTTCTCAGCATACTGGCTAAGGAGCTGTCCCAAGGAGTTCTGTTTATTATACAGAAGTACATTGGTTTTTACATTTGACAAAAAAGGGAGGTTAGTTATCATGTTATAATCATCATGTTATTTTTTGATTTGGTTATTTGAATATTGCCTCTGTATATATTAGCATTAGCACATTAAGCATTGGTTTATTTATTGGCCATAGTTCACTTATGCTGCCCTCTCACTCTTATACCGGAAAATTCCCGGTATTTCTGCCCTTCTACACAGTCTAGGGAATACCCCTTTTAAGATTTTCATTGGGGCCCAGGACAAGTTACACTTCTGGTACACAGATCTCTTTAGACACTGTGCCTGTAAACAGCCCTTCTCTTGCCATGACTGAAATCTGCTCATGGGTGTGTATGAGCACAGATCATATAGTACAAAGCTCAAGCATATACAGTGTTCTGTTTCAACAACTTTTTATTATTTTTTTTTATTTATTTTAAAATAATAATATAAATATCATAATAATAATGTACAATCACTTATGATTCCATAAATGTTATGTACTAATATTAACAGTATATGCAAAAAAAAAAAAAATAATAATAATAAGATTTAGCCAGCATATTTTCTAAATATCCTGGATAAATCTTATTTTTTTGCATATACTGTTTAATGCTGGGAGTTGTAGTTTTTTAACAGCTGACAACACACTTTTTGGAAAAATCTTTCATAAATAACTTATTGGTGGCTCTTTAAACCTAAACCAGAGAGTCACAATATTAAAGGGGTACTCCGAATTTTTTTTTTTTTTAAATCAAGTTAAACAGATTTGTAAATGACTTCTATAAAAAAAATCTTTACCCTTCCAGTACTTTTTAGCAGCTGTATGCTACAGAGGAAATTCTTTTCTTTTTGAATTTCTTTTTTTGTATTGTCCACAGTGCTCTCTGCTGACACCTGATGCCCGTATCAGGAACTGTCCAGAGCAGAAGAAAAGCCCCATTGCAAACCTATGCTGCTCTGGACAGTTCCTGACATGGACAGAGGTGTCAGCAGAGAGCACTGTGGACAAGACAAAAAGAAATTCAAAAAGAAAAGATTTTCCTCTGTAGCATACAGCTGCTAAAAAGTACTGGAAGGATAAATATTTTTTTATAGAATTAATTTACAAATCTAAGTTATTTGACCGGCAATAGCGAAGGTAGAGGTCTTACAAATTGTTCTGCTGTCCGATATACGTATGTGCATGAGTAACTGCAATGTTTCTGCCGATGATACTGGACTGTATAGTAATCCGTGCAGTTTGCAGGGAGATCTGCCCCGGCCAGCGGCGTCTCTACCTGCGTGCTGCAGAGTGAAGATGATAGTAAGTCCCGTAGCTTTGAGTGATGTCACTACAAAGAGATGGTTGGGCCAAAAAAAATCCAACGGCGTTTCAGAGAATATCGTTCTCCTTCCTCAGGGATGGCTTGGCCTCTCTTGGAGAAAATATATAGGCATTATTTTTTTCTGCGACGTGACAGATAGGATTGTAAGAAGAAGATTTTAGCTACGACTGACACCAGCTCTCTCTCTAGCGTGAGTTGTAGTAAATTCGGTGGGAGCTTGTGCACTAAGCTTCACCCACTTTAAAGAAACAACCTTTTCACAGCTGATATAAAGAGCAAAAAGCGTAAATTTCTAACGTAATTTTGTTTTCCCTTAGTCCTAACAGCAGCACAAGTGGGGTGTTCTGCCCCTGTGAAGCTGGCAGGACGGTGGAATTTTTAATTCCACCCAAGCAATTAAATTAATTAGCCCCCCCCCCCACATAAAAGGCCTCCTCCCCTAGGCCATGTAACAAGTAACAAAAAAGTTAGTGAGGGAAATTTGTATGCTGCTGTTAGGACTAAGGGAAAACAAATTTACGTTAAAAATTAACGCTTCCCTTACGTCCTAACCAGTAGCACAAGTGGGGACTTAGCGAGTAACAACACAAATAAGGAGGGACTACGGCATAGTGGCACTTAGGATTGACTGCCCTAAGGCCAACTCTTCCGATCGTTTGGCATTAACCCTGTAATGACTCAAAAAAGTATTGTTGGTGCTCCAAGAAGCAGCAGCACAGATTTGTTCCAGGGGAACAGACCTCCTCTCAGCAAAGGAAGTAGAGACTGCCCTAGTGGAATGGTGGAGGTATTCCGACCTCCTGAATTCTCCAGTTCTTGAGATATAGACTCTGAGGGCTCTAGAGATGTCCAGAGTGTGGTCAACCACTTCTTCAGGAGAGGATGGATTAGGAAGTAGAACTGGAAGGGAAATGACCTGGTTGGTATTGGAGAAGGTCGGAAACTTAGGAAGGAAGGTAGGTAGAAACCTCAACAGGACTCTGTCCTGTAGAAAAACAGTATAAGGCTCGAAAGCCGAAAGGGCCTGAAGCTCACCCACTCTCTTGGCTGAGGTTATGGCCAATAAAAAAGTGACTTTAAGGGACAAATACCTAAAGCCTACTTCTTCCAGAGTTTCAAAAGGGGGGAGCGCATAACACCCTGAGAACAGTGGTTAAATCCCAGCTGGGAATAGGTCTGAGAACTGTAGGTTTAAGTCTTTCAGCCCCTTTGAGGAATCTTCTAACCAGGGATTCTTGTGACAGAGACCTGCCTAGGAAGGCAGAGAGTGCTGCAACTTGAACCTTTAAGGTGGATGGGCTAAGACCCTTGTCAAGGCCATCCTGGAGAAAACATAGTATTGCAGAAAGAGGAGGATCTGAGGTAACTATCTCTTTCGTTGCACACCATAGAAGAAAAATCTTCTTTATCCTGGAGTAAACCTTGTTTGTGGACTCTGCTCTAGAGTGTGCAATAGTTCTCAAGACCTCCACAGGAAGCCCACTCCTTAGTAGGGTCCTGTCAATCTCCAGGCTGTCATATTGAGTTTCCTCAGATCTAGGCAGGAGCCTGTGTTGTGAGACACAAGGTTCTGCACATGGGGAAGCCTCCAATAACACCCCTGGCTCAGCCTCATGAGTTGGGTGAACCAAGACCTCTTCGGCCAGAATGGTATGATGGCAATCACTGAGGTCTGGTCTTGCCTGACTTTCATCAATACCTTGGGTATCATAAAAAATGGAGGGAATATGTAGGCCAGCCTGAACCTCCATGGGATGGACAGAGCATTGTCCTGCTTGTAAAGGGAACAAAACTTGCTAACTTTGGCATTCAGCCGGGTTGCCATGAGGTCTATTTCTGGTGTACACCCACTTCACCCGGGACAATTCTCCCGGGACTGCAAGTCTGCGACTTAGATGATCTGCCACTACGTTGAGATCCCCCTTGATGTGGACTGCAACAAGGTGGGATAGGTTGAGCTCTGCCCATGATAGAATAAGTCCGGTCTCCTTGAGGAGCACTTAGGACATTGTGCCACCCTGTCTGTTGATATAAGCCACTACGGTGGTGTTGTCTGACTGGACTCTTATTGCTTTCCCTAAGATGTGGGGAGCAAAGTGGAGGAGCGCTAGACGAACTGCTCTTAGTTCTCTCATGTTGGATGAGAGTAGCCTTTTCTGAGGAGTCCAGGTACCCTGAACCGTATGGTCGTCCAGATGGGCTCCCCACCTTAGAAGGGAGGCGTCCGTGGTCAGAGTGATCCAGAGAGGCTGAGTAAAGGACTTCCCATCTGTCAGGTTCGTCCACCATCTGAGAGAGGCACAGACTTCGGATGACAGGGTGCACTTTTTGTCCAACCCACGGGGGTTGCGATTCCAGACAGTCAGGACCTGATCTTGGAGAGGTCGGAGGTGCCACAGGGCCCAGGGGACTGCTTCTGCAGACGCTGACATGAGGCCCAACATCTTCATCAGAGTTCTGATGGGCACTCTGTGAGGTGCCGACAAAAACTCTGCGTCTCTTATGACGCGCTCTCTCCTTTCTGGGGTGAGAGACAGCGTCATCTGAGAGGAGTCTAGAACAAACCCGATTAACCTTCTTGAGGTAGACGGATCGATCTCGGACTTCTCCCAATTTATGAGCCAGAAAATCTAGGGTCAGTTGAAGATGAGCTTGAAGAATGTCTAGAGTAGCGGCTTTTAAAAGCCAGTCGTCTCGATAAGGAACGATCTCTAGGCCTTTTAGTCTTAGAGCAGAGACCACTGGAGCCACCACCTTTGTGAAGGTGTGGGGAGCCGAGGTGATGCCGAACGGTAGAACAGCAAATTGGAAATGCCTTACCATACCTTTTATGGTGACGGCAATTCTTAAGAACTTCCTGTGGGCAGGAAATATAGGAACATGAAGGTATGCATCCTTCAAGTCTATAGTGACCATGAGATCTTGCGGGTTCAGGATACTGACCACCGAACGAATGGTTTCCATTCTGAACTGTCTTTTCCTTATGAATCGGTTTAAGTAGCGCAGGTCTATTATCATGCGCCAGTCGCCATTTGGTTTGGGAACCAAGAATATCGGGGAGTATACGCCAGACCCTCTATGATCTGGGGGAACTTCTTCCAGAGCTTGCTTTTCCAAGTACTCGAGAACTGAACTTTCTATGATAGCCTGCTTTGGTTGAGGAAGTAACTTTGTTGAAACAAACTTCCTTGGGGGAGGGGAGATAAACTCTATCCTGTACCCCGACTGAATAACTTTCAGAACCCAAGGATCCTGGATTTCTTGCATCCAGGTAGTAAGGAATAAACTTAAATGTCCTCCTACTGGAGGAGGATGGGCAGATAGATTCTCTGCAAAAAACTCTAGAGGGGAAGCGAGAGGGAAAATGTTGGTGGATGTCAGTGGAGAGTCATAGATCGGCCTTACGGTCTTTACTGCGGCCACGACCTCCACCACGTTTCTGAGAGCACTGTCGTCTCTGGGATCTAGAAGGGCCCTGGGACTTCCCCCCTCTGGCTCTACCCTTACCCCGAAAGGCCTGAACAGGAAGGCATTTGCCCTTCTTATCAGCATAACCTTCCATTATGCGATCCAGTTCAGTCCCAAATAGCCAAGTAGGTTCGAAGGACATCCCACACAAGTTGAACTTGGAGGTGTTGTCTGTTTCCCAAGGGCACAACCATAAGGGACGTCTGCTAGCGGAAGCGAGTGCCATAGATTTGGCAGCAAGCTTGAGGTGTTGCTGGGAGGCCTCGCAGAGGAAGTCTATACCAAGGAGGAGTGTCTTAAAGCTGTCCAAGATGTCTTCTCTAGGGACATGGTTGTCAATCTCGGTCTGTATGCGCTCCACGCGCTCCTTCACAAAGTCAGACACTCCTCCCGAGGCAATAGCTATAGAGGCAGACGCTGACGCTGCTGAATATGTGCGTCTGAGAAGGGAATTCACCTTCCTATCAAGCGGGTCCTGGAGATTACTTCCATCATCCGCGGGAACCAAGACTCTCTTGGAGATGGCACCCTCTAGGAGGTGGCATCCAGGAATCAGATTCCGCGTCTGAGAGAGGGTACATCAACTTGAAGGTGCGAGTGACAAGCGCAGGCTTATCTGGTTGCTTCCACTCAGCCTTCATCAGTTTTTTACGTGCATCATTCACCTTGAAAACCCAAGGTTCTCTAGAGGTGAATGAAGAGGCTTCCCCTTGGTCAACATCCCGATCCCTTGACCGGATGGGCCTAAGTAATCTTTGCGTCTTTTCCGCAGGGAAAAGAGGCGGAGAAATGTTCACCTCAACAGGCTGTTCAGACTGCACAGATGATCTATGGTCCAATACGTCCACCGACATAACTGATTCTTCCGTCACCGAAGGAGGAGTGGATTCAGTTCTAGCTCTTTTGGGAGCAAAAGCACTCTTCATTTCAGAGATGGAATTTCCCATAAACTCCTTCATCCAGATGAACATGTCCTGGACAGTAGGCTCAGCCAGATTAGCAGATGGACGGCAACCGGGACACCTGTTATATTCATAAGAGTCCGGAAGCGCGGTGCCGCAGTCGGCACAAACTAAATGGTGCTTTTTGGCGACCACCAGAGTGTGGGTCACTAGAAGGAGGAGTAGACATGACTCTGGAAAAAGAATAAAATAAGTTAGGGATGATAATAAAATAAATATTATTGCCCTAGCGCCAAAACAGAGGGGGAGAGATACCTATAATGCAGATAGGCAGTTCTAACTACTAAAGCTAGGCTATGTAAAAGGTCTAGCTAAAAGGTCTAGAATGAAGGTCTCAGCTGCCTTATATGGGAAGAGTCCCGGGAAGCCCCACCCCCTCCAAAGAAAAAAAACTGCCTGCATTAGGCTGAAAACAACAGAAGAAAATTTTGTTATAAATTATCCTCTGAGCTCTTCCCAAACTAGGAAGAGGCTCACCGGCGCATTTACACTTGAATATGTGACTTAGAAGCAGCGCAAAGCGCTGAAGAAAAGCGAGGCCGCTTCCGTACTTCCGGCTCGCGGCCCCGCACTAGGAATGGAGACGCGGAGGAGATGCGGTGGAACATGTGGGACGCCGGACAGCTAAGAAAATACCTGCGGCGGCCTCCCTAATGCTGGGAGGGATCACAGGATCCCTCCAGCAAGAAAAACAATGTTGCTTTAGAGATGAACCGGGCCGGAGACCCGGGACAAAAAAAAAGGCCGGGTAGCAGAATCCGCCGCCCGGCAGAAAAAAGGCGGGGGGCAGGAAAAAAAGGTACTGCACCCCAAAATATCTCCCCAAAAAAATATAGGGGAGACTTCCAGGCAGGCTCAAAATAGAGCCTGTACCGCCCTGCTGTCCTTACACAGGACAGAAAAAAAGCAGTATGGCCTAGGGGAGGAGGCCTTTTATGGGGGGGGGGGGGCTAATTCATTTAATTGCTTGGGAGGAATTAAAAATTCCACCGTCCTGCCAGCTTCACAGGGGCAGAACACCCCACTTGTGCTGCTGGTTAGGACATAAGGGAAGTTGCTATTTTTTGCACAAACCAGGGAATTTGCAACTTTTTCACACCAAAGCACTGGCATAGGGATTTGATAACTTCCCCCCTTTCTATGTTTTAAAATAATACATAACCTTTTGTATAGTGTTCAACCGTTTTACTGCTACAGACCAGTGTGTCTGTTTTGGGGACCTAATACATTACTACTGTGTATAAAAAAAATGGTGGCAGTGTATATCTGTGGTGTCTGGGCTGAGTTGGGGTGAGATTTATGCTCTACTCAATATTAAATGAGTAGATGTTTAATCACTGAATCTAAGGGCTCGTCCACACTGCAGACATTCCGCCGGAAGAATTCCGCTTGCGGCAGAGTCCCATTGCTTTCAAGTATGTCCGCTCAAAGAATGAACATGTTCCTTCTTTGGCCAGAATTCCCCCAGAATGCATAGCCGTCTTAGATGGCGCACATTCGCACGGTCCGCAAACCTGTTTCAAATGGACATTTAGCTGGAACTCTGCAGTGTCAACCAGCCATAAAGGAAACAGATTCACACTGCCCACTCCTTCAAGGACCATAAAACATTGATGTGTGTGTGTGTGTGTGTGTGTGTGGGGGGGGGGGGGGGGGGTTTCAGGTCCACCTCTGATAGTTTTGATGCTTTAACCCCTTAAGGACCCAGCCATTTTACACCTTAGGACCCGGCCATTTTTTGCACATCTGACCACTGTCACTTTAAACATTAATAACTCTGGAATGCTTTTAGTTATCATTCTGATTCCGAGATTGTTTTTTCGTGACATATTCTACTTTAACTTAGTGGTAAAATTTTTTGGTAACTTGCATCCTTTCTTGGTGAAAAATCCCAAAATTTGATGAAAAATTAGAAAATTTAGCATTTTTCTAACTTTGAAGCTCTCTGCTTTTTCACAAAATTTCCAAACTCACTATTTTTCAGGGACCAGTTCAGGTTTGAAGTGGATTTGAAGGGTCTTCATCTTAGAAATACCCCAAAAATGACCCCATTATAAAAACTGCACCCCCCAAAGTATTCAAAATGACATTCAGTCAGCGTTTTAACCCTTTAGGTGTTTCACAGGAATAGCAGCAAAGTGAAGGAGAAAATTCCCAATCTTCGTTTTTTATACTCGCATGTTCTTGTAGACCCAATTTTTTTATTTTTACAAGGGGTAAAAGGAGAAAATTTATACTTGAATTTGTAGCCCAATTTCTCTCGAGTAAGCACATACCTCATATGTCTATGTAAAGTGTTCGGCGGGCGCAGTAGAGGGCTCAGAGGCGAAGGAGTGACAAGGGCATTTTGGAGAGTACGTTTTTCTGAAATGGTTTTTGGGGGGCATATTGCATTTAGGAAGCCCCTATGGTGCCAGAACAGCAAAAAAAAAAAAACACATGGCATACCATTTTGGAAACTAGACCCCTTGAGGAATGTAACAAGGAATTAAGTGAGCCTTAATACCCCACAGGGGTTTCACGACTTTTACATATGTAATTTTTTTTTTCACTAAAATGTGTGTTTCCCCCCAAATTTCACATTTTTGCAAGGGTTAATAGCAGTAAATACCCCACAAAATTTGTAACCCCATCTCTTCTGAGTATGGAGGTACCCCATAAGTTCCCCTGAAGTGCACTACGGGCGAATTACAATGCTCAGAAGTGAAGGAGTAATATTTTGCTTTTTGAGAGCAAATTTTGCTAGGGGGGCATGTCGCATTTAGGAAGGCCTTATTGTGCCAGAACAACTAAATAACCCCACATGGCATACCATTTTGGAAACTAGACCCCTTGAGGAACGTAACAAGGAATTAAGTGAGCCTTAATACCCCACAGGGGTTTCACAACTTTTCCATATGTAAACATTTTTTATTTTTTTTTCACTAAAATGTGTGTTTCCCCCCAAATTTCACATTTTTGCAAGGTTAATAGCAGAAAATACCCCCCAAAATTTGTAACCCCATCTCTTCTGAGTATGGAGGTACCCCATAAGTTCCCCTGAAGTGCACTACGGGCGAACTACAATGCTCAGAAGAGAAGGAGTAATATTTGGCTTTTTGAGAGCAAATTTTGCTAGGGGGGGCATGTCGCATTTAGGAAGCCCCTATGGTGCCAGAACAGCAAAATAACCCCACATGGCATACCATTTTGGAAACTAGACCCCTTGAAGAACGTAACAAGGAATTAAGTGAGCCTTTATACCCCACAGCGGTTTCACGACTTTTCCATATGTAAAAAAAATTTTTTTCACTAAAGTGTGTGTTTCCCCCCAAATTTCACAT
The DNA here is from genome assembly GCF_029499605.1 of Hyla sarda. Taxonomy (NCBI): domain Eukaryota; kingdom Metazoa; phylum Chordata; class Amphibia; order Anura; family Hylidae; genus Hyla; species Hyla sarda. The sequence goes on along the minus strand of NC_079196.1, from coordinate 112,229,413 downwards.
TTTTGCAAGGGTTAATAGCAGAAAATCTCTTCTGAGTATGGAGGTACCCCATAAGTGGACGTCAAGTGCACTGCAGGATCGCCACAATGCTCAGAAGAGAAGGAGTCACATTTGCAAACTTTGCTGAAATGGGGGGACATGTCGCATTTGGGAAGCCCCTATGGTGCCAGGACAGCAAAAAAAATCCACATGGCATCACATTTTGGAAACTAGACCCCTTGAGGAACGTAACAAGGGGTAAAGTAAGCCTTAATACCCCACAGGGGTTTCACGACTTTTGCATATGTAAAATAAAAAAATAAAAATGTCACTAAAATGTGGGTTTTCCCCAAAACTTTACATTTTTACAAGGGTTAATAGCAGAAAATACACCCCAAAATTTGTAAATACATTTCTTTGGAATAAGGACATACCTTAATTTTTTATGATTTTCGCTCCGCGAGTGCACACCAGGTCTTGGAGTGGTAAGTCAGTCAGGGGCCTTTAGCTTATTATAGCAGCCAGGATGTGGGATCCCCCCTCAAGGAGCATTAATGGGGGAGCACTGAGCCCTAAAATAGGGGAACACTATGGGGGACAACGGGCCGTAACTGGGGTAGACAGGTGGGGTACAGAGGCCCGTAATATGGGGTACAGTGGGCCAGAAAACTATAAATCATAAAATAATAAAACAGGATATGTTCCCAGAATGATGACCCAGAGTATAACCAAAACTAAAAAAAAATATGCCCGCCCCAAACCCTATGCTCTGAGTCATCATTCTGGGAATGTGATGTGTGTGGCCGTCCCTAACCTGTTGCCTCAAATGCGCACCCGCTCAGGTGGCGAGAGAGCGCTGCGCATTTGAGGCAACATAAAAAGTCCCCAATGACAGTGACTCAGTGACCTATGACCCATTTTTGAAAAAACACCCCCAGAGGTCTTATCAGTTTTTTTTTTTTTTTTCACATTTTTGGGGGCAATTTAGTGATTTATGGGGGTTATAATTTGGAATGTACTCTGGACTTGGTACATTGGTCAAATTATGGAAAATTCTAATGAAAAGGGAAAATTTAGGGCTCCATGGAAGTGTGATACTCCCTGAAGCAGCCTATGCAGAGGCCCGGATTATCTGGACAAGTGTCACATTGGTACCTGGTGTCCCTCCGAATCCCCCTCCTGTAACACACTCTGCATTTTTTCTGGGATCTCACCTGGAAAGTGTTGGCCTGGGACGATCCTGGCGCCTATAACTCCAGACCCTTGGGAAGTCCGGCCTGCTCTTTCCCGGTCAGCAAAGATCAGGAACCTTAGGACTTCTTCTTGGTACTGGAGGAATGTCCCTGTGTTGCCAGCGTACTGGGATAGTACAAAAGCATTGTACATGGCAACCTGTACCAAGTAGACCGCAACTTTTTAGTACCATGCCCGTGTTTTCCACATGGCGTTATATGGCTTGAGGACTTGATCAGAGAGATCAACTCCCCCCATATACCGATTGTAGTCCAGAATACAATCTGGCTTGAGGACCGGTCCCACGGTACCTCGCACAGGGACAGGGGTGCTGCCATTCCCATGAATAGTGGTGAGTATAAGGACATCCCTCTTATCCTTATACCTGACCAACAACAGGTTATCATGGGTCAGGGCACGGGACTCACCCTTGGGGATAGGTGTCTTAACAAAATTTAGAGGGAGGCCTCTCTGATTCTTCTGAACGGTCCCACAAGCACACGTGGATCTGGCGGAAAGGGATTTGAACAGAGGGATGCTGGTATAAAAGTTATCCACGTATGCGTGGAAACCCTTATCCAGCAATGGGTACATAAGGTCCCAAACGATTTTCCCGCTAACACCCAGAGTGGGGGAACAATCTGGGGGTTCAATACGAGAATCTCGTCCCTCATATATTCTAAACCTGCAAGTATATCCGGAGGTACTCTCGCAGAGTTTACAGAGCTTCACGCCATACCGCGCCCGCTTTGAGGGAAAATACTTGCGGAAGATGAGTCTCCCCTTAAAACTGATGAGAGACTCATCTACTGAGAGGTCCCTGAGCGGTACGTAGGCCTCCAAAAATTTGGCCCCAAAGTGATCGATGACCGGCCTCACTTTGTAAAGCCGGTCATGGGCGGGATCACCTCGGGGCGGACATGCCGCATTATTTGCATAATGCAGGCATTTCCGAATCGCCTCGTACCGCTTCCGTGTCATCGCCATACTGTAAAGCGGGGTCTGATAGAGGATGTCCCCGCTCCAGTAATGATAGACACTTGGTTTTTTGTCCAGGCCCATATGCAGCGTGAGGCCCCAAAATGTCCTCATTTCTGCTGCATCAATGGCGCGCCATTCATTGGACCTGGCCAAAAAGGAATCGGGGTGGTGGGCAATGAACTGCTGGGCGTACAAGTTTGTTTGCTCCACCATTAGATTGACCAGGCTGTCACTGAAAAAAAAACTTTAAAAAGTCCAGATCAGTGAACCCAGCATTGTCAATCCGGATTCCGCAGTCTTCAACATACTCAGGAATCCGTGGCTGATAACCCTCTGGGGGGCCCCAAACAGGGTCAGCGGAAGGGGGCTCCGATGCACTTGTCTGGGGGGCCAGACTCCTATTACGAGCGGCATTGCGACTCGTACTAGTGTCGGCCACTGGGTCACTCTCATGGGGGGTGCGTGGCCTCGCCTGGCAGCGTCTCCGCCGCCGTACAGGGGACTCATCATCACTACTAGATGATGAGGAGGGCGATGAAGAACACAAAAAAGTTGGATCTTCATCGTCCTTACTGGCAGATTCGGAGTCGGAGGCTAAAAAAGCATAAGCCTCCGCTACCGAAAATGCCCGGCGTGTCATCGCCTTTTTTCTACGTTGGCGGGAGGGGGGGGGTCAGTGGCGGGGGCGGGTGTGTTCGGGGGGGGGTAAGTATGTACTGTGTGGTGCTTGGTGTAAAAAGTGTAATAACAGTAATATAAAAAAAAAAAAAGCTACGGCCAAAAAAAAAAAATGGGGTGGCGCACGCAGCTCCCTGAACCCCTAATAGGACCCGGGGTAAGGGATCAGACCCTAATAGGACCCTGGGAGATCTATTAGGGGGTCGGGGGGATTTTTTTTTATTATAAAAAATAAAAGCTGCGGCCAAAAAAAAAAGGGGGTGGCGTACGCAGCTCCCTGAACCCCTAATAGGACCCGGGGTCCGGGATTAGACCCTAATAGGACCCTTGGGGACCTATTAGGGGGTCATGGGAGGGGGGGTACTTTTTTTAAACTTTTTTACTTTTTTAAAAACTTTTATTTCACTCTGTTACGTATTTGCTCCTACCTGTCCCTGCAATCAGCTCTCCCTATTCTACAGCTCCTGGGGGGCTCCGGAGCTCTGAGGGGGGATCAACGGTCCTCTTCCTGCTGCTGCACCCACTGACTGAACGAAAACAGCGGGTCCAGCAGAGGGAAGGGACCGTTAACCCCTCCTCTGCCGCTCTGCTATTGGCTGGACGATCGCCAGCCAATAGCAGCGTTGCTGGGGCGGTGACAGTATTGTCACCGCTCCCCAGCAACTGCAGGTGATTGGCGGTGTAATTGTACACCGCCGATCACCATTTATTTCCAGGTCATCGGGTCACGAGTGACCCAAATGACCCGTATCGCCGAAGATCGCTTGCGTGATTTCGCAAGCGATCTCTGGCGATTGCCGACATGCGGGGGTCCCGGGACCCCCCTCAGCATTTGCACAGCATGCCTGCTGAAGGATATCAGCAGACATGCCATTCTGATCTCTGCCCGGCGCACGGCAGGGACTGGAAAACGGCAGGACGTACTGGGACGTCCTGGGTCCTGGGTCCCAGTACGTCCTGGGTCCTTAAGAGGTTAAAAACATGACAAAAACAAAGCTGTTATTAAAACTACATTTACTGGACATAACATGGTAGATACAGCACAAACATGTTGCACACCTAAAACTCTAACATAACATCTAAGTTTAAATGTAGAGTATAATGTATCATATAGACATCAATAACCAGAAGAAACAATAACTGTTTCCCCCATCAGAGTGCCTGCAGCTGTTGCAAAACTACAGCTCCGAGCCTTTGGCTGTCCGGGCTTGCTAGAAGTTGTAGTTTTGCAACAGCTGGAGGTTCCCTGGCTGGGAAACACTGCTCTAAAGTATATACAGCATAGAGATTTGCACAGGACACTCAATGTAATAAAAATAGCATGCACCGTGTTCACACTGATTTAGCTGTGGAATTTGTATGCCTTCAATCCTGGACCACATCCCACATGCCATAGTTTGCAAATACGGGTGAGGGGAAAAAGTTACATATCACTTATTGACACCGTTTCCAAGCAAAAACTACATTGGGCAGCCAGGATGTGAAATAGCCTTATTGTATGGCGCAACATAGTGAAATACATGGTAGATCTGAAACAAAAACGTATGCTGTGTGAGCATACCCTAACAGAAAAACTCACCATATTGCTCATAGCAGCCAATCAAAGTTCAACAGAGTTTCTATGTCTTAAAGGGGTACTCAGGTGAAAAACAATAATTATTATTATTTTTTATTCAACTGGTGCCAGAACGTTAAACAGATTTGTAAATTACTTCTATTTAAAAATCTTAATCGTTCCAGTACTTATCTGCTGTATGCTCAAGAGGAAGTTCTTTTCTTTTTGAATCTCTTTCTGTCTGACCACAGTGCTCTCTGCTGACACCTCCGTCTGTCTCAAGAACTGTCAAGAGCAGTATAGGTTTGCTATGGGGATTTGCTCCTGCTCTTGACAGTTCCTGAGACAGACAGAGGTGTCAGCAGAGAGCTCGGTGGTCAGACTGAAAGTAAATTCAAAAAGAAAAGAAATTCCTGCGGAGAATACAGCAGCTGATAAGTACTGGAAGGATTAAGATTTTGAAATAGAAGTAATTCAAAAATGTGTTTAACGTTCTGGCGCACCGGTTGATTTAAAAAAATGAATAGTTTTTCACCGGAGTACCCCTCTAAGAGATACTGTTATTTAAAAAAAAAAAAAAGGTTTGAAATGTCACACTGACATGTCAAAAGTTTTGATTGATCAGGGTCTCACTGCTGGGACCACCACTGATCTTGCTGAAAAAGCATGCAGCTGTGTGCTTCACTCCCCGGCTCGACAATGCAGGAGACCTGCTTCATTGTAAGTCTATGGAACCTGTCGTTTTCAATTAGTTGGATCAATGGTGAGCCAGGGAGTGAAGTGCACAGCAGCACGTTCCTTCTGGCAATATTTAGAGATCGATGAGCGCTGGGATCCCGATCGATCAAAACTTTTGACATGTCTGAGTGACGTGTGACATGTAAAAAGTTTTTAAAGGGATTCTTTGACGGTATATGTCAAGGATATTCCCAAACATACACGTCCAATCAATGTTACTGTGTTACCCAGTGTTAACCAACTAGAGTGTCTTCAGCTGTTGCAAAACTACAACTCCCAGCATGGGATACCCTGGTATTCCCATACACTGCGTATTGCTGCTCCGAGCAGGCACATCTAAAGGCACACTGTAGGGGTCCTTCAGCGGTGGATCTGCAGCGTAAAATACGCTGTGGATCCGCTTATCTGAACGTACCCTTAGGTTGGAATTCCACTTGTTTTTTTTTTTGTTGGGGGGTGGGGGGGGGGGGGGGGGGGAATGCCAAGAAAAGCACCAATTATTCAGCATGGCATTTTTTTCGGCCAAAAAACGCTGCGGACAGATGTTAGCTGTAAATCAATGAAAAAACACGTTTTTCAGTTTGGCGTTTTTTTTACTCCTTTAGGTATTTTTTTTACTCTTTTTCAGCTCCTTGGCGATTTTGCAAAATCTCAGCATGTTGAGCCTATGGCGTTTTCCCCCCTGAAATCGTGGCATTTTTTTCCCCTGAAATCGTGGCGTTTTTCTCCCATAGAAGTCTATGGGAGTAAAAAAACGCCAAGAAAAATGCCATGTGGGTTTTAACTTTGGCATTTTTGCAGGCGGTTTTCATTCTTTTTTGGGACTTTATCTAATGTATCTAACCGAATACATTTTTTTAAAACAAAATTTGTATTAATTTTTAAACTGGGATTAATTTATGTGTGCGGGCAGGGCACTAAAAATGTAGCCGACAATAATAAAAATGTAGTGTGTGTCAGGATTGTATGCAGCGAGGACACTGGAGGGGGATCCTCTGTGTCAGTGAGGTGATGGCGTGGGCCGTACCAGGGGAACGGAATCTAAGGGGTTACTGGTTTTCACCAGAGCCCGCCGCAAAGCGGGATGGACTTGCAGCAGCAGGTAACCCCCAGGTCGTTCCACCCGGTAGCGACTCAACCACACTGACAGCTGAGACAGGCGCGGTACACAGGGACAAGGCAAGAGCAAGGTCGGAAGAAGCAGAAGGTCAGGGCAGGCAGCAAGAGTCTTAGTCAGGGGCCACAGCAGAAGGTCTGGGTACACAGGCTTGGGAACACACTAAAACGCTTTCTCAGGGCACTAAGGCAACAAGATCCGGCAGGGACAGGAAGGGGAAGTGGGTTTTATATCAATGGAAGTGATTGACAGTGATTGGGCCAGGCACCAATTAGTGGTGCACTGGCCCTTTAAACCTCAGAGAGTCGGCGCGCGCGCCCTAGAGAGCGGGTCCGCGCGCGCGCCGGGATGTGACAGCTGGGGAACGGGACAGGTGAGTGGATTGGGATGCGACACCCGGGCGTGTCCCGCTATGCGGATCGCATGACCCGCCGGCAGAGACAGTGCAGCGCTCCCGGTCAGCGGGTCTGACCGGGGCGTTGCAGAGAGGAGAACGCTGCGAGCGCTCCGGGGAGGAGCAGGGACCCGGAGCGCTCGACATAACAGTACCCCCCCTCCCTTTGGTCTCCCCTCTTTTTGGAGCCCAGGAACCTATGGATGAACTCTCTTTGGGATGACCTCTCTTTGGGGCCACAATTCTCCCAGTCAACAAGAATTTTTTTTTTACCTCTGACAAACTGGGAGGCGAGGATTTATTTTACCGCCAAGACATCAGAGGAGCCAGAGACAGGAGCAGGAATGGTGACCTTGGGGAAAAAGCGGTCTTCCACTCATCATCTTTACGGATTTGAATAAGATTATACGCGCCCCTTAAGTCCAGTTTGGTGAAGATACTTGCTCTGCGTAGACGGTCAAAGAGTTCGGAGATCAAAGGCAGGGGATAGCGGTTTTTGATGGTAATTTTATTTAAACTGCGGTAGTCAATACATGGTCATAAGGATCCATCCTTTTTAGAAACAAAGAAGAACCCCGCTCCAGCAGGGGATGAGGATTTCCGAATAAAACCTCTCTTTAGGTTCTCCTGGATATACTCCGACATGGCTTGAGTCTCTGGGGCTGACAGAGAGTAAATCCTGCCATGGGGCGGAATGATACCAGGAAGGAGGTCAATGGGACAATCATAAGGTCTACTCAGGGCACTAAGGCAACAAGATCCGGCAGGGACAGGAAGGGGAAGTGGGTTTTTATATCAATGGAAGTGATTGACAGTGATTGGGCCAGACACCAATTAGTGGTGCACTGGCCCTTTAAATCTCAGAGAGCCGGTGCGCGCGCCCTAGAGAGCGGGGCCGCGCGCGCCGGGATGTGACAGCCAGGGAACGGGACAGGTGAGTGGATTGGGATACGATCCGCGGGCGGGCTCGTCCCGCTACGCGGATCGCATCCCCGCCGGCAGAGACGGTGCAGCGCTCCCGGTCAGCGGGTCTGACTGGGGTGCTGCAGAGAGGAGAACGCCGCGAGCGCTCCGGGGAGGAGCAAGGACCCAGAGCGCTCGGCATAACATATATACACCTATTCATATTTCCCGCAGAGAGCTGATTGGCCAGATGGGAAATATGAATAGGTGTATATATACGTCAGTGCAGGGGACCATAGAAGAGCGGCCAGCCACATCTATACATTATACAGGAGGATCACAGCGGGTGTCAGGAGTGACATCCACTGTGATCTTTCCTTAACTGCAGGTACTACTACTCCCAACATGGAGCACACTCTGCTCCATGCTGGGAGCTGTAGTACCTGCATTAATAAACAGATCGCAATAGGTGTCAGAAGTGACACTCGCTGTGATCTGTCTATTAATGCAGGTACTACAAGCGCTCCGGGGAGGAGCAAGGACCCAGAGCGCTCGGCATAACATATATACACCTATTCATATTTCCCGCAGAGAGCTGATTGGCCAGATGGGAAATATGAATAGGTGTATATATACGTCAGTGCAGGGGACCATAGAAGAGCGGCCAGCCACATCTATACATTATACAGGAGGATCACAGCGGGTGTCAGGAGTGACATCCACTGTGATCTTTCCTTAACTGCAGGTACTACTACTCCCAACATGGAGCACACTCTGCTCCATGCTGGGAGCTGTAGTACCTGCATTAATAAACAGATCGCAATAGGTGTCAGAAGTGACACTCGCTGTGATCTGTCTATTAATGCAGGTACTACATAGCATAGATCAGAGTGTGCTCCATGTTGGGAGTAGTAGTACCCGCAGTTAAGGACATATCACAGCATGTATCACTCCTGACACCCGATGCAATCATCCTATTTATTGCAGAGATGCGGAGCGGCTCTATACAGAGCTTGCATCTCTGCACTATACTCTGGCCAGTGATGTCAATAGAACATCACTCATTCATATTTCCCTCAGAGCTGTGATTGGCTGCAACCATCCGGCTAATCCCCACTCTGGGCGGAAAATATGAATGAGTGAGGTTCTATTCACGTCACTGGCCGGAGTATAGTGCAGTGATGCGAGCGATGTATAGAGCTGCTCCACATCTCTGCTATATTATGGACGATCACATCAAGTGTCAGGAGTGACACCCAGGGTGATATGTCCATTAGTACAGGTACTACTACTCCCATTATGGAACAGTCTGTTCTATGCTGGGAGTAGTGGTACTACCTAAGAAAATGTAAAACATAGAGTAAAAAAAGTGAAACACACACTTTATAAAAAATGTATTAAAATTTAAATATAAAAACATCGAAATTTCGTTAAATACATATTTTCCCATTCCTACTGCATCCTTTTTTTTTTTTTTTGGTACCCAACAAATTTTGAAAAGAACGCCAAAGGGGGGAAAAATGCAATTTCCACTCAAATGCAAAAACGCCAGAAAAAACTTCAGACGCAGGAGATTGCACTGGTGTTTTTTCTGGATTATTTTCCTGTAAAAAAACGCAGGGAGAAAAACCTGTGGAATCCTAGCCTTATAGAGATGACCAAATGATCAAGGGCATTGGTTGGAAGCACCTAGCCTAACACTTAGCTCTTTTCCTACAGAAACTGTAAGGATGGACTTGAATTTTTGTTACACAATGCTTGTGCATTTTGACCTAGACTATATCAGGAAATTAACCCCTTAAGGACCGGAGGTTTTTCCGTTTTTGCATTTTCGTTTTTTGCTCCTTGCCTTTAAAAAATCATAACTCTTTCAAATTTACACCTAAAAATCCATATGATGGCTTATTTTTTGCGCCACCAATTCTACTTTGTAATGACGTCAGTCATTTTGCCCAAAAATCTATGGTGAAGCGGGAAAAAAAATCATTGTGCGACAAAATTGAAAAAAAAAAACGCTGTTTTGTAACTTTTGGGGGCTTCCGTTTCTACGTAGTACATTTTTCGGTAAAAATGACACCTGATATGTATTCTGTAGGTCCATACAATTAAAATGATACCCTACTTATATAGGTTTGATTTTGTCGGACTTTTGGAAAAAATCATAACTACATGCAGGAAAATTAATACGTTTAAAATTGTCATCTTCTGACCCCTATAACTTTTTTATTTTTCCGTGTATGGGGCGTTATGAGGGCTCATTTTTTGCGCCGTGATCTGAAGTTTTTAACGGTACCATTTTTGCATTGATAGGACTTATTGATCACTTTTTATTCATTTTTAAATGATATAAAAAGTGACCAAAAATGCACTATTTTGGACTTTGGAATTTTTTTGCGCGCACGCCATTGACCGAGCGGTTTAATTAATGATATATTTTTATAATTCGGACATTTCCGCACGCGGTGATACCACATATGTTTATTTTTATTTTTATTTACACTGTGTTTTTTTTTTATTGGAAAAGGGGGGTGATTCAAACTTTTAATAGGGGAGGAGTTAAATGATCTTTATTCACTTTTTTTTTTCACTTTTTTTTTGCAGTGTTATAGGTCCCATAGGGACCTATCACACTGCACACACTGATCTTCTATGTTGATCACTGGTTTCTCATAAGAAACCAGTGATCAACGATTCTGCCGCATGACTGCTCATGCCTGGATCTCAGGCACTGAGCAGTCATTCGGCGATCGGACAGCGAGGAGGCAGGAAGGGGCCCTCCCGCTGTCCTGTCAGCTGTTTGGGATGCCGCGATTAGCCGCGGCTATCCCGAACAGCCCGACTGAGCTAACCGGGAACTTTCACTTTCACTTTTAGCCGCGCGGCTCAGCTTTGAGCGCGCGGCTAAAGGGTTAATAGCGCGCGGCGCCGCGATCGGCGCTGCGCGCTATTAGAGGCGGGTCCCGGCTTCACTATGACGCCGGGCCCGCCATGATATGACGCGGGGTTACTGTGTAACCCCGCGTTATATCAGAAGAGCAGGACCAATGACGTACCGGTACGTCATTGGTCCTTAAGGGGTTAAAATATGTGTAAGGCTCTACTTTTAAACTATAGGGGAGATTTATCAAAATTGGGCCAGAGCAAAAGTTGCTGAGTTGCCCATAGCAACCAATCAGCTTGCTACTTTCATTTTTGAAAAGGCCTGTGAAAAATGAAAGAACCAATCTGATTGGTTGCTATGGGCAACCCAGCAACTTTTCCTGTGGACAGGTTTTAATAAATCTTCCCCTATATTCATATGTAGATCTGAATATGTTGTTTGCAGAATACCCCTTTAACAAATTTCATCACTTTTATTTCTCCCCTGTAATCACAACGCTGTGATGTACATGTCATTCACATACATGAGAAATCCCATGTATACATATTTGCTTTTCTATTTTCTGATACATTTCAGTTTATAGGGTTGCCCCACAAATGCATCATTCTAAAAAGAAGGCTTCAATGGTCATCTGTGTAGTCCATCCATGCACCAATCAGTTATAACCTTAAAATCACCTGCCCGATATGTTGTAGGTCCCCTCAAGTTCTTTGAAGGGGTCCAATGGTATCTGGCATTGAGATCTTAGCAGAAGATCCTCCAAGTCCTGCAAGTTGTGAGATGCAGCCTCCATGGATTGGACATGTTTTCCAGCAAATCCCACAGATGTTAGATTGGGTTGAGATGTGGAAAATTTACTGGCCAAGTCAACACATTGAACTCATGGTCATGTTCCTCAAATTATTCTTGAAGTATTTTTATTGTGTAGCTGGGTACTTTATTCTACAGAAAGAGGCCACTGCCACTAAGAAATACCACTACCACCAAGGGACGCACTTGGTCTGCAAAAATGTTCAGGTAGGCGGTAAATCCAGCAATATGCTAATGCCAAGTGCCAAGGTTTCCCAGCAGAACATTACCTTCATAGTGCATCTTGGTGCCATCTCTTCCCTAGGTAAGCAGCACAAAAACACTTGGTTTTCCACATAATGTAAAATAAAATGTGAATCAGACCAGGCCACCTTCCATTGCTTTGTGGTCTAGTTGTAATGCTCATATATAAACTGTAAGTACTTTTTGCGGTTAATATGCCTCAATATGGGCATTTAGCAAGGGCAACTTTGGTGGTCCACATTTGCTAGGTACAAGCGTACAAGCAAGATCCAGTATTTTGGAGATGCTCTGACTCATGTTGTCATCACAACTTGCCCTTTTACCATTGTTCCTGCTTCCAAAACCGTAACATCGAGAACTGACTCTTCACCTGCTGCCTAACATATCCCACCTCTTAAAGGGGTATTCCAGGAATTTTTTTATTTGATTATGCTACAGGGGCTGTAAAGTTAGCGTAGTTCATAATATAGTGTCTGTACCTGTGTGTGATGGTTTTCTCACAATTCTTCTGTGATTTTCAACCCAATATTTCTTTTTATCAGCATCCAAAATGACTGTTGTCTCGGATTTTTCCCAGCTTGCAATGTGGCCTAGACCTGACTCACTAGTCAGCTGATTACAGGGAGCCTGTCTGCTTCAATGGGTGGAGGGATCAATCTGCAACTAATGCAACAGCTGGAGGCACCCTGATTGAAAACCACAGGTCTGCAGCTAATTTGTGTTTCACTGGGTGTGGGGGTGGCTGATGTGTGGGATGGAGGAAAAAGAATTGTGGGATTTGTAGTAAAAAAAGAAAAGTGAAACAGGAAATTCAAGTTCACAAAAAGCTAGCCACAATATTATGGGAATCTCACAACATATCCATTTAGCAACAAGACAAGCGCATATCCTTCCTAAGCATGGCCATTACTGTCTGCCAGGTACGTACTAAAATCACCTTATGGTGGAGAACCCCTTTAACAAGTGTCATTGTAAAGGTAGGGTCACACATAGCGCATACGCAGCACATTTTACGCTGCTATAAATCTGACGGGCAGCGTGAGATACGCTGCGCATTTTTCTATGAGCAGACACACAGGGCTTCCCTATTGCAGCTCTGTGTGTGCAGTGAGATTTGGAGATGGGCCCTCCTCCAGATCTTACTGCACACACAGGGTTGTGTTGGGGAAGAAGAAGAAATGATCCAGCGTGGGTCAGTAGAAATCCAGACTTTATTAGAACTCACAGTAAAAGCAGTAAAAGCAACCAGCAGATCAGACGCGTTTCAGGCGCATGCGCCCTTCGTCAGTGATGTCATCCATCTGCACAGGTGTCAGTTAAATACCGGACAGGTAGTGGGTGGAGAATTGGCCACCAATTAAACTACACTGAAACCGCTGACAACGGTGCAGAGGAGGATGCTAATACAAAACATGGAAAAGATGTTAGTAAAAGTACAAAATGCTAAAAACAATACACTAATATGCGATTTTGCATAAATGGCTTATACAACACAGAAATATAACATGGTGAATGAAAAAAAAACCATATAAAATGTACACCAGTTATAATCGACTGTAAAAGTTGAACAAACGTGTGTGTGTGAATGCAGCGTTAGTAATGGAACAGCAATTCTCTCTTTAAATTCAAACCTTTCGGTGCACTAGTGCCCAAAGTGAATTGCCAAAATGCTTCACGTTCCAATAATTTTCGCCGCACACAACCACCACGGGGTCCTATGTGAACACATTCTATAGCATAGATTTGAAAATAATTAATGTGACCACCATGTACAGTTTTGAAATGTAAAGACATGCTATAGAACGTGTTCACATAGGACCCCGTGGTGGTTGTGTGCAGCGAAACTTATTGGAACGTGAAGCATTTTGGCAATTCACTTTGGGCACTAGTGCACCGAAAGGTTTGAATTTAAAGAGAGAATTGCTGTTCCATTACTAACGCCGCATTCACACACACACCTTTGTTCAACTTTTACAGTCGATTATAACTGGTGTACATTTTATGTTTTTTTTTTTCATTCACCATGTTATATTTCTGTGTTGTATAAGCCATTTATGCAAAATCGCATATTAGTGTATTGTTGTATTTTTACTAACATCTTTTCCATGTTTTGTATTAGTATCCTCCTCTGCACCGTTGTCAGCGGTTTCAGTGTAGTTTAATTGGTGGCCAATTCTCCACCCACTACCTGTCCGGTATTTAACTGACACCTGTGCAGATGGATGACATCACTGACGAAGGGCGCATGCGCCTGAAACGCGTCTGATCTGCTGGTTGCTTTTACTGCGAGTTCTAATAAAGTCTGGATTTCTACTGACCCACGCTGGATCATTTCTTCTTCTTGTTTGAATCTGTGTGCACCGGGCTGGGTGCGGATCCGTGGGGCGCATTGGTGGAGCGAGCTGGATTTTCGTGAACTACACTTGCCTGCGTTGGGGAAGCCCTGTGTGTCTGCTCATAGCAAAATGTGCAGCGTAATTCCTGCTGCCTGGCAGATTTCACAGCATAAATTATGCTGCGTATGCGGTATGTGTGACCCTACCCTAATCATGTACTGTAAGTATTGTTTTTTACTTTTAACATAAGAACTGATTGGGGTATACCCTAGCAGGGCATATGGACAGGGCTTATTGTAGTGAAACAATCCCTTTACATTTTGACACTGGGTAAAAATTTACAATTTAAAAACCAAAACATAAAACCAGTGAAAAATCCAGTTCTTCCATTTTGATCCCATTTTTATCCATGAATGAAAAACCTCCACAGGTAGACATTTTGTCTCCTGCCAGTGTCACCATTTATGCCAGTGTTTTCCAAACAGTGCATCTCCAGCTGTTGCAAAACTACAACTCCCAGCATGTCTGGACAGCCATAGGCTGTACGGGCATACTGAGAGTTGTAGTTTTGCAACAGCTGGAGACATAGTGGTTGTAAAACACTGCTCTATGCTTAACCACTTAAGGACATAGGACGTTCTCTAACGTCCCCACTACCTGGGCTTTAATGCCCAAGGACGTTAGAGACATCCTGTTGTATTTCCGATCATTGCCGCGCGCCGGGCAGAGATCGGAACTGGATGCCTGCTGAAATCCTTCAGCAGGCATCCAGGGCAAACGCCGATGGGGGCCATGTAGCTCCCCCATGTCGGAAATCGCCCTTGCGATCTGCGGCGATACCGGGCTGATCGGGTCTCTGGGACCCGACCACTCGGTAATTTCGCATGATCCCGGCTGTCACAGACAGCCAGGACCATGCTAAAGAATAGGAGCGAGGTGGCAAGCCTGCCACCTCCTCCGATCCCCTGCGATTCTTCGGTTAACTAACCGACCAATCGCAGGGGGGGGGGGGGGGGGGGCGGTTACTTCCTCCCGACCTGCTCGGCCCCTTGAAGTCCGGAGAGGACGGGAGGAAGACCGGGGGACGGGGGAGTGCTGGGGACTGGCCCCGGTACTTACCTCGTCACTGAAGACCCAGATCCCGGCGACGGAGACGGCGGCGGCGGAGACAGGTGAGTTCCTCTTCAGCCGCGGTCGGGCCCTTTACAGCAATGCACGTCGCCGTAAAGCGACATGCATTGCTGTAATGGGACCCTATAAACTACAACTCCCAGCATGCCCAGACAGCCCTTGGCGTCTGGGCATGCTGGGAGTTGCAGTTTTGCAACATCTGGAGGTCCACAGTTTGGAGACCACTGTGCCCTTGAAGATGTTGCAAAACTACACATCCTCAGCATGCCCTTACTGTCCAGGCATGCTGGGAGTTGTAGTTCTGTAACATCTGGCCCTTCAGATGTTGCAGAACTACAACTCCCAGCATGCCTGGACAGTTTTGGCATACTGGGAGTTGTAGTTTTGCAACATCTGGAAGGGCACAGATTGGGAACCACTGTATTAGTGGTCTGCAAACTGTAGTCCTCCAGATGTTGCAAAACTACAATTCCGAGCATGCTGGGAGTTGTAGTTTGGCAACATCTGGCTCTAAAGATGTTGCCGAACTACGACTTCCAGCATGCCTGAGAATGCTGAGAGTTGTGGTTTTGCAACAACTGGAGGCACACTGGTTGGGAAACTTTGTCTGTTTCCTAACTCAGTGTTTCCCAACCCGTGTGCCTCCAGCTGTTGCAAAACTATAACTACCAGCATGCACTGATAAACTGTGCATGCTGGGAGTTGTAGTTTTGCAATAGCTGGAGGTCCCCCCCCCCCTGTGAATGTACAGGGTACATTCACATGGGCAGGGGGCTTACAGTGAGTATCAGGCTGCAAGTTTGCGATGCAGCAAATTTTGCGCAGCAGCTCAAACTCGCAGCGGGAAACTCGCTGTAATCCCCCGTCCATGTGACTGTACCCTAAAAACACTACACTACACTACCACAAAATAAAATAAAAAGTAAAAAAACACTACATACACACTTACCCCTACACAGCCCCCCTACCCTCCCCAATAAAAATGAAAAACGTCTGGTACGCCACTGTTTCCAAAATGGAGCCTCCAGCTGTTGCAAAACAATAACTCCCAGTATTGCCGGACAGCCGTTGACTGTCCAAGCATGCTGGGAGTTTTGCAACAGTTGGAGGCTCCCTGTTTGGAAATCACTGGCGTAGAATACCCCTATGTCCACCCCTATGCAAATCCCTGATTCAGGCCTCAAATGCACATGGCGCTCTCTCACTTTGGAGCCCTGTCGTATTTCAGGGCAACAGTTTAGGGCCACATATGGGGTATCGCCGTACTCAGGAGAAATTGCCTAACAAATTTTGGGGGGCTTTTTCTCCTTTAACCCCTTATGAAAAGGTGAAGTTGGGGTCTACAACAGCATGTTAGTGTAAAAAAATAAATGTTTTACACTAACACGCTGGTGTTGCCCTATACTGTTCATTTTGACAAGAGGTAAAAGGGAAAAAAGCCCCCCAAAATTTGTAATGCAACTTCTCCCGACTACGGAGATACCCCATATGTGGGCGCAAAGTGCTCTGGGGGCGCACAACAAGGCCCAGAAGGGAGAGTGCACCATGTACATTTGAGGTGATTTGCACAGGGGTGGCTGATTGTTACAGCGGTTTTGACAAACACACAAAAAAAAAAAAACACATGTGACCCCATTTTGGAAACTACACCCCTCACGGAATGTAATGAGAATTTACACCCCACTGGTGTTTGACAGATCTTTGGAACAGTGGGCTGTGCAAATTAAACATTTTGTACAGCCCACTGTTCCAAAGATCTGACAGACACCAGTGGGGGGTATATGCTCACTGTACCCCTTGTTACGTTCCTCAAGGGGTCTAGTTTCCAAAATGGTATGCCATGTGAGGGTTTTTTGCTGTTGTGTGACCATAGGAGCAAAATTTGCTCTCCAAAAGCCAAATATGACTCCTTCTCTTCTGAGCATTGTAGTTCGCCCGTAGTACACTTCAGGTCCACTTATGGGGTACCTTCATACTCAGAAGAGATGGGGTTACAAATTTTGGGGGGTATTTTCTGCTATTAACCCTTGCAAAAATGTGAAATTTGGGGGGAAACACATTTTAGTGAAAAAAAATATATATTTTTTTACATATGCAAAAGTCGTGAAACAGCTGTGGGGTATTAAGGTTCACTTTACCCCTTGTTACGTTCCCCAAGGGGTCTAGTTTCTAAAATGGTATGCCATGTGTGGATTTTTTGCTGTTCTGGTACCTTAGGGGCTTCCTAAATGCAACATGCCCCCCAAACACCATTTCAGAAAAACGTACTCTCCAAAATCCCCTTGTCGCTCCTTCCCTTCTGAGCTCTCTAATGCGCCCGCCGAACACTTTACATGGACATATGAGGTATGTGCTTACTCGAGAGAAATTGGGCTACAAATATAAGTATACATTTTCTCCTTCTACCCATTGTAAAAATAAAAAAATTGGGTCTACAAGAACATGCAAGTGTAAAAAATGAAGATTGTGAATTTTCTCCTTCACTTTGCTGCTATCCCTGCGAAACACCTAAAGGGTTAAAACGCTGACTGAATGTCATTTTGAATACTTTGGGGGGTGCAGTTTTTATAATGGGGTCATTTTTTGGGTATTTCTAATATGAAGACCCTTCAAATCCACTTCAAACCTGAACTGGTCCCTGAAAAATAGTGAGTTTGAAAATTTTGTGAAAAATTGGAAAATTACTGCGGAACTTTGAATCCCTCTGGTGTCTTCCAAAAGTAAAAACATGTCAATTTTATGATGCAAACATAAAGTGGACATATTGTATTTGTGAATTATATTTTTTTTTATTTGTAATATCCATTTTCCTTACAAGCAGAGAGCTTCAAAGTTAGAAAAATGCTAAATTTTAAATTTTTTCATAAAATTTTTGAATTTTTCACTAAGAAACGATGCAAGTATCGACAAAATTTTACCAATAACATTAAGTAGAATATGTCACAAAAAAACAATCTCGGAATCAGAATGATTGGTAAAAGAATCCCAGAGTTATTAATGTTTAAAGTGACAGTGGTCAGATGTTCATAAAACGCTCCGGTCCTAAGGTGTAAAATGGCCTGGTCCTTAAGGGGTTAAAGGGGTACTCCGGTGGGAAAAAATGTTTTTTTAATGAACTGGTGCCAGAAAGTTAAACAGATTTGTAAATTACTTCTATTAAAAAAATATTTACCCTTCCAGTACCTTTAAGCAGCTGTAGGTTACAGAGGAAATTCTTTTCTCTTTTAATTTCTTTTTTGTCTTGTCCACAGTGCTCTCTGCCAACACCTCTGTCCATGTCAGGAACTGTCCAGAGCAGCATAGGTTTGCAATGGGGATTTTCTCCTGCTCTGGACAGTTCCTGATACGGGCATCAGGTGTCAGCTGAGAGCACTGTGGACAAGACAAAAAAGAAATTCAAAAAGAAAAGCATTTCCTCTGTTAAAAAGTATTGGAAGGGTAAAGATTTTTTAATAGAAGTCATTTACAAATCTGTTTAACTTTCTGGGATCAGATGATTTAAAAAAAAAAAAATTCCACCAGAGTACCCCTTTAATTTCACTGCAATGTACAGAAAAAATAAAAATAAACTGGTGACCATCTATAGGGACAAAACTAATACACACAACCAGCACTGGCATATAGAAGGAGACCACCTCTCGTGGCCAGATCAACTCTTGGAGTCTCCCTAATGTACGAATACAATGGGAGGCAGAGGCGTAGCTTGTAGCTTCTGGGCCCCAATGCAAAATATGCAACAGGGCCCCATATGCCAATTAGATTACTGGTCTCTAATGGGACAGATGTGCTTTGGGCCCCCTTAGGCACCAGGGCCCCGGTGCGACTGCTACCTCCATAACTATGCCCTCGATAGGAGGTTCCTTTTACCATTTAGGATTTTGTTCTGCATCGAAACGCTGGCATTGTCTACTTCTTATTTTTTGTGATTTGTAGTTTATAAGTCCATTTGACACTGTTTGCTTATTGGCCGTCTGAATCATTGACCATTAAACATTATAGTCACAGAGCACCTTGCATGGTTCAGCAGTCGAAGGAGTAGTTTTTGCATATATGTGACGGGAGCTGTGGCACAGGTTCACCTGAGAATCGACATAGGGGCACAAACGTGTCACGTACAATGATCACTTCAGTCTTTTGTGCCACAGGTCAAAGCAAGGTACAGCATGCAGCCTGACATGCTTCTGTCCATTGAACGAGCACTCGAAGCAGCCATATACAGTCTCTCTTTTGGAGTTTCCCATCCCACACAGAGCGCAGGGTCCCTTGGAAATGTTATTGGTCAGGAGGTTAACACGAGTGTGAGCGCCTTTTCGCATGTATGTAGTAGAAATGTCAGTCATGCTAGCAGCCTTGTCATAGTAATCGGAAAAGATGTCACCCATGTAAGAATCTGCGTTAGCAATGATATCCATTGTTCTTTTTCCTGTACAAAAAAACAATTATTCATTTTAGGGTTACACACAGTACAAAGCAGCCATACCAGTAAATATTTGTGTAACCTTACAGGAAATTGTGTAGTGGGGGCTAGCCCATCCTAAATCTCAAACCCTATTATGCCCCTCTTGATCAGTGGGCAGACCCCATACAGGAACCTGTCCTTGCATCTCCTATAATGCCCTATACTCCCTATATGTTTCCTTTAGCAGTTAAGCTGAATTCATCAGGGGAGAATATATAGGTATCAAAGGTCTGTCCACCAGAATGTTACAGTCAATATATAATAAAACACTTCAGATGTTATAGGCAGAATGGGAGAACTACAAATATAAAAATGCACAACTATAGGTGTACAACATTAACAGATGTAATAACACTTGAAATACGACAACACTTTGTAAGGTGCAATCTCGGGATGCACAAATATATGGATAAACAGATATATGTATGCAGGTGTATTACCACTTTAAATGACTACAGTGCACTGTACACTGGATATACAACCTCAAACTGCAAGAGTTTAAATATGTAATATATGCAAAAAGTTAGATATGGAAATAATTTGCAATATATATGCTGTAGGATAAATGTGCAATAGATGTGCAATTATGACATTCCATTAAAGGGGTACTCCCCCCCCTAGACATCTTATCCCCTATGCAAAGGATAGGGGATACGATGTCTGATCGCGGGGGTCCTGCTGATGGGAGCCCCAACGTTCTCTCTTGCAGCACCCCCTGTCATCTGCTGCAAGGAGCGAAGGAACCGGCGATACAGGGGCCCAAGAATTGTGATGTCATGGCCCCACCCCCTCGTCATGTCACGGCCAGCCCCCTCAATACCTTTGGATAGGGGATAAGATGTCTAGGGGCGGAGTACCCCTTTAAACGTCCTTCCAGCAATCCCCAATAAATGCATAAGAGGATACATCCAGAGTATGTACAATGTTCAATGCATACAACTGTCCGGGCATGCTAAGAGTTGCAGTTTTGCAACAGCTGGAGGCACACTGGTTGGGAAACAATGATCTACATCCATCTGACTACAGGCTCTCAAGATGGAGTAAAAAACATAGTCACTGACAGTGTCACAGCAAACTCCTGTGATTGTCTTCTTACCAGTGAATAAGATGCCTATTCGGTACAGGGTGTTCCATATAGCGTTTAATGAAAACGATCTATTGGGCTCCTTCTCAAATCCTCCTTTTGAAGCAGATGAGACACAAAGCTCTAAAAAAAAATCGAAAACATGAGAATGATAAGTTTATTTTCCCTATCTGGACACCATACAATCACCGACATTCAAATTTACATCAGAAAGAAGAAAAGATAGCTGCTTTTTTGGTGCTCCCCTGGCAGACAAAGTATTTTAAACAGTAACTAATGTCCGGACAAAGATTTTAAATAAATAAATTGTTTATTAAAGTCATGGACTTTATTCTCCAGTGACTTTAAATGGGCACTGTCAGATACAAAAACTTTTGATATGTTGTAAAGCATGCAAAAACAATAGGTTTTGCAATTTCTTTCATTAGAAAATTTTCAGTATTTCATACTGAAAAAGGCAGTCAAACAACTGACCCTCCGCCTGCTTGGACATACACTAGTCCTGCTGTGTCCAAGCATCATCACCTATGTCATGGACACACTTCTTTGATTGACAGCTGTGAGTGCAGGGCTCACAGCTGGAGGAAAAATCCTCCCACTGTCAGCTTGTGTCCCGCTACTCTCAGTGAGGACAAGCTGGGAGTTGTAGTTTTGCTAATGCTAGGGGAGATGTGAGCAGACAGTATACTGAGGGAGGGGGCGGAGATCTGCACAGTGAGGCCATGCCCCCTCCCTTTGAGAGGAATTCAGACTAGTGAGCTAAATTAAAAGTGTGATAAAATAAATAAATAAAGGTGCTAGACACATAAAAATAGATGTACATGGTCAGGATTAGGTACTGAGTGATATATTTAAAAAAATGTTTTTTTTTGTTGGATCTGACGGGTACGCTTTGACCCTTTGACCCTGCCGCAATTTTAAATTTTTATGTTTTTGTTTTTTTCCTTCTCACCTTCTAATAGCCACAAATCAATTTGTAGGTCAATAAGATTACAATGATACCCAATACAGTTTTCAATTTTATTTTACTACCGTATATACTCGAGTATAAGCCGACCCGAATATAAGCCGAGGCCCCTAATTTCACCCCAAAAACCCAGGAAAAGTTATTGACTCGACTATAAGCCTAGGGGGGGATACATCATCCCCCCCCATGTCCTCATCCAGACCTCCGTCATCATCCCTCGAGTATAAGCCGAGGGGGGCGTTTTCATCACGAAAAACCGTGCTGAAAAACTCGGCTTATATTCGAGTATATACGGCAATTTTAAAAATGTATACCGTAATTTTTTGTTAGAAAATGAGTATGCTTAAACTTGTCCTCTTTTGACCTCTATAACACTTTTAGTTTTCCGTATACGGGGCGATATGAGGGCTCATTTTTAGCTTAGGGATCTGTAGTATTTATTGGTAGTATTTTTATTTTGATGGAACCTTTTGTTCACTAATTATAAAAAAAATTCTGGTATGTGAAGTGACCAAAACTCAGCAATTCTAGACTTTGTTTTAATTTTTTTTTGGGCAGACTAGATGGGCCAAATGGTTCTTATCTGCCGACACATTCTATGTTTCTATATTATGTGATGTAAACTTTTATTAGGGAATAGCAGCCATTTCTTACCGTCTTTTAGTAAGCCCTTTGAGGTGCTGGGTATGCATGTACACCCTGTGTCCTCTAGGGGTTAATATGGCATTTATTTATTTATTATAAATCTTTGTCCTGAAATTTGGTTACTGTTTAAAATACTTTGTCTGCAGGCGAGTGCCAAAAGAATCATCTATCTTTTTCTCATTGGACTTGCTCCACATCTGACTTCTACTTCCGTTCCTTGACCAGACATATGGTTTGATGCAGTGGTATAGATGGTTTGTCGGCACTTCGTCGTAGAGGTGGTGCTCGTGGATAAGATAGTCAATAGGATAAAAAATGGATCCCTGCACTCACCAGATGATGCAGCAGAGGAAGGCATACATTGCCGAAACGCGTCCTGTACTTAAAGATGTATTCCTACAAATAAAACTGAACTTATTGCATCATCTGGTGAGTGCCGTGATCCATTTCTTATCATATGGTTTGATGCAGGCGGTTGCCGGCTATACTGTATACAAGACGAATACTGATGTTGACAGCACAACACCCTGAAGTGAGTGTACTACATCCTTTGTACCCTCCTTGTAGTCTTCTTTTTCACATACACATAAGACATCAGAAAAGATGACACTTACCAAAGTGACCATCAAGATGAATGTACAGATCAAAGCTACTAAACGCTATGGTTGTGTGCGCTGGAAATACAATAGCTTTTTAGCGCCCTTTGTGGTTTTTCTCATCAATTATGTGAAACTGCAATTAAAAAGGAAACAAGACATGTCATTAGTGAAGATAGGGAATATTTGATTACCCATCGAAAGATACAAATATTCCTTATTGCTCAGAACACGGGAAGTACTAACTCTATAGTGGACCTGTCAGCAGGAATTGGTGTAATTAAGCACATGACCACATACTTTTTTTTTTCATCTCCATACTCCTTTCCAGTGCTGAGATACAAGACTTTTTGTTATTATGTAAATAAGACTCAAGTGCCCGGGGGGCATTTTTAATTACAGCAAGATTCCAATGAAATCCAATCCATGTCCTTGTTATTACCAACCACAGCCTGCTTGCATCCGCCTACCTCATTTGACTGACTAGACAGAGGAAAGGCTATGGTCTGGACTTATATGGGCTCTTGTCGTGTTGAGGACCGCCCCCATGGCACTTGAGCCCCATTTGCTTAATAACGAAAAATCAAGACTATGGATTATGTTTGCTATTTTATTTGCCCAGTCAAAAACCTGCCCTGTCTTTTTATTCCTTCTTGATGTGGTTACTGTGGTATTATGTGGTGGTGTGCATTATATAGACATTTTTTATTTGTCCTTGTTTTCTTCCTTTGTTTTTCTGTTAGTTTCATCACAAAACATGTGATTCTTTCATCATGACTCAAAGATTTCTACTTAAAAATTGTGGGTGGTGGTTTGGGTAAATTTAGATAAACAGTATAAAAAATGGCCACATACATGTACACGTTTTTTCCCCCCAACCTATAGAACCACAAAATCCAGATAAAAAAGTTATGGCCTGAGCATGCAGTAAATTTTGTAAAACTGCCCTAAAATGTAAAAATGGCACTAAAATGTAAAAAAAAACACCTAAACAAAAGCACCAGGAAGGAATGGAATTTATATTTCCCTATTGACTCCCAGCTAATGCCTGGGCATTTTTCCCCCAAATACTGATTCCAAAAAATGAAGTATAATATTGGAGTAAATTATTGGAGTTTTAACTTTGGCCACTAGCATAGGCGTGCGCAGCCTATTGCATTAGGGTGTGCACCCTAAAGCACAAACTCACGCTGCGCGCGTGCATATATATGTATATATATATATATATATATACGCACACAGTTAGTATAGTTCCCCCCACATTAGGTGCAGTATAGTTCCCCCACATTAGGTGCAGTATAAGTCCCGCCACATTAGGTGCAGTATAGTTCACCCACATTAGGTGCAGTATAAGTCCCACCACATTAGGTTGGCAGTATAAGTCCCCGCACATTACCTTGGCAGTACAGTTCCCCCACATTAGGTTTGCAGTAGAGTTCCCCCACATTAGGTTGGCAGTACAGTTCCCCCACATTAGGTTTGCAGTACAGTGTCCCCACATTAGGTTGGCAGTACAGTTCCCCCACATTAGGTGCCACCTAATGTGGGGGAACTGTACTGCACCTAATGTGGGGGAACTGTACTGCATCTAATGAGGGGGAACTGTACTGCACCAGTACAGTTCCCCTACATTAAGTGCAGTACAGTTCCCCCACATTAGGTGTAGTATAGTTCCCCACATTATGTGCAGTACAGTTCCCCTACATTAGGTGCAGTATAGTTCCCTCACATTAGGTGCAGTATAGTTCCCCCACATTAGGTGCAGTATAGTTCCCCCACATTAGGTGCAGTATAGTTCCCCCACATTAGGTGCAGTATAGTTCCCCCACATTAAGTTGGCAGTATAGTTCCCCACATTAGGTGCAGTATAGTTCCCCACATTAGGTGCAGTACACTTCCCCCACATTAGGTGCAGTACAGTTTCCCCACATTAGGTTGGCAGTATAGTTCCCCACATTAGGTTGGCAGTATAGTTCCCCACATTAGATGCAGTACAGTTCCCCCCACATTAGGTGCAGTATAGTTCCCCCCACATTAGGTGCAGTACAGTTCCCCCACATTAGGTGCAGTACAGTTCCCCCACATTAGGCTGGCAGTATAGTTCCCCCACATTAGGTGCAGTATAGTTCCCCCATATTAGGTGCAGTATAGTTCCCCCACATTAGGTGCAGTATAGTTCCCCCACATTAGGTGCAGTATAGTTCCCCACATTAGGTGCAGTATAGTTCCCCCACATTAGGTGCAGTACAGTTCCCCCACATTAGGTGCAGTACAGTTCCCCCACATTAGGTGCAGTATAGTTCCCCCACATTAGGTGCATATATAGTCCCCCACATTAGGTGCAGTACAGTTCCCCCACATTAGGTGCAATATAGTTTCCCCCACATTAGGTGCAGTATAGTTCCCCCACATTAGGTGCAGTATAGTTCCCCCACATTAAGTTGGCAGTATAGTTCCCCACATTAGGTACAGTATAGTTCCCCACATTAGGTGCAGTACACTTCCCCCACATTAGGTGCAGTACAGTTTCCCCACATTAGGTTGGCAGTATAGTTCCCCACATTAGGTTGGCAGTATAGTTCCCCACATTAGATGCAGTATAGTTCCCCCCACATTAGGTGCAGTATAGTTCCCCCCACATTAGGTGCAGTACAGTTCCCCCACATTAGGTGCAGTACAGTTCCCCCACATTAGGCTGGCAGTATAGTTCCCCCACATTAGGTGCAGTATAGTTCCCCCATATTAGGTGCAGTATAGTTCCCACATAAGGTGCAGTATAGTTCCCCCACATTAGGTGCAGTATAGTTCCCCACATTAGGTGCAGTATAGTTCCCCCACATTAGGTGCAGTATAGTTCCCCCATATTAGGTGCAGTATAGTTCCCCCACATTAGGTGCAGTATAGTTCCCCACATTAGGTGCAGTATAGTTCCCCCACATTAGGTGCAGTATAGTTCCCCAACATTGGGTGCAGTACAGTTCCCCCACATTAGGCTGGCAGTATAGTTCCCCCACATTAGGTGCAGTATAGTTCCCCCACATTAGGTGCAGTATAGTTCCCCCACATTAGGTGCAGTACAGTTCCCCCACATTAGGTGCAATACAGTTCCCCCACATTAGGTGCAGTATAGTTCCCCCACATTAGGTGCATATATAGTCCCCCACATTAGGTGCAGTACAGTTCCCCCACATTAGGTGCAATATAGTTTCCCCCACATTAGGTGCAGTATAGTTCCCCCACATTAGGTGCAGTATAGTCCCGCCGCATTAGGTGCAGTATAGTTCCCCCCACATTAGGTGCAGTATAGTTCCCCCCACATTAGGTGCAGTATAGTTCCCCCACATTAGGTTGGCAGTATAGTTCCCCCACATTAGGTGCAGTATAGTTCCCCCCACATTAGGTGCAGTATAGTTCCCCCACATTAGGTTGGCAGTATAGTTCCCCCACATTAGGTGCAGTATAGTTCCCCCACATTAGGTGCAGTATAGTTCCCCCACATTAGGTGCAGTATAGTTCCCCCACATTAGGTGCAGTATAGTTCCCCAACATTAGGTGCAGTATAGTTCCTCCACATTAGGTGCAGTATAGTTCCCACATTAGGTGCAGTATGTTCCCCCACATTAGGTGCGGTATAATTCCCCACTTGAGGTGCAGTACAGTTCCCTACAAAAGCAAAATAGACATGGAGGCCACCAGCATCTGGGGGCACTACCTTCCTACTGGCAGGAAGAGGGGGTTAATTTGAGGGTACTACCTTCTTACTGGGGGGGGTTTAATCTGGGGGTACTACCATCCTACTGGGGGGGAGGGGGTTAATCTGGGGGTACTACCTGCCTACTCGGTGCCCCAGATTAACCCCCTCCCCCCCCGGTAGGCCAGTAGTACCGAAGATTAACCCCCTCCCCCCAGCAGGCAGGTAGTACCCCCAGATTAACCCTCTCCCCTCAGCAGGCAGGTAGTAACCCCCATATTAACCCCCTCCCTCCAGCAGGGAGGTAGTACCCCCAGATTAACCCCCCCCCCAGTAGGATGGTAGTACCCCCCAGTTTAACCCCCTCTCCCCCTTGTAGGAATGCAGTACCCCCCAGATTAACCCTATCCCCCCACCCTGTTAGTAGGTATAACCCACCTGATGACCCCCCCCCCAGTAGGATGAAGGACGGTGAAGGACGGTCGGGCACAGATGGGGGGTGCTGGTGTCACCCGGTGCGGGCCGCACCCGGGTCGCAACGCCACTGGATTAAGGTGTGCCTTGGCACACCCGGCACACCCCGTGCGCACGCCTATGGCCACTAGATGTCAGCACAACAAGCTCTTGATCAGTGAGTTGAAGTATAACCATAGTCTTATGGCAGTGTTTTTCAGTGTGGGGGGGGGGGGTATTAATGGAGCATTTTACTGGGTATATTTGTCACAATTAGAGATGAACGAATTTACAGTAAATTTGATTCGTCCCGAACTTCTCGGCTCGGCAGTTGCTAACTTATCCTGCATACAATGGTTCAGCTTTCAGGTGCTCTGGTGGGCTGGAGACTCTCTCCTAGGACTATATCCACCTTTTCCCACTGGAGCACCTGAAAGCTGAACTCATTTATGCAGACTAAAGTCATGAACTGCCGAGCCGAGAAGTTTGTGACGAATCAAATTTACTGTAAGTTCGCTCATCTCTAGTCACAATCTTTTGGCACAGTGCATTTTTTGCAACTTTTTGTGTGACTTTTCATTTACATGTGTTTTTTTTTTTTTTTTACGTGGTAGACGTGTTTTGAGTTGTGTTTTTGCAGTGGCCAGGGATTTATTATGTTCAACTTTTAAGTTTGTTGCATCTTTTGGCGCAAATCTACAATCAAAACTACAACTTCTAGCATGCCCGGACAGGCTTTTGCTGTTCTCCAGGCATGCTGGGAGTTGTAGTGCCTTATGGTGTAAAGAAATCCTCGTAGGGTTGCTAAATTCAGAGAAGACTATTTAGAAAGTTGTTCACAGAAAAGTGTGATATCTGCATACTTACCCTCATGGCTTCTCCCTGCATACCAGCATAGACAGACAGAGAACACTGGCGAGTTGTCCGAATGCTCTCCATGACCACACATAGGATTTTCTTCCCATTTTCTCTTGATTGACGAACTAAACAGTGATCCAAGTCAATTGTCCTAAGAATAGAAAAACAGTCTAAAATTTTGCTTAATGCATAAAATGTGTATCAGGTCCTGGAGAGTTTGCAAAATGTATTATTCTGCATTTCACTTAATCTAATCTTAATCTAATGCGTACACTTAAGTAACCAAAGTGTCAAGGGTTAACATTTCCTGCATTTATTTTACACAGTTGAATAGTGGTACTGTCATATGCATCTCCCAACCTATCAATGCAGGAAATAGTCCTTAGTCCAACTTTTCTCTGCTGGGGCAATGGAGGGACTGGCCTATCGGGATACCAGGAAAATTCCCGATAGGCCGCTGCCCTGTGGGCCGGCAGTGGCATGAGCGCAGGCTGCCTGAGTCCTGACAAGTCACTGTGTTAGGCTGGGTTCACATCACGTTTTCTCCCACACGGGAGCGCATAGGGTGGAGCTAAAACCTCGTATGCTTTCTTATGCGCTCCCGTATGTAATTCATTTAAATGAGCCGGCTGGAATGAAACGTTCGGTCTGGTCGGCTAATTTTTGCGCCGCATGCGCTTTAACAACCAGACCTCAAACAGAGTCTGTAATGGGAGCTGTACAGAAAGTACACTCCCCTCTACTCTCTGCCTCCTCACTGCTCTTGGCCCCTCCTCCTGTCCGCACACAGTAACTGCAGCTGCTCGGGGGAGGATCTACTATACTGGGTGAGAGGAAAAGGGAACCTAATGTTATTACTATGTAAGGGAAAGCGTGGGAGTCCTGTTATGTGGTTTGTGTGTGGGGGTCTGGTAAGGAGGAGACCTGTGATGTTAGGGGCTGTAAAGGGGGACGTTTGATGGGGGCGCTGCAAAGGGGGGAACCTGTGATGATGGGGTCTGTAAAAGGGGGACCTGTGATGTGTGGGGCTGCAAAGGGGGGACCTGTGATGTGAGAGGCTGCAAAGGGGGGACCTGTGATGTGTGGGACTGCAAAGGGGGGGGCGACCTGTGATGATGGGGTCTGTAAAGGGGGGAACTGTGATGTTGGGGTGCTGCAGAGGGGTCCTGTGATGTGGGGGGCTGCAACGGTGGGGGACCTGTGATGATGGGGTCTGTAAAGGGGGGACCTGTGATGATGGGGTCTGTAAAGGGGAGACCTGTGATGATGGGGTCTGCAAAGGGGGGACCTGTGAAGTGAGGGGCTGCAAAGGGGAATCTGTGAAGTGGGGGGCTGCAAAGGAGGGACGTGTGATGTGGGGGGCCGCAAGGAGGGGGGCTGTAATGTTGGTTGGTGCTGGGGGAGAGGGGAGACCAGTTATGTGGAGGCTGGGTACGGGGGACCTGTGATATGAGGGGCTGAAGAGGGGATGCCTTTGATGTAGGGGGCTGGAGATAGGGGGACCTGTGATGTGGGGGGCTGGAGAGGGGGGACCTGTGATGAGGGGGGACCTGTAATGTCAGGTAGGGGGTAGGTTTTGGTAAGAGGAGACCTGCTGTTACTACTTTGTAAGGGAGGGGCACTTTGGTTCTCTTTTTTTTTCTTTTTTTGCAATTTTGGTTGTTTATTCATTATTTCTAAATAACTATATTTTTTAATTTAACTACAGTTAAGGGGAACCTGTTATCAGTTTTATGTTGCCCAATCAGTGGGCAGCATAAAACTGGTGCAGGCATCATGATCCCATGACACTCGGTCATTCAAAGGAATCTTAGTTTGTAAATGCCACCGAAACCGGTGATTTGTCCTCAGGGCGGGTCTCAGCAGGGCAGGTGACGCATCTCTCCCTGTATCAGTGGTCTCCAAACTGTGGATCTCCAGCTGTTGCTAAACTAAAACTCCCAGCAAAATGACAACTTCCAGCATGCACAGACCGTTGTTGGAATACCTATCAGTCTACAGTTTTGAGACCTAGGGGAGATTTATCAAAGCCTGTGCAAAGGAATTGTTGCCCAGTTGATTGGTGAGTGCTTCCAATAATGTTCTACTGTGAGACTGTTATGCTTACTGCTATAAACTATTGGGATTGAGCACCCCATCTGTATGCAGGAACTTGCAAAGTCAAGAAAAGGTGTAGTGTTGGACGCCAGGACCTGCCCCTGTGACTATTTACCTGTACTCTGGTAGCATTTTCAAACTATGTCTCAATGCCTGCACCAGTGTTATGCTGCCCACGGTATTTTAACCCTATGTAATATCTATTACGGGAGGGGGAACAGTAAAAAAAAAAAAAAACCTCTCTGAAATTCCTCTGCCACTGAAATGACGGAATTCTGTTCCTGGTATCTGGCACTTTTGGTTAGGTGACGTGACGTCACATGGCCAGCCATCCAATCAGCGCCTGAGGCTGGACATTGCTTCGGCCTGTAATTGAATGAGCAGCTGTGTGAGATCAGTTAACCTAACCCAGAAGCGCTGGACACTGGGAACTGAGTTCCGTGATTCTGGCAGTAGCGCAAGTGACTGCTATAATAACGCAATGCTGTGGGGCTGGTATGACTTTTTTTCCAGGGCTGGTTTTTAGGGGTGTAGAGGAGTGCGCATGGGTGACAGAGGGGTGTAGAGTAGTGTACATGGGTGACAGAGGGGTGTAGAGGAGTGTACATGGGTGACAGAGGGGTGTAGAGGAGTGTACATGGGTGACAGAGGGGTGTAGAGGAGTGTACATGGGTAACAGAGGGGTGTAGAGGAGTGTACATGGGTGACAGGGGTGTAGAGGAATGTACATGGGTGATAGAGGGGTGTAGAGGAGTGTACATGGGTGACAGAAAGGTGTAGAGGAGTGTACATGGGTGACAGAGGGGTGTAGAGGAGTGTACATGGGTGACAGAGGGGTGTAGAAGAGTGTACATAGGGGACAGAGGGATGTAGAGGAGTGTACGTGGATAACAGAGGGGTGTAGAAGAGTGTACATGGGTGACAGAGGGGTGAAGAGGAGTGTACATGGGTGACAGAGGGGTGTAGAGGAGTGTACATGGGTGACTGGTGTGTAGAGGGGTGACAGAGGGGTGTACATGGGTGACAGAGGGGTGTAGAGGAGTGTACATGGGTGACAGGGGTGTAGAGGAGTGTACATAGGAGGCAGAGGGGTGTAGAAGAGTGTACATGGGAGACAGAGGGGTGTAGAGGAGTGTACATGGGAGGCAGAGGGGTGTAGAGGAGTGTACATGGGTGGCAGAGGGGTGTAGAGGAGTGTACATGGGAGGCAGAGGGGTGCAGAGGAGTGTACATAGGTGGCAGAGGGTTGTAGAGGAGTGTACATGGGTGACAGAGGGGTGTAGAGGGATGTACTTGGGTGACAGAGGGGTGTAGAGGGATGTACTTGGGTGACAGAGGGGTGTAGAGGGGTGTATAGGGGGATGGCCAAGGTGGACATGGATGACAGGGGGGTGGACAGGAGGGACAGAGGGGTGAATAGGGTGGAGGGACATGGGTGACAGATGTAGACTGGGGAGTGGTCAGAGGGGTGGATGGGGGGTGAACATGTGTTACAGAGGAATGGACAGGGGTGGCCAAGGTGGACATGGATGACAGGATGGTGGACACGGGAGATATGGGGGTGAACAGGGATGACAGGGGGTGGGACAAGGATGACAAGGGGGATAAAAGAGGGGTGACAAAGGGACAGAGGGGTGAATAGGGGGTGGACATGGGTGACGGGGTAGGGGTGGACAAAGTGGACATGGATGACAGGGGTGAGGGGGGATGGACAGGGTTAAGAAGGGGTAACTGAGGGTAGGAAAGCGTACAGTCCCTTAAGCCATTTTTCTTAACTACACTGGCACTACACTAATCAGGCGCAGCTTCCACCTTCCTCCTCTCTTCGGCAGGGCAACGACTCAGGGCTTCGACAGGGCACTCACTCACTGGGCCGCTGGAGGGGAGGGGGACGCTGGGGCACGGGTCACTACACCGGCACGGTAATCCGGTAGAGCACCGTCAGTGCACTCACTCACTGGGCAGCAGGGTGAGAGGGATGCAGGGGGATGCGGTGTGTGCACGCACAGCATAGCGCACACATACTTCCCTTCCCCCCTGCGGCGCCATAAAATACAGACGCACAGGCCGGGCCGGTAAATTAAAAAATATATATTTGCCGGCAAAATCCCGCGGCACCCCATTTGGGAATCACTGCTCTAGATAGAGTCTGTATATGATATCCTAACCAAAGTAGGTTTTGTTGTATTGTAACAAGTTACTTCCTACTCACATGTATTGTTCTACTATAGTCAATTAACTAATAAGCTTGTAATGCTTTCTTACTAATGATATCTAATTGATATTCATTTATATATATCATTGTGCTTGTTAGGCTTCTTTCTACAAAAGTCTCCGTTTTTAAACATCCGTACGAAGTTCTGAAAATCAGCTGAAAACGTCAGTTCCAAAATCCTATACTGCCGTTAGAAAATCCCATCATAGTCTATGGGATTTTTCTAAAAGCCGTTTTAACCCGTTATTAATAACGGCTGTTATTTTGTGACGGAAGATAGTAACGGGAGAAATAGTTCATGAACCTGCATATCTTTATAATACCTGTCAGGGCCGCAGGCTGGGCCATCCTCCAGCCCTGTACAGTAACACGGGCTGGACTGGCCTATTTGGCAACCAGGAAATATCCCATTTCAGCCGCTTACCCTGTGGGCCAGGCTGGAAAAGAGCAAGCACAGCTATGCGCGTAATGATGCTCGGTCACGTCACGCTCCCAGAACTCAAGGGCCTACATTCTGACGCTGGCCCTAGGTATTCTGAGAGTGTGACGTGACCAAGCATCATTACGCGCGTAGCTGTGCTTGCTCTTATCTGGGGAAAGGTGCTGCCCTGAATCCCCTGCAACTAAAAAGGTACCAGCCGGGGGTGGGGGTTGTCTAATCTGGGGGTACTACCTGTCTACTGGGGGGGTCTAATCTGGGGGTACTACCTGTCTACTGGGGGGGTCTAATCTGGGGGTACTACCTGTGTACTGGGGGGTCTAATCTGGGTATACTACCTGTCTACTGGGGGGGTCTAATCTGGTGGTACTACCTGTCTACTGGGGGGTCTAATCTGGGGGTACTACCTGTGTACTGGGGGGGTCTAATCTGAGGGTACTACCTGTCTACTGGGGGGTCTAATCTGGTGGTACTACCTGTCTACTGGGGGGGTCTAATCTGGGGGTACTACCTGTCTACTGGGGGGTCTAATCTGGGGGTACTACCTACCTACTGGGGGGGTCTAATCTGGGGGTACTAACTGCCCACTGGGGGGGTTAATCTGGGTGAACTACCTACCTACTGTGTGTGTGGGGGGGGTTAATCTGTCCCTACCTGTCCACTTTAGGGGTTCTAATCTGGGGGTACTACCTGTCTTCTGGGTGGGTCTAATCTGGGGGTACTACCTGCCTACTGGGGGGGGCTAATCTGGGGGTACTCTGCCCCTCAATGCAAACCTATGGGAGGGGGCGTGATAGCTGTCACACCCCCTCCCGTAGGCTTGCATTGAGGCGTGGAGCGTGACATCACACGGGGAGGAGGCGTGATGTCACATGCCGCCGGCCCGGTGGTCGTCCGTAATCAGACCCAAAGCGAATACGCTCCGGGGACTGATTACAAACAGGGTGCCGCGTGCAAGATTCTGGGGGTCCCCAGCGGCGGGACTCCCGCCATCAGGCATCTTATCCCCTATCCTTTGGATAGGGGATAAGATGTGTAAACACCGGAGGACCCCTTTAAGGACCGAGGTCATGTTGGCCATAAGGACCAGAACATTTTTTGCACATCTCACCATTGTCACTTTAAGCATTAATAACTCTGAGATGCTTGTACTTATGAATTTGATTCCGAGATAGTTTTTTCGTGACAAATTCTACTTTATCATAGTAGGAAATTTTTGTCGATACTTGCATCATTTCTTGGTGAAAAATTCCCAAATTTTATGAAAAATGTGAAAAGTTTGCATTTTTCTAACTTTGAAGCTCTCTGCTTGTAAGGAAAATAGACATCCCAAATAAATGATATATTGATTCACATATACAATATGTCTACTTTATGTTGGCATCATACGGGAGTTATCTTTATATTATTATATTATATACAATATATTATGTTGGCATCATAAAGTTGACATGGTTTTTACTTTTGGAAGACATCAGAGGGCTTCAGAGTTCAGCATCAATTTTCCAATTTTTAAAAAATTTTTCAAAATCAGAATTTTTCAGAGACCATGTATGTTTTGAAGTGGATTTGAAGGTCCTTCATATTAGAAATACCCCACAAAGGACGCCATTATAAAAACTGCACCCCTCAAAGTATTCAAAATGACATTCAGAATGTTTGTTTACCCTTTAGGTGTTTCACAGGAATAGCAGCAAAGTGAAGGAAAAAATTCAAAATCTAAATTTTTTCCACTAACATGTTCTTGTAGACCCAGTTTTTGAATTTTAACAAGGGGTAAAAGGAGAGAAATCCCCTCAAATGTGAAACTCAATTTCTCTCGAGTAAGGAAATACCTCATATGTGTATGTAAAGTGTTCGGAGGGCGCAGTAGAAGGCTCAGAAGGGAAGGAGCAACAATGGAATTTTGGAGAGTGAAATGGTTTTTGGGGGGCATGTCACATTTAGGAAGCCCCTATTATCCAAGAACAGCAGAAAAGCCCCCACATGGCATACTATTTTGAAATCTACACCCCTCAAGGCACATAACAAGGGCGGGGGTTTACAGCAAGGAAACTTGCTGTAAACCCCCGCCCATGTGAGTGTACCCTGTACCCTGTACATTCACATGGGGGGGCGGGCAAGACTACAACTCCCAGCATGCCCTTTGGCTGTCTGTGCATGCTGGGGGTTGTAGTTATGCAACAGCTGGAGGCACTCTGGTTGCAAATCACTGAGTTTGTTACTTAACTCAGTGTTTCCCAACCCGTGTGCCTCCAGCTGTTGCTAAACTACAACTCCCAGCATGCATGATCTGTC
This sequence comes from Hyla sarda, assembly GCF_029499605.1. Lineage (NCBI taxonomy): Eukaryota > Metazoa > Chordata > Amphibia > Anura > Hylidae > Hyla > Hyla sarda. Next base: position 112,194,632 of record NC_079196.1, on the reverse strand, counting down.
AGTGCTTTCTGGGAGTTATAGTTTTGCAACAGCTGGAGGCACACGGGTTGGGAAACACTGAGTTAGGAAACAGACAATGCTTCCCAACCAGTGTGCCTCCAGTTGTTGCAAAACTACAACTCCAAGCATGCCCAGACAGTCCAGGCATCCTGGGAGTTGAAGTTCTGTAACATCTGGCCCTTCAGATGTTGCCAAGCTACAACTCCCAGCATGCTTGGGCAGTCCGGGCATGCTGGGAGTTGTAGTTTTGGAACATCTGGAAGAGCACAGATTGGAAACCTCTGCACAGTGGTCTCCAAACTGTGGCCCTCCAGATGTTGCAAAACTACAACTCCCAGAATGCCCAGACCGCCTAAGGCGGTCTGGGCATGCTGGGAGTTGTAGTTTCAAAACTCCTAGAAGCAGCAGGGAAGATCACATTACAGCGATCTTCACTGCTGTGTCTGATGCCACAGCTGCCTCCTTCACTTGTGCCTGTCGCCGGTCCTGGTCCCAGGTATGTTCCGCTGTGGGCAGACCAAGGGAAATGAACTTTAACCCCCCCCCCCCCCCAGTCAGCTGAGACACTGTGATTGGTCCACAGGGACCAATCACAGTGATTGCTGACTAGGACCATCCACAGATGGTCCTGGGGGGGATTGCAGAAGTTGTCTCCTGCTGGTAACAGTGGGACTTCTGCCAGTTAACCCATGCGATGCCGTGCATCGCACGGCGGAATGCGCGAAGGACCTGCCCAATCGGCCGTTTATATAAGGCATTCTGCGGGAAGGGGTTAGTTGAGTTATTACCGTACGACAAAGTGCTCCACCAATCAGAGGCTGAGCAGTGCTATTGGCTGTCTGGGCATGCTGGGAGTAGTAGTTATGTGAAACCATATTCAACTGCGGCTCTTCATACATTTGTGGCACCTTACTCCGAGATATTTTTGTTTCTCACTGACATATAAAACACTGATTTATAATAAATTCCCTATTTTGTTGATTATAACAATAATTACAACTATTGGAATATTTGTCAAATAAAAATGTTTATTCATCTTTTCCAGTGTTCATACATACAGGTTGGTGGTGAAAACCCATAGTATACTGGTGATGATGATAATGACACCTTTAATCTCGGGGATATTGACAATTAGGATGGCAACGGTGACCCGTCCCAGGAACTGTCTGACCGAGTTAATATAGTCCATCGGTCCGGTGATGCTGATCACTATCCCCCTTGGCACAACCCACGTCAGAAGCTGGAGTGTGATGGCGATCCAGGTGAGCCTGTCACTGATGCAGCCGATCCAGCTGATGGCGGTGGGGTTACAGATCCAGTAAAGATGCTCTATAGTGCTGCTGGTGTTAATCCAGGTCACCAACTCATTGACTGGTGTTACGCCGAGCGCTCCAGGTCCCCGCTCCTCCCCGGAGCGCTCGCTACACTCTCGCTACTGCAGCGCCCCCGTCAGATCCACTGACTGGGTGCGCTGCGATACCGCCTCCAGCCGGGATGCGATTCGCGATGCGGGTGGCGCCCGCTCGCGATGCGCACCCCGGCTCCCGTACCTGACTCGCTCTCCGTCGGTCCTGTCCCGGCGCGCGCGGCCCCGCTCCCTAGGGCGCGCGCGCGCCGGGTCTCTGCGATTTAAAGGGCCACTGCGCCGCTGATTGGCGCAGTGGTTCTAATTAGTGTGTTCACCTGTGCACTCCCTATGTATACCTCACTTCCCCTGCACTCCCTCGCCGGATCTTGTTGCCATCGTGCCAGTGAAAGCGTTTCCTTGTGTGTTCCTAGCCTGTGTTCCCTGACTACGATCCTTGCTGCCTGCCCCGACCTTCTGCTACGTCCGACCTTGCTTTTGTCTACTCCCTTGTACCGCGCCTATCTTCAGCAGTCAGAGAGGTTGAGCCGTTGCTAGTGGATACGAACTGGTTACTACCGCCGCAGCAAGACCATCCCGCTTTGCGGCGGGCTCTGGTGAACACCAGTAGTGACTTAGAACCGGTCCACTAGCACGGTCCACGCCAATCCCTCTCTGGCACAGAGGATCCACCTCCTGCCAGCCGTCATCGTGACAGTAGATCCGGCCATGGATCCCGCTTAAGTTCCTCTGCCAGTTGTCGCCGACCTCACCACGGTGGTCGCCCAGCAGTCACAACAGATAGCGCAACAAGGCCACCAGCTGTCTCAACTGACCGTGATGCTACAGCAGCTACTACCACAGCTTCAGCAATCATCTCCTCCGCCAGCTCCTGCACCTCCTCCGCAGCGAGTGGCCGCCTCAGGCCTACGACTATCCTTGCCGGATAAATTTGATGGGGACTCTAAGTTTTGCCGTGGCTTTCTTTCACAATGTTCCCTGCACTTGGAGATGATGTCGGACCAGTTTCCTACTGAAAGGTCTAAGGTGGCTTTCGTAGTCAGCCTTCTGTCTGGAAAAGCTCTGTCATGGGCCACACCGCTCTGGGACCGCAATGACCCCGTCACTGCCTCTGTACACTCCTTCTTCTCGGAAATTCGAAGTGTCTTTGAGGAACCTGCCCGAGCCTCTTCTGCTGAGACTGCCCTGCTGAACCTGGTGCAGGGTAATTCTTCCGTTGGCGAGTACGCCGTACAATTCCGTACTCTTGCTTCAGAACTATCCTGGAATAATGAGGCCCTCTGCGCGACCTTTAAAAAAGGCCTATCCAGCAACATTAAAGATGTTCTGGCCGCACGAGAAATTCCTGCTAACCTTCATGAACTCATTCATCTAGCCACTCGCATTGACATGCGTTTTTCCGAAAGGCGTCAGGAGCTCCGCCAGGATATGGACTTTGTTCGCACGAGGCGTTTTTTCTCCCCGGCTCCTCTCTCCTCTGGTCCTCTGCAATCCGTTCCTGTGCCTCCCGCCGTGGAGGCTATGCAAGTTGACCGGTCTCGCCTGACACCTCAAGAGAGGACACGACGCCGCATGGAGAATCTCTGCCTGTACTGTGCCGGTACCGAACACTTCCTGAAGGATTGTCCTATCCGTCCTCCCCGCCTGGAAAGACGTACGCTGACTCCGCACAAAGGTGAGACAGTTCTTGATGTCAACTCTGCTTCTCCACGTCTTACTGTGCCTGTGCGGATATCTGCCTCTACCTTCTCCTTCTCTACTATGGCCTTCTTGGATTCCGGATCTGCAGGAAATTTTATCTTGGCCTCTCTCATCAACAGGTTCAACATCCCGGTGACCAGTCTCACCAGACCCCTCTACATCAATTGTGTTAACAATGAAAGATTGGACTGTACCATACGTTACCGCACGGAGCCCCTCCTAATGTGCATCGGACCTCATCACGAAAAAATTGAATTTTTGGTCCTCCCCAATTGCACTTCCGAAATTCTCCTTGGACTACCATGGCTTCAACACCATTCCCCAACCCTGGATTGGTCCACAGGGGAGATCAAGAGCTGGGGTACCTCTTGTTTCAAGGACTGCCTTAAACCGGTTCCCAGTACTCCCTGCCGTGACCCTGTGGTTCCCCCGGTAACCGGTCTCCCTAAGGCCTATATGGACTATGCTGACGTATTTTGCAAAAAACAAGCTGAGACTCTACCTCCTCACAGGCCTTATGACTGTCCTATTGACCTCCTCCCGGGCACTACTCCACCCCGGGGCAGAATTTATCCTCTGTCCGCCCCAGAGACTCTTGCTATGTCCGAGTACATCCAGGAGAATTTAAAAAAGGGCTTTATCCGCAAATCCTCCTCTCCTGCCGGAGCTGGATTTTTCTTTGTGTCCAAAAAAGATGGCTCCCTACGTCCTTGCATTGACTACCGCGGACTTAATAAAATCACGGTAAAGAACCGCTACCCCCTACCTCTTATCTCTGAACTCTTTGATCGCCTCCAAGGTGCCCACATCTTTACCAAACTGGACTTAAGAGGTGCTTATAATCTCATCCGCATCAGGGAGGGGGATGAATGGAAAACGGCATTTAACACTAGAGATGGACACTTTGAGTATCTGGTCATGCCCATTGGCCTGTGCAACGCCCCTGCCGTCTTCCAAGACTTTGTTAATGAAATTTTTTGTGATCTCTTATATTCCTGTGTTGTTGTGTATCTGGACGATATTCTGATTTTTTCTGCCAACTTAGAAGAACACCGCCAGCATGTCCGCATGGTTCTTCAGAGACTTCGTGACAATCAACTTTATGCCAGAATGGAGAAATGTCTGTTTGAATGTCAATCTCTTCCTTTCCTAGGATACTTGGTCTCTGGCCAGGGACTACAAATGGATCCAGACAAACTCTCTGCCGTCTTAGATTGGCCACGCCCCTCCGGACTCCGTGCTATCCAACGTTTTTTGGGGTTCGCCAATTATTACAGACAATTTATTCCACATTTTTCCACCATTGTGGCTCCTATCGTGGCTTTAACCAAGAAGAATGCCAATCCTAAGTCATGGCCTCCTCAAGCGGAAGACGCCTTTAAACGGCTCAAGTCTGCCTTTTCTTCTGCTCCCGTGCTCTCCAGACCTGACCCATCTAAACCCTTCCTATTGGAGGTTGATGCCTCCTCAGTAGGAGCTGGAGCGGTTCTTCTACAAAAAAATTCTTCCGGGCATGCTGTTACTTGTGGGTTTTTTTCTAGGACCTTCTCTCCGGTGGAGAGGAACTACTCCATCAGGGATCGAGAGCTACTGGCCATTAAATTAGCACTTGAGGAATGGAGGCATCTGCTGGAGGGATCAAAATTTCCAGTTATTATTTACACCGATCACAAGAATCTCTCCTATCTCCAGTCTGCCCAACGGCTGAATCCTTGCCAGGCCAGGTGGTCTCTGTTCTTTGCCCGGTTTAATTTTGAAATTCACTTTCGCCCTGCCGATAAGAACATTAGGGCCGATGCTCTCTCTCGTTCCTCGGATGCCTCGGAAATAGAGCTCTCTCCGCAACACATCATTCCTCCTGACTGCCTGATCTCCACTTCTCCAGCCTCCATCAGGCAAACTCCTCCAGGGAAGACCTTCGTCTCTCCACGCCAACGCCTCGGAATCCTCAAATGGGGTCACTCCTCCCATCTCGCAGGCCATGCGGGCATCAAGAAATCCTTGCAACTCATCTCTCGTTTCTATTGGTGGCCGACTCTGGAGACGGATGTTGTTGATTTTGTGCGGGCCTGCACTGTCTGCGCCCGGGATAAGACTCCTCGCCAGAAGCCTGCTGGTCTTCTTCATCCTCTGCCTGTCCCCGAACAACCTTGGTCTCTGATTAGTATGGACTTTATTACAGACTTACCCCCATCCCGTGGCAACACTGTTGTTTGGGTGGTCGTTGATCGATTTTCCAAGATGGCACATTTTATTCCTCTTCCTGGTCTTCCTTCAGCGCCTCAGTTGGCAAAACAATTTTTTGTACACATTTTTCGTCTTCACGGGTTGCCCACGCAGATCGTCTCGGATAGAGGCGCCCAATTCGTGTCAAAATTCTGGAGGGCTCTCTGTAAACAACTCAAGATTAAATTGAACTTTTCTTCTGCTTATCATCCTCAATCCAATGGGCAAGTAGAAAGAATTAACCAAGTCCTGGGTGATTATTTACGGCATTTTGTTTCTTCTCGCCAGGATGACTGGGCAGATCTTCTACCATGGGCCGAATTCTCATACAACTTCAGAGTCTCTGAATCTTCTTCCAAATCCCCATTTTTCGTGGTGTACGGCCGTCACCCTCTTCCCCCCCTCCCTACTCCCTTGCCCTCTGGTTTGCCCGCTGTGGATGAAATAACTCGTGATCTTTCCACCATATGGAAAGAGACCCAAAATTCTCTCTTACAGGCTTCATCACGCATGAAGAAGTTTGCTGATAAGAAAAGAAGAGCTCCCCCCATTTTTTCTCCCGGAGACAAGGTATGGCTCTCCGCTAAATATGTCCGCTTCCGTGTTCCCAGCTACAAATTGGGACCACGCTATCTTTGTCCTTTCAAAATTTTGTGCCAGATTAATCCTGTCTCTTATAAACTTCTTCTTCCTCCTTCTCTTCGTATTCCTAATGCCTTTCACGTTTCTCTTCTTAAACCACTCATCATCAACCGTTTCTCTCCCAAACTTGTTTCTCCCACTCCTGTTTCCGGCTCTTCGGACATCTTCTCCGTAAAGGAGATACTGGCCTCCAAGAAGGTCAGAGGGAAAACCTTTTTTTTAGTCGATTGGGAGGGCTGTGGTCCTGAAGAGAGATCCTGGGAACCTGAGGACAATATCCTAGACAAAAGTCTGCTCCTCAGGTTCTCAGGCTCTAAGAGCGCTCCGGGTCCCCGCTCCTCCCCGGAGCGCTCGTTACACTCTCGCTACTGCAGCGCCCCCGTCAGATCCACTGACCGGGTGCGCTGCGATACCGCCTCCAGCCGGGATGCGATTCGCGATGCGGGTGGCGCCCGCTCGCGATGCGCACCCCGGCTCCCGTACCTGACTCGCTCTCCGTCGGTCCTGTCCCGGCGCGCGCGGCCCCGCTCCCTAGGGCGCGTGCGCGCCGGGTCTCTGCGATTTAAAGGGCCACTGCGCCGCTGATTGGCGCAGTGGTTCTAATTAGTGTGTTCACCTGTGCACTCCCTATGTATACCTCACTTCCCCTGCACTCCCTCGCCGGATCTTGTTGCCATCGTGCCAGTGAAAGCGTTTCCTTGTGTGTTCCTAGCCTGTGTTCCAGACCTCCTGCCGTTGCCCCTGACTACGATCCTTGCTGCCTGCCCCGACCTTCTGCTACGTCCGACCTTGCTTTTGTCTACTCCCTTGTACCGCGCCTATCTTCAGCAGTCAGAGAGGTTGAGCCGTTGCTAGTGGATACGACCTGGTTACTACCGCCGCAGCAAGACCATCCCGCTTTGCGGCGGGCTCTGGTGAACACCAGTAGTGACTTAGAACCGGTCCACTAGCACGGTCCACGCCAATCCCTCTCTGGCACAGAGGATCCACCTCCTGCCAGCCGGCATCGTGACAACTGGGTTCATCCAGGCAAGCAGGGAGCTGCTGGTGATGGTGGGGATCCAGAATATCAAGTCAGTGGTGGTGTCTATCCAGGACAGCAGGTCACTGATGATAGTAGCAAACGAGATCAGATCGTCAACAGCATCTATGAACCGGTCCAGCAGGTTGTTATTGATGGGGATATAGCATAGCAGGCAGATGATCATGTCACCATAAGTGCTGATCCAGCCAAGATAGTTTTTGATGATTGCCGCCCCGCTCTGCAGGTTGTTGGTAATGGAATCCCAGCTGATCGCGTCATTGCTGGCAGTGGTGTCATTACTCCCCAGGAGAGGGGTGATCTTTCTGATCCTGGTCCTGGTCCAGATGGGACACTTCATGTCGCTGCTGGCAGAGGTTTGATTACTCACCAGGACAGGGGTGATCTTTCTGATCCTGGTCCTCGTCCAGATGGGACACTTCATGTCGCTGCTGGTAGTATTCAAGCTGGGCAGATCTCTGATGGTAGCATTCTGCCCTTGCAGGTGGCTGGAGGTGATATTCCGGCTCGGTTGGTTGCTGGTGATTTCAAACCAGAAACTCGGGCCGGTGGTGAAGAGGGAACCCAGGAGGATGGTAACTGTCCAGCACATGCTACAGGCCAAATTGACCTCATCCCTGCTGATGTGGTCCCCTCGAATCATGATAAAATAAAATAAAAAGCGCAAGGAAACAATCTAGAAACACTAGTGCTCGCTAGAGTGCAGTTCTCAGAGTAAGGCCCCTGGGGCTCTGCACCTCTTTTTCCAGCTATCACCATTTGTGAAGTCACATGTGTGATGTCATACGGAATGTCACTGCTCTGAGGACAGATGTAGACATGGACATTTACATCCATTTGTTTTATAGGTTGAAATAAGCTTTTTATTATTAAATAAAGGTATAGAAAACTCTGGGTGTAGGGTGTTTTTTTTTTGGGGGGGGGCGGTGACTTTATACAGAGGACTGGGTATTTGGGTGGGAAGGAACGTCACTTTATAACATAGAAGACAAACAAATATAATAATATACAAATATAAATATTAATAAAATTCTGACAAAAAGTCCAACGCTATCTACAGATTTGGGTATTCTGGCAGGAGGATTCCTCATTTTTGAGAATAGGAAGAGGAGGAAAGTGATGGTGGGGGAAGAATACACAGCTCCAGAATTGATTAGAACACTACAGCTCTGCTTCATTGGGAATAGTCACCTGCACCCCAAACCCCATGTTTCTTTTTTTCCCCTATATATTGCAACTTATCCCTTCTAAATATATACCTACAAATGCCAAAAGCGTAACACATTGTAACCTCGATACCAAATAAAGTACAAATTGATGTATGAAAATATATATTTTTTATTAATAAAAGAACATGATTCTAAAAATGTACATAATAGACGGAATAAAATAAATATATATCAATATATGTAAAAAATTTTGGCTGCAAATATTGGCTACAGGTACGATATTTATATAATAGTGACCCAATAGAAAAGGAATAACACACCTGTCCAAATAGTAAGCCGCTGGGTCGGAAGTGATGTTGGACACCGCGGCACTCGTGTGATGGAGCACGCAACGCGCATTCACATTATAGAGCGTGTGCGGCCACGAAAACATGGCCACAGTCACTCATACTGCGCATGCGTGCACGGAAAAATTCTAGGAGGAAAGACAAGCTTCCCCAAAATGGCCGCAGATCGCTGCTAATAGAGGGATATACAAAATAAGCTGAACATCGGACCCAGGGCTAAATAATACAAAGAATGAAAATATATAATGGGAGAACTGACTGTGGGCTGTGAAGGCAATAACATGGCTATAAATAATGCATATACATTTGAGATAATAGCAATAATGATTATAATAATAATCCGGGGGCAAATGAAAGCATTAAAAAAAAATGACAAGGATGTGATCACATGCATAATGGTAAAACAAATAAATAGTGCATGCAACATATACAAAAATGAGAAAAATAGTTTTGTAAAAAAATACATTTATAGATGTGTATAAATGAATATTGATTAGTGTGCAGGAATGATGTATACTAAAACCAAATGGATAGGAGCAGTGCCTGCAGAGTGCAAGAATATATAGAGCATGCAATACAATACATACATATACAAAAGATATAAAAAGTGCAGAGATATAGTGCGTATGGTACAATGCATATTTATATATATATACAAAACATGCATAATATAAAAGGATCCTTCATGTCAGAGGCCATGTGCCCAGCAGAGGTGAGTGGATTAGGCATGTTAGGGTCTCATCCAACAAGAGGCCACCTCCGTGTGGTGGATGGGGACATGTTTTGACCAAGAGAGCTGCTGCTGCAACCTTCTTTTTTGTATACTTTATATACATACAACTGAAATTATATTGTTCATAAAATGGTGTAAATCTCTTTTATTGAGTAACGAAAACTGAGATTGGGAACCTTTTCAAAAATTTCTTTTATTTCTTTCCTATTAAAAAGTATATTTAAAAAAGAACTCTACACAAAAAATGTATATAAACTGTATATAAACTGTATACTCATTATCGACCGCCAGTTTATAGAATCATTGGGGGAGATTTCTCATTAGGGTCTATTGCAGACACAGATCTGCCCCTTTACACCTCTTGTCTAACACTCTTGCTCAAAAATTTACAAAAGTTTTGAACGTCCTTTGATAAATTTTGCGCAAATATAGAAACCCCCCCCCCCCTGGCTCTACCGTGCACTCCTTCTCTACCTCCACGGCACTGCTCACATAGCTAGAAGTGCTGGAGCAGCAGTGTGCGCCGAACAAAACTCTGCACAATAGTAAAATCATAAATATTTATAAAGTACACAGAGCGGGAGATTCTCATAGAATTTAGCAGCACATAAAAATCTATTTTGCACCAAGATTTTGGCGCAAAAGGTATCGAACACATTTTCAAAGAGCTTTGTGCCGCGGTTTACACCGTTCACGTCAGTTTTGTAAAAGTGGGCGTGTCCATGTATATTTTCTGCTTTACATGATATTTTCAAAGGGGTGAGAGTCCAGTTTACATCAAATATTTCACACAAAAAATCACAGAAATTGTGTTGTAGTTTTACTGTTTTGGGTTTTTTTTTTTTTAGTTTTTTGGGGAAAAGGTGTAAGTAATTATATAAAAAAAAAAGAAACAATTATTATTGAAAAATGGTATTAAAAAATAAATATATATATATTTTTTTTTTTGGTCACTGCCCCTGCACTCACATTTAAGCTCAGAAATCTTTTATTTATACAGTTATCACTGGGCACTAGTAACCATGGAATATTTTGTGAGATGTTTCCACCAGAATTTTCTGGGATGTAAAATTTGGCGTAAAAAAAAAATCCAATATGGCTGCAAAAAAAAATTGGGGTGCAAAAATGAATTTTCACATATTTTCATAGCAGCACAAGAGACCTTTGAAAATGTGAGGGGAAAAAAAAAAAAGGTGTGAATAATATCGCTGGAACAGAAATTACATTCGTTTTTGAGAATCTCCCCCAGAATGTCTGGGTTTAAAAAATATGTAATTTTGCTGAACAATCTGTCCCCTTTCCTCCATATAAGTGTTTACCAACCAGAATGTCTCCAAGTGTTGCAAAACTTGGCATGTTGGGAGTTGCAGTTTTGCAAAAGCTGGGGGTACCCTGGTTGGTTAACACTGTGTACATGTACCAGAGCTGAGAGTGTGATCATGTACATGTAGCAGAAATTAGTGTGCGACATGTGTATGGAGCAGATCTGAATGTGTGATTATGTATAAGCAGGACCACGCACACACTCAACTCTACATACACCTGATCACTCAGTCAGCTCTGCTGCATTTACAAAATCCCTCACTCAACTCTACTGCATTTACACAACCACACACTCAGCTCTGCTACATATTCCTGATCACACACTCAGCTCTGCTGCATATACACAATCACACACTCAGCTCCTGCTACATATACACACACTCACTCAGCTCTACTGCATATACACACACTCACACTCAGCTCTACTACATATACACAATCACACATATACATTTGGGGAAATGTATCATTGTTGTAGGTACATGTTTGTTGTAGATTGTCTAAATTTGGTGCAATTGCAAGGCACATGATAAATTTTGTGCAAAGTTCTAAATCTCTTTTGTTCTATTGCTTTGACGCTCGGATTCCATACAGCTTTTTCCTGCGTTTTTTCAGTTTTTCTTGCGTTCTTTTCTTGCGTTTTTGCTGGTGTGTGGAAACATAGTTACATAGTTACATAGTATGGTTGAAAAAAGATATACGTCCATCAAGTCCAACCAGGGAATTGAAGTGAAGGGTGTAAGGAGATAAGGGAAAGGGATGTAGTTTTATAATTCTGCATAAGCATTAATGTTATTTTGTTCCAGGAAAGTATCTAACCCTGTTTTAAAGCTGTTAATTGTTCCTGCTGTGACCAGTTCCTGAGGTAGACCGTTCCATAAATTCACAGTCCTCACGGTAAAGAAGGTGTGTCGCCCCTTTGGACTAAACCTTTTCTTCTCCAGACGGAGGGAGTGCCCCCTCGTCCTTTGGGGGGGTTTAACCTGGAACAGTTTTTCTCCATATTTTTAGTATGGGCCATTTATATACTTATATACTTTTATCATATCCCCCTTAAACGTCTCTTCTCAAGACTAAACAATTGTAACTCCTTTAATTGCTCCTCATAGCTAAGATGTCCCATGCCCCATATTAGTTTAGTCGCGTGTCTCTGCACCCTTCCCAGCTCCACAGTGTCCCTTTTATGAACAGGCGACCAAAACTGAACAGCATATTCCAGGTGAGGCCGTACCAATGCTTTATAAAGGGGGAGTATTATGTCCCTGTCCCTTGAGTCCATGCCTCTTTTGATGCATGACAATATCCTGCCGGCCTTGGAAGCAGCAGCCTGACATTGCATGCTATTCTGTAGTCTGTGATCTACAAGTACACCCAGATCCTTCTCTACCAGTTACTCTGCCAGTTTAATCCCCCCTAAGACATACGATGCATGCAGGTTATTAGTACCCAGATGCATAACTTTACATTTATCCACATTGAACCTCATTTGCCAAGTGGATGCCCAGACACTTAGTCTATGCAAGTCATCTTGTAACTTATGCACATCCTCTATAGACTGTACCGTGCTACAAAGCTTGGTGTCATCTGCAAAGATAGAAACAGAGCTGTTAATACCATCCTCTATATCATTGATAAATAAATTAAACAACAGCGGGCCCAGTACTGAACCTTGGGGTACACCACTAATTACCGGGGACCAATCAGAGTACGAATCATTGACCACCACTCTTTGGGTACGATCCATGAGCCAGTGTTCAATCCAGTTACAAACTAAAGTTTCCAAGCCCAAAGACCTTAACTTACCTGTCAGACATCTGTGAGGGACAGTATCAAACGCTTTGGCAAAATCCAGAAACACTATATCCACAGCCATTCCTCTGTCAAGGCTTCTACTCACCTCTTCCTAAAAGCAAATTAGATTGGTTTGACAACTTCTATCCTTAGTAAACCCATGCTGGCTATCACTTATGGTACAATTATCCCCTATGTATTCCTGTATGTAATCCCTTATAAGTCCTTCAAACTATTTACCCACAATGCATGTTAGACTTACCCGGCTATAATTGCCTGGCGAAGACCTAGAGCCCTTCTTGAAGATTGGTACCACATTAGCCTTGCGCCAGTCCCTTGGCACAATACTAGACACCAGAGAATCTCTAAATATCAGGAAAAAGGGTACAGATGTTACTGAACTTACCTCTCTAAGAACTCTTGGGTGTAGTCCATCCGGCCCTGGAGATTTGCTTATATTTACTTTACTTAACTTACCTTGTACCATCTCTACATTAAGCCAGTTCAGTCAAACAATCATCTCTGTATCCTGTGGCAATTTTTTTACTGCCTTCAGGTACCACTCCACGGGTCGGATGCAGAGCGCCCAGTCCACAGAGTGTGAGGAGGTGAGGAGTGATATGTATAAAACCTGATGGGCTTTATTTGTGCGAGGGGCGGAAGTAATTATCGCTCCCTGCACTTCCAGGTGGGGCTTATTGGGAACAGGTGAGGGCGTGTGTATACAACTTCCCCCTCTCCTACAGGGGCGGAGCACATGTCGTTTGTGGAATCTCTGCTTCCTGTGGCAGGCTGGTGTTTGAATCTCCCACAAAAATCTTCAGAGCTGCTGCTCACGGTGCGGAGGCCTCACTGATCATGAGTCTGGGGGGGTGCAGGCGCGGCATTCCGGGCAGCTCCGCTGGCTGTCTTATCTGGGGATGCTGTGTCTCACTCTGATTATAAGGTAATATTGGGCAGGTATGGTTCTGGCTGGCTCTGCTCACAGCGGTAGTGGGGGCCAGGAGCGGCAAGCAGGTGAGTTAAATCGGTGCTGGGGGTGGTGCGGCCTCAGCATTTCGCGCAGCCCGCTAGCTGCCTCATGGCGACATGTGGACTGCCCGCCACCCGCACAGCTACAATTGTCTATGCCCTTGGGACAGGTTGCGGCAGCTGCCCAGTCCTCGTTATGCGGTCCTGTCAGCTTGTCTGCTATCGTTAATCTAAAGTATAGTGTAATGCTCTGTAGAGGGTTGTTTCAATATAACGTTTGCTGTATACAGTGTGGTGCAATGCTCTGCAAAGAGTCGTTTCAATATAACTTTTGCTGTGTGCTGCGGTGCTCTGCGGGGTATACGGTGCCCTTGCAGTATACGGTACAGTGTAATGCTCTGCAAAGGGTCTCGTTACAATATAACATGTACTGTATAGTGCAGTGCTCTGCAGATGGTCTCTTTACAATATAGTATACATGATATACAGTTATGGGGCAATAATCTGCTGATGATCTCGTTACAATATAGTATACATGATATACAGCTATGGTGATATGCTCTGCAGATGGTCTCGTTACAATATAGTATACATAATATATAGTTAAGGTGCAATGCTCTGCAGATGGTCTCGTTATAATATAGTATACATGATATACAGCTATGGCGATATGCTCTGCAGATGGTCTTGTTACAATATATGATACATAGTTAAGGTGCAATGCTCTGCAGATGGTCTCATTACAATATAGTTTACATGATATACAGCTATGGTGCCATGCTCTGCAGATGGTCTTGTTACAATATAATATATACTATATACAGTATAGTGCTATACTCTGCAGATGGTCTCATTCTAAACAAACTTTATACAGTTAGTGCAATGCTCTGCAGATGGGATGGTTTCAATACAACATATTATATAGGGCATAGTGCAATGCTCTGCAGAGGGTCGTTACAGTTAGCATGTCCAGTGTGGTGCAGTGCTCTGGGAAGGGTCTTGTTGCAACACAGGGTGGCATTTACTGTTTGGTGTGGTGCAATACTCTGCAGAGGATCACGTTGCAGGGTAGCATATATTGTGTGTGGTGATGCAGTCCTCTGCAGACTGTCTTGTTTCAATATAGTATACAGTAGGGTGCAATGCTCTGTAGAGATATAACATAGGCTACATCCAATTAAATCATAGTATACACAGTGTAATACTCGTTATTTGCATGATCATGGTATCCATACGGTTCATACGCTTGGTTTATTATGGGCATACACGCATTACTGGTACAAGGTGCACACGAGTAGAGCATCTTCACGGTTTGATAACGCCATGAGTTTCTTATTTTCCGTTCTCTCATGGTTAATTCATACGCTTATGGCACACTGCTCGTACGCGCATAGTATGTATACAGTTTCATGTGCTAATATCATTATATACGGCACATATACTCACTGACGATACATTCACAGCATTCATACTGTGCAAACTCGTTTATGCTGTTCACCTCATGGTTATTCTCTCACTCGCTGGTGTTTTACACGGTCCACAAACTTGGCATTTATGCTGTTCACATATTCTTGGCATGTTCACGGTCTTACGTTCTTTCTACCATGTTATGTTTATGGCAATCAAACACCTCGTAATTATCACTGGTTCATACGCTCAAAGTATCATTCGGTTCATATGTTAATGGTATTTCATACTGGTTACGGCAGTATACTGCCTATAGCGATTATACGGTTCATACTCATGGCAGTTATAGTGGTCACACACTCACGGTTCTTAAGTTGTTCACATGTTCACCGCATTCATACACGCAGGTTTCATACGCTCATGGCAGTTATATTGGTCACACGGTTATGGTTTTGTTGTTCACACGTTCATCGCATTCATACACGCAGGGTTCATACGCTCATGGCAGTTATATTGGTTACACGGTCATGGTTTTGTTGTTCACACATTCACCGCATTCATTCACGCAGGTTTCATACGCTCATGGCAGTTATATTGGTCACACGGTTATGGTTTTGTTGTTCACACGTTCATCGCATTCATACACGCAGGGTTCATACGCTCATGGCAGTTATATTGGTTACACGGTCATGGTTTTGCTGTTCACATGTTCACCGCATTCATACACACAGGTTTCATACGGTTCTCACATATAGTGTCATGCTGTTTCGTGCAGTTGTGGCCACGCGCTCATAGCATGTTCACAGCATTATACTGCTCATAGTACTCATACCTCATAGCGTCATACCACATATTAATTCGTAGCACATATGCTCGACACTTATACTTCACATGTACTTGTAGCATTTATACTGCACATACACATAGCCTACATCAGGCACATACGCTCTTAGCATTGATACCGCAAGTATACTCATAGCATTATACTGCTCATAGTATCATACCACTATACGCTCATAGCATTTATACCACATATACGCTCGTTGTATTCATACCACAGACATGTTCACGTCATGTATATTGCACATAGAATTGTAGCAATACACTACACGGACATTCGTAGCATTCATTCTGTACATACGATGGTAGTAATTATTATGCTGACACGTTGTAGTACTTATTCTGTGTACATGTAGCATTCATTCTGTTATGTTCTCTGCACTAACATCCATAGCGTTTACTGTACATGGGTAATGGTATTTATTCTGCATGTTCTTCCATAGCGTCTTCACTACACACATGCTCCCGTAGCTTTTACTGTACGTATGTTTATAGCATTCATTCTGTGTATTCGTGCATAGTCTTTTATACGGAAAGTTCACTCAGGTTTGTCAGGATGTAGCCTTATTGCCTGACTCCTCTTCAGGTTAAGGGGTCAATGTTGGTTGCTACTGACTCGTTCAGAGCAATTGCATTGTTGTTTATTGTCATGACCTGACAAGTTCTCAGGTCAGATACAACCTCCTCTGTTGTATTTCACGTCTAAGTTATCAGTTAGTTATAGTACACATATTCAACTATCCGGCACAGGTACTCGTTCCATCATTTTAGTGGAATTAATCGGCTGTTCAATACCCGGTCACCTGACTCGTTCCTTCAGGGGTTGAATCGCGGTTGTTACTGACTCACATTCAGAGCAACCAATTTCAGGAATACTCACAATGTTAACCTGTTGCCTGACTCCTCTTCAGGTTAAGGGGTAATGTCGGTTGCCACTGACTCGTATTCAGAGCAATTTTGTCGTTGGTGTATTTGTTATGACCTGACACGTTTTCAGGTCAGATACAACCTCGTCTGTTGTATTTCTCGATTACGTTATTTCGTTATAGTACACAGATTCAACTATCTGGCATAGTTGCACCTTACGCTCATAGTCTGGTTACGTTCATAGCTTTATTTTGTTGTACTGCACATGTGCTCCCGTAGCTTTACTGTACTCATGCTCATAGCTTTCATACTGCATATTCGTGCATAGTGTTTATACAGAAAGCTTATACAGCTTTGTTAGGATTTTGCCCTATTTGCCTGACTCCTTCAGCTTAAGGGGTTAATGTCGGTTGCTACCGACAAATTTTCAGAGCAATTACATTGTGGTTTATTGTCATGACCTGAGACGTTCTCAGGACAGATACAGCCTCCTCCGTGGTATTTCATGACCATGTTATCAGTTACTTATAGTAGACATATTCAACTATCCGGCATAGTTGCACGTTGTCTTTTATCTTTTTAGATATATGTTGTTTACACTTTATTTTCTAGGCATGTATGCTGTACTCATAATGGTGTTAGAGCATAAATTCATAAAGTTCCTTACGTTTTCACGGTACTTATGCTCCCAGCTTGTGTATGATACATGCACCAGTACACAGCATTTGTTGCATACTACCATAGTTGTATGCGGGTAGGTTATTATGTGCATTCGTTCCTAGTGTTGAATAGCAGTTGCACCTCTGGCTGTAAATATATTTACAATACACGATTACAGTATTCATATTGTGCTTACATTCATTGCAGATATATCGAGCACATATTCTTAAACCTCCTACGTCTGCAGGGGGGATGCAACACATAGGTTATTGTTACAGACATGCCTCAGAGCAATAACATATTGAGTAGCCACTTGTAGTTGGGTGCACACAGTGGATGTAGATCTTTGGTTAGGATATTGGACACAATTGGTCATTTTTGTTACTGACACGCCTTCAGAACAACACGCGAGCTTCATACAGGTATCTTGTCATGAATACTCATGATGTTACCCTGTTGCTTGACTCCTCTTCAGGTTAAAAGGGGTAATGCCAGTTGCTACTGACTCGTTTTCAGAGCAATTTTGTTGTTTGTTATATTTGTTATGACCTGACTAGTTTTCAGAGCAATTTTGTCGTGTGTTGTATTTGTTATGACCTGACACGTTTTCAGGTTAGATACAACCTCGTCTGTTGTATTTCTCGATGACATTATCATTTCGTTATAGTACACAGATTCAACTATCCGGCATAGTTGCACGTTCTCTTTTAAGGAGGGTCGGCATTTAGTTGCAGATATATTGTGCATTTAATACACAGTTACATGACTCATTTCTTTAGGATCTGGGATTGAATCGTGGTTGCTGCTCTCTCATTTCAGAGCAATTGATTTGACATGGTTATGTAGGTAATCTGACACGTTTCAGATAGCGTACAATCTCAATAACAAATGAAGAAAGGTGCAGATGCTCCAGCTCCCAAAAATAAATATTATTAAAAGTCCAAAATTTAATTAATCCATATTAAAAGTAGGGAACAACAAAAAGTGAGGTTAAAAACAAAGCTGAAACGCTGTCGCGTTTCGAACCGTGCGGTTCTTAGTAATGGCATGACTAAGAAATGCACGGTTCGAAACGCGTCTGCGTTTCAGCTTTGTTTTTAACCTTACTTGGATTTTTGTTGTTCCCTACTTTTAATATGGATTAATTACATTTTGGACTTTTAATAATATTTATTTTTGGGAGCTGGAGCATCTGCACCTTTCTTCATTTGTTATTGTTCATACCAAGATGCGGCTTGGACTGCCGCTCTCTGCTCCCAGACTTTTCCTGATCCTCCTGTTAAGATGAAATTTTCAAGCTGTGAGCTGGTTGCTTTTTGCATTTACATATTTTTCATACAATCTCAATATGGCATTTCACACTTACGTATTTGAAAAAAAAAGTGATTTACAAAGACCTGTGACGTTTACAGGCACGATGATTTCACAAAGACCTGCCATGTCTACAGGCTCGATGGTTCCGTGGGGACCTGTGACGGGTTCAGGCACGACGGTGTCACAAAGACCTGTCAGGTCTACAGGCATGATGGATCACCTAAACACTGGTCACGTCTACAGGTACGTTGCTCACGCAGGGAGCTGTCATCTGCAACGGGTCATCACTTCCAAGTCCAGTTGGGTCAGTACAGTGGCTAGTTAGGTATGTCTGCTGTTACAGTCTCAATCAGGTAAGGTGCCTTCGTGAACCTTGTCAGGCAACATGACCCACATGGTCTATCAGGTAGATAGGTATTTCTTGTCATTTACCTGTCAGTTTAGTTTTTGCCTCTTAAATAGCAGGGGATTGGTGCTTGTCAGACCGGCCATGAAGTTAGCCTTTCCGTGTCCATTTGAAGTAATGTCACAAGTAGGGATGGTAATAGGTATAGTTCAGTTAGTATATTTGGCAGGGAATGTTATTCTCAGGTTGATTCTTTACAAATGGACGTTACTACTAGAGATGAGCGAACTTACAGTAAATTCGATTTGTCACGAACTTCTCGGCTCGGCAGTTGATGACTTATCCTGCATAAATGAGTTCAGCTTTCAGGTGCTCCCCTGGGCTGGAAAAGGTGTATACATTTCTAGGAGAATCTTTCCTAGGACTGTATCCACCTTTTCCAGCCCACCGGAGCACCTGAAAGCTGAACTAATTTATGCAGGATAAGTCATCAAATACCGAGCCGAGAAGTTCGTGAAGAGTCGAATTTACGGTAAGTTCGCTCATCTCTAGTTACTACCATGGTTTCAAAGGTATGGTTACAACCTCTATTAGTCACTAGTTTGTCAGGGCTACTCTTTCAGCACACTAGGTATAGTCTACTTCGGGTATGGGAAGATTGATGCTGGGTGTAGGATGTGTTATTGCAGGAATTGTATTCATCCTAGCATGGTTGCTTTTTGCCCTCTATAGGCGTGCCCTCATTGCGCGGTTATGGCACAACTCAGACCGCTATGCTAGGGTAAGATCTTGTATGGGTATGTAGGCAATCTTTCCTGTCACTAGTACACATATGGAGCCCCGAACACAAGTATAAAACCTGATGGGCTGTATTTGTGCGAGGGGCAGAAGTAATTATCGCTCCCTGCACTTCCAGGTGGGGCTTATTGGAAACAGGTGGGGGCGTGTGTATATAACTTCCCCCTCTCCTACAGGGGCGGAGCACTTGTCATTTGTGGAACCCTCCCAACCCTCCCTTATCTTATTCCTTCACTATAGTGCATGCCCTCTATAAGCGTGCCTTCATTGCGCGGTTATGGCACAACTCAGACCACTATGCTAGGGTAAGATCTTGTATAGGTATGTAGGCAATCTTTCCTGTCACTAGTACACGTATGGAGCACCGAACACAAATATATATATATATATATATATATATATATATATGTGTATACAGTGGTCCCTCGACATACGATGGTAATTCGTTCCAAATGAACCATCGTTAGTTGAAACCACCGTATGTTGAGGGATCTGTGCAATGAAAAGTATAGGAAGTTATACTCACTTGTCCCTGCCGCTCCGGACCGTCACCGCTGCCCTGGATGTCGCCCTCCATCTCTGTCGCCGCATCCCTGGGGTGTCCCCGCTGCTCCGGACAGTCACCGCTGCCTGGGATCGTCGCTCTTCATCGCCGTCATCACGTCGCTGCACGCTGCTCCTTTTGGATGACCGGACGGCGTGCGCGGCGACGTGATGACGACGAAGGAGAGTGACGGCGATGCAGGGGATCCTGAAGAGAACGGTCCGGAGCGCCGGCAACAGGTGAGTGATCATCACCGGACCAACACGGGGCACCTTAAATGGCTATCAGGCAGCAGCTGAAGCAGTCTGCTCTGCCAGATAACCGTTTATGCAATGGCCCCGACATACAAAAGCATCGTACGTAGGTCGGGGGGGGGGGGGGTCACTATACAAATATATATATATATATATATATATATATATATATCCAGATACATATCTAGATAGAGCCAGGCAAAAATAACTGAATAGCAGACAGAGACAAGGACTCTGAAGTCTCAAGTTTAAACCGGGCTTTTATGTGTATATATACATACATACACACACACACACACACACACACATATATATATATATATATATATATATATATATATATATATATATATATATATATAGATTTAGATTTACACATACATCTATTTTACAACTTTGACTTTTAACAGGACATATTTGTTTAAGCTTTCTGTGTAGTGGTCTGGGAGAAGCTTCTGAAAAGTAGCGCAAGCAAAAATACTACAACAATGCTGAACAATCTTCAGTGATTGTAACAAAGCTTTTCATTCTGTTTAGCTGGCAAAATGTCAGCACGTTCTAAATGCAATAGGGGAGGTGTATATATAGGCCTCTAAGCTCCTGTTATTTCACAGTTGAGACTAAGAGTGATCAACTAGCTCATAATCCAAAATGGGAAAGGTAAGAAAATTATTTTTTCTTTTTTTACAGAAGGCCTATGCTTAGCATAAAATATGCTACCTATGGTGTTTATTAATTTTAAAGTATATTTTCAGACTTTTGCTAACATATGGACATTTTGGTTGTATAGTCTTTATCTAATTTATTATTCTGACAGTGCAATAATATTGATTATTTTTAAATAAGTTGATATATAAAGAGTAGTGAAGAGTAATATGGATTTTAGAGGGGTTATCATGGAATAGAAAAACAGAGCTTATTTCTTTCAAAAACCGCACTATGTCTGTCCCCAGGTTCGGTATGGTATTACAACTTGGCTCCATTCACTTCAATGGCACTGAGCTGTAGAACCACACCCAACCTGGAGAAAGACATGGAGCTGTATTTGAAAGAAACTAGCTCGGCTTTCTATTCCTGGATACAAAACTGATTCTCATTTATTACATTTCACTTTTATTTTGAAATATTTTTAGTAAAAAATATAAAATAAGGGAATTTCAACTGCAATATTACCTGGTTTAGATCACACAGCATATACATACATACATACATACAGCTTTGTAGAGCCAGGCAACTAGCGCCAAACAGCAGTCAGAGACAAGGACACAGAAGTCTCAAATTTAAGCAGGACTTTTTTTTATTTATTTATTTTTTTTTAGCTAAAATTGAGCCTTCAAACAGGCACAAAATACTAAATACATTTCTGCTAATTCAAGTGATAACTATACAATATTGTTTCCTATCATATAAACACCAACTGTTTTTGTAAAGGATACAGGGGAAATGTATTATTCAATTTGTGCCAGCAATATGGCATCATAGGGATGCAGGGTATGGTACAAGCCATTTTTATGCTATAACTTGCAAATTTTATTGAGAAACATTTAGCCATCTACCTTCCAATACATTCACAGTATACATATACAGTACTTTCCTTAATTTATCTAACCCTTTCTTTTACAACACCGGTGAGAACATTGGCTTTTGCTCTTCAAACACAGACTTAGTGCCACAATTTGACAGAAGTAAGCAGCAAAATATTCCTCAATGAAACATAATGCAATGATATCAAGCAAGTAATATGTTTAAAAAGGAAGCATTGATTATTCCAATCTAAAAAGTTTACTTGTCACAATAGATCATTTATGGGACTGAGATCAAAATAAGCTTAATTATGTGTATATACAAGCCATCAAAACTCTACATCCATAAACCAATTCTGAGCCTTCATTTTTCCCTGGAGGAGTGAAGAGCAGTGTAATTGTTGGGCATCTTCCATCTTAGTTTTATAGTAATACCATGAGGTCTGTGGAGAGAATCTGATCTATGCAAATTATCACTGCACATTAGGTAAAACCATTTGACCCCTTTATAATTTGCAATGGACATATATGTAACATATACACCTCTACACAGCATCCCTAAATGGGCATGGCTATGAATCTGTAATATTATTATAATTATTATTATTGTTACAATTATTATTAGTTATAGTAGTAATAGTAAAAGTAGAAGTACTATTATCTTGCTTATTAGATTTTTGTATATCATTATAAACACAGGAATATGTTTGGTAACCTGAACAAAGGACAACATTAGTATATATATATATATATATATATATATATATATATATATATATATATAAATAAAAAATATATAAATAATGTAGGTATAAAGAGTAGACAAGTGCACTTGTGCACTTGTCTACTCTTTATACCTACATTTGTTGAAATACCTGCTGCCGACACAAGCCAGCACCACCACCAACCCACAGGACAGACTCACTGTCTGAGAGTGTCATCTTAATATACACATACATTGCATCACTAAGCAGTGCCAGGTATTGTCTTCTGAATGCATATTCTATATAAATAATGTAATGGCTATAGTGTTAATAATGTGCTTATACTGACTTAATTTCATAGATTGTTTTCTACGAGGACAGAAACTTCCAGGGTCGCTCTTATGAGTGCAACTCTGAATGTCCAGACTTGTCCTCATACTTCAGACGCTGCAACTCTATCCGTGTAGAAAGTGGAAACTGGATCCTGTATGAACACCCCAACTACAGAGGACACCAGTATTTTCTACATAGAGGAGATTATCCTGATTTCCAGCAATGGATGGGTTATGATGACTCCATTAGGTCTTGTCGCATAAGCCCTCAGGTCAGTTGTTTGCAGATGCTTTCTATTAATACTGTGATAATTCACTACTATAACTATTTTCTTTTTACCCTTTTAAAAAGGGGAAAAGATGGATGATTAAAATTTTTTTCCTTCTAAAAAACATTTTTTTAAATACTTGTTTTAGTTCTTCTAGAGGACTTTTATAAGAAATCATAAGACTGTTTACACTGATCAACACAATGCTTTTGCACTGCATTGATCAAAATAATTGGTGCTCTGATAGTACAGCCTATTGTAAAAAAAAAAAGCTGTTACGCCCCCCATAGACTTGCATAGCGGGGGTGGGGGGCTATATCACACAGGGGCGGAGTTGTGACGTCACGATACTCCGGCCCCGTGGTCAACACAAGGCTGTTTGTGAGGTGGCACTGCGGCGTGCAGCTCCAACAGGTGGGTGGGGAATACAAGATTGATTGGGTCCCCAGCGGCGGGACGCCTGCGGTGAGACATTTTATCCCCTATCCTTTGGACAGGGAATAAGATGTCTCATAGATGGAGTACCTCTTTAAAATAAGTTTTCTCAGCTTTTTTAATCATGTTTATTTTGCCTGGTTGATATTAGATAATAATTAACATCTAGTTGATGTATATAGTTTATATGGAAAGTATAGTTTATATGTATATAGTTCCATAAAAAGGAAAGTAGAGGGTCTACCTAATAACTCCATAAATGTCCCTTTGTCTCTTGGTAACTCAACCTTAGTCTATAAGGATATATGTATATCATAATGAACACTTCTAAATATTTATTTTATGACTATTTCAATGTATTTTTAATTATGTCATATTAATGTAAATCTATCCTTTTAATATGAACAGCATCAGGGATCATTCAGAATCAGGATCTATGAAAAAGAAGATTTCAGAGGTCAGATGATGGAGTTCACTGAAGACTGTCCTCATGTCTATGAGAGATTCCGCTACAATGACATCAACTCCTGCCAAGTACAAGATGGTTACTGGATGTTTTATGAGGAGCCCAACTACAGAGGACGTCAGTATTACCTGAAGCCTGGAGAGTACAGGAGATACAGTGACTGGGGAGCCTCAAGCCCCAGAATTGGTTCCTTCAGGCGTGTCCATCATTTCTAATAACATAATTGAAATGCTGACATTTCTTTACTAAAAAATAAAAAATGTATTTGCCTCCAAAGTATTTATTACATGCATTTAAATAATTCACTGCTGTCAAATTTGGAATAAAAAATTTGCAAATACATGTACTTAGAGAAGTCTGTAGTAGCTTTTCTATATCCATACATATTTTTTTATGCCAAATTACAAACTGTGGGTCAGGACATACAAAAACAATACATATGAATAAATAAAACATAAAATTGTTAGGAGTTCTGGCATGTGAAAATTAATCCACAGTGGGGTGAAATTCATACTGCCCTCTATTTTAAGCTTAATTTTAATAAATTGCCTTGTCTTACCAAATTAATTACACAAAGGCTATTTTCTGAAAGTTTTTAAGTCTAAGTGCCCAGACTCCATTAATTCAAACAAGTTACTAAATTTGATCTACTTTATAAAAATGTTATAAGCTGACGGATTCTCCCACTCTATTATACATACCATATGTAAAAAAAAAAAAAAAAAAAAAAAAAAGTTGAACGCCGCGTCTAAAGTGAAACTAAATCAATGAACTCAGGGGGCTGTTCGGGATCGCCACTGTGAAATCGTGCTGTCCCGAACAGCTGTAGGACACGAGGAGGGTCTCCTACCTTGCCTCCTGGTGTCCGATCGCCGAAAGACTGCTTAGTGCCCGAGATCCAGGCATGACAGTCAAGCGGCAGAATCATCGATCAGTGGTTTCTTATGAGAAACCACTGATCAATGTAAAAGATCAGTGTGTGTGTTACGCCGAGCGCTCCGGGTCCCCGTTCCTCCCCGGAGCGCTCGCCTCATCCTCGTTGCTGCAGCGCCCCGGTCGGATCCACTGACCGGGTGCGCTGCGGTACCGCCTCCAGCCGGGATGCGATTCGCGATGCGGGTGGCGCCCGCTCGCGATGCGCACCCCGGTCCCCGTACCTGACTCGCTCTCCGTCGGTCCTGTCCCGGCGCGCGCGGCCCCGCTCCCTAGGGCGCGCGCGCGCCGGGTCTCTGCAATTTAAAGGGCCAGTGCACCAATGTTGGTGCCTGGTCCAATCTTCCCAATTACCAATTAGTGTGATCACCTGTGCACTTCCCTATATTACCTCACTTCCCCTGCACTCCCTTGCCGGATCTTGTTGCCTTAGTGCCTAGTGAAAGCGTTCCCTTGTCTGTTCCTAGCCCGTGTTCCTGACCTCCTGCCGTTGCCCCTGACTACGATCCTTGCTGCCTGCCTCGACCTTCTGCTACGTCCGACCTTGCTTCTGCCTACTCCCTTGTACCTCGCCTATCTTCAGCATCTTCAGCAGTCAGAGAGGTGAGCCGTTGCTAGTGGATACGACCTGGTCACTACCGCCGCAGCAAGACCATCCCGCTTTGCGGCGGGCTCTGGTGAAAACCTGTAGTGGCTTAGAACCGGTCCACTAGCGCGGTCCTCGCCACCCCTCTCTGGCACAGAGGATCCACTACCTGCCAGCCGGCATCGTGACAGTAGATCCGGCCGTTCCTAACCCCTGCTTGTCCCTGCCGGACAAATTTGGCGTAAAGATCGCCCAACGAGATCAACAGCTGGCATACTTGATCTCCGAGACACAGCGTCTTCAGTCACAGTTACAGCAGCTGCTGCCGCAGATACAGCAACTTCAGTCACAGCAGCTGCTGCCGCAGATACAGCAACTTCAGTCACAGCTACAGCTGCAACAACCATCTCCTCCGCCGGCTCCTGCAACTCCTCCGCAGCAACCGGCCGTTCCTAACCCCTGCTTGTCCCTGCCGGACAAGTTTGATGGGGACCGCAATGATTCTGCCACAGCCACAGTCCAGTCCTTCTTCGCTGAGGTCCGTGGTGTCTTCGAGGAGCCTGCCCGAGCTTCTTCTGCCGAGATTGCCCTGCTGAACCTGGAACAGGGTGTTTCTTCCATTGGCGAGTACGCCATTCAGTTCCGTACTCTTGCTTACGAGTTGTCCTGGAATAGTGAGGTTCTCTGCGCGACCTTTAAAAAAGGCCTATCCAGCAACATTAAAGATGTTCTGGCCGCACGAGAGACTCCTGCTGACCTACATGAACTCATTCATCTTGCCACTCGCATTGACATGCGTTCTTCCGGATGGCGTCTGGAGCTCCGCCTGGATATGGACTTTGTTCGCACGAAGCGTTTTTTCTCCCCGGCTCCTCTCTCCTCTGGTCCTCTGCAATCCGTTCCTGTGCTTCCCGCCGCGGAGGCTATGCAAGTTGACCGGTCTCGCTTGACACCTCAAGAGAGGACACGACGCCGCATGGAGAATCTTTGCCTGTACTATGCCGGTACCGAACACTTCCTGAAGGATTGTCCTATCCGTCCTCCCCGCCTGGAAAGACGTACGCTGACTCCGCACAAAGGTGACACAGTTCTTGATGTCAACTCTGCTTCTCCACGCTTTACTGTGCCTGTGCGGATATCTGCCTCTACCTTCTCCTTCTCTGCTATGACCTTCTTGGATTCCGGATCTGCAGGAAAATTTTTTTTGGCCTCTCTTATCAACAGGTTCTACGTCCCTGTGACCAGTCTCGCCAGACCCCTCTACATCTATTGTATTAACAATAAAAGATTGGACTGTCTCATGCGTTTCCGCACAGAACCCCTCCTAATGTGCATCGGACCTCATCACGGAAAAATTGACTTTTTTTTCCTCAGGTTCTTTGGCCCCAAGAAGAGGGGGAGACCCAAGGGGGGGGGTACTGTTACGCCGAGCGCTCCGGGTCCCCGTTCCTCCCCGGAGCGCTCGCCTCATCCTCGTTGCTGCAGCGCCCCGGTCGGATCCACTGACCGGGTGCGCTGCGGTACCGCCTCCAGCCGGGATGCGATTCGCGATGCGGGTGGCGCCCGCTCGCGATGCGCACCCCGGTCCCCGTACCTGACTCGCTCTCCGTCGGTCCTGTCCCGGCGCGCGCGGCCCCGCTCCCTAGGGCGCGCGCGCGCCGGGTCTCTGCAATTTAAAGGGCCAGTGCACCAATGTTGGTGCCTGGTCCAATCTTCCCAATTACCAATTAGTGTGATCACCTGTGCACTTCCCTATATTACCTCACTTCCCCTGCACTCCCTTGCCGGATCTTGTTGCCTTAGTGCCTAGTGAAAGCGTTCCCTTGTCTGTTCCTAGCCCGTGTTCCTGACCTCCTGCCGTTGCCCCTGACTACGATCCTTGCTGCCTGCCTCGACCTTCTGCTACGTCCGACCTTGCTTCTGCCTACTCCCTTGTACCTCGCCTATCTTCAGCATCTTCAGCAGTCAGAGAGGTGAGCCGTTGCTAGTGGATACGACCTGGTCACTACCGCCGCAGCAAGACCATCCCGCTTTGCGGCGGGCTCTGGTGAAAACCTGTAGTGGCTTAGAACCGGTCCACTAGCGCGGTCCTCGCCACCCCTCTCTGGCACAGAGGATCCACTACCTGCCAGCCGGCATCGTGACAGTGTGCAGTGTTATAGGTCCCTATGGGAGCTATAACACTACAAAAAAAAAGTGAATAAAGATCATTTAACCCAGGGGTCTCAAACTTCCAGCCCGCGGGCCATTTGCGGCCCGCGGAACAAAAGTTTGTGGCCCGCGCCAGGTATGTAGTGAAGAAAACTATGTCTTGAAGCAGTTCTGTGTCCTGAGCAGAGCAGAGACTGCACACACCCCTCCATCAACCCATCACAGTGTCTCAGCACTCAGCACAGTGACTCAGCACTTTCCTCAGCTATTCGGGACACAGAACGCTTCAAGACACAGTTTTCTTCACTACTCCGGAGAGGAGAAGCGCAGTGCAGGACAGGTAAGGTTGTCTGTGTGTGTGTGTGTCTTTCTGCGTGCGTGCGTGCGTGCATGTGTGTCTGTCTGTCTATGTGTGTGTGTGTGTCTATGTGTCTGCATGTGTGTCTGTCTGTCTATGTGTGTGTGTCTATGTGTGTGCATGTGTGGGTGTCTGTCTGCTTGTGTCTATGTGTGTGTGCATGTGTATGTGTCTGTCTGTCTATGTGCATGTGTGGGTGTCTGTGTGTGTGTCTGTCTATGTGTGTGTGCATGTGTGAGTTTCTGTCTGTCTATGTATGTGTGTGTGTGTGTTTGTCTGTCTATGTGTGTGTGTGTGTGTGTGTGCGTGTCTCTGTCTGTCTATGTGTGTGTGCATGTGTGTGTGTCTGTTTGTGTGAGCGTGCATGTGTGTGCCTGTCTGTCTGTCTTTGTGCGTGCATGTGTGTGTGTGTGTGTGTGTGTGTCTGTCTGTCTTTGTGTGTGCATGTGTGTGTGTCTGTGTGTGTGTGTCTGTGTGTTTGTGTGTCTGTGTGTGTGTGTGCCTGTCTGTCTGTCTATGTGTGTGTGCATGTGTGTGCCTGTCTGTCTGTGTGTGTGCATGTGTGTGTGTCTGTCTATCTTTGTGTGTGTGCATGTGTGTGTCTGTCTGTGTGTGTGCCTGTCTGTCTATGTGCGTGTGCATGTGTGTGTCTGTCTGTCTATGTGTGTGTGCGCGCATGTGTGGGTGTCTGTCTGCTTGTGTCTATGTGTGTGTGCATATGTATGTGTCTGTCTATGTGTGTGTGCATGTGAGGGTGTCTGTCTGTCGGCGTGTGTGGGCATGTGTCTGTCTGCCTGTGTGTGTGTGCATGTGTGTCTGTGTGTGTGTGTCTGTGTGTGTGTGAGTCGGGGGGGGGGGGGGGGTAATCGATGCTACCTAATGTGGGGAACCTGCTACAACCTAATGTGGGGAACCTGCTACAACCTAATGTGGGGAACCTGCTACCACCTAATGTGGGGAACCTGCTGCCTACCTAATGTGGGGAACCTGCTGCCTACCTAATGTGGGGAACCTGCTGCCTACCTAATGTGGGGAACCTGCTGCCTACCTAATGTGGGGAACCTGCTGCCTACCTAATGTGGGGAACCTGCCGCTATCTAATGTGGGGAACCTGCCGCTACCTAATGTGGGGAACCTGCTGACTACTTAATGTGGGGAACCTGCTGCCTACCTAATGTGGGGAACCTGCTGCCTACCTAATGTGGGGAACCTGCTGCCTACCTAATGTGGGGAACCCCCAGAAGTAGCACCCCCATCATCCGTCATATCATGCTATTACCACATGGGGTAGGGGGAATGGGGGGGTTGCTGGTGGATGATGCGGGTGCTACGACTGGTGGAGGGTGTTGCTGGTGGTTGATGAGGGGCGTATGATGAGGGCATTATATGTAATGGGCGCATGCGGCCCAGCCTCACCAAGCTGCCACCTCCAGTGGCCCCCGGATAATTTGAGTTTGAGACCCCTGATTTAACCCCTCCCCTAATAAAGGTTTGAATCACCCCCCCCCCCCCTTTTCCCATAAAAAAAAAAAAAAAAACTGTGTAAATAAAAATAAACATATGTTGTATCGCCGCGTGCGGAAAGGTCCGAATTATAAAATGATATCGTTAATTAAACCGCACGGTCAATGACGTACGCACAAAAAAACTCCAAATTCCAAAATAGTACAATTTGGTCACTTTTTAGATCATGAAAAAATGAATAAAAAGCGACCAATAAGTCCTATCAATGAAAAAATGTTACTGGTAAAATTCAGATCACGGCGCAAAAAATGAGCCCTCATACCGTCCCATACGTGTAAAAATAAAAAAAGTTATAGGGGTCAGAAGATGACAATTTTAAACGTATAAATTTTCCTGCATGTAGTTATGATTTTTTTCAGAAGTACGACAAAATCAAACCTACATAACTAGGGTATCATTTTAATGGTATGGACCTTGAGAATAAAGAGGTGTAATTTTTTCCGAAAAATTTACTGTGTAGAAACGGAAACCCCCAAAATGTACAAAATGTTTTGTTTTTTTTTTCAATTTTGTCTCACAATGAATTTTTTTCCCGTTTCACCGTAGATCTTTGGGTAAAATGACTGACGTCATTACAAAGTAGAATTGGTGGCGCAAAAAATTTGCCATCATATGGATTTTTAGATGCAAAATTGAAAGAGTTATGATTTTTTAAAGGTAAGGAGGAAAAAACGAAAATGCAAAAACGGAAAAACCCCGGGTCCTTAAGGGGTTTAACTATATTACAAACAATAAGTGGTAAATAAAACAATGTTATTTGCACAAGTATACAATATGCTAAAGTATTACTGATAAATGTATGTTACATCATTACGTAAATTCATACCTGTTGGAGATCGCATATCTAAACATAAGATCCAATATGCCTCGTGTAAGAAGACGTGTTTACTCTAGTCACCGCCCCTAAGTGGCAGCCGAACCTTCTCAATTTCAGAGATGCAAGAACTTCATGAAAGTGTTGGGGGGAGGGAACCTACAGCAAAGAGGGGGAAGATAGGGTAGATAGAGAGGTGGGAATTATTAATGTACCTGGGGGTGGAGCAGAGGGAGGGGTTAGAATAGTTAATAGGAACAGGCTTCATAGGAAAATAAAACAAATACCCTTGAATCCCATTAACCCCAATAACATAAAGGATGGAAATGTAAAGTGTATGTTCACAAATGCCAGAAGCCTAGCAAATAAAATGGGGGAGTTTGAGGCCTTGATACTGGAGGAACATATTGATATAGTTGGGGTCACTGAGACTCCTCGCATGACTGGGCTGTCAATCTGCAGGGGTTTACATTGTTTCACAAGGATAGAATGAACAGGAAAGGTGGTGGAGTCTGTCTGTATGTAAGAAGTGGTATGAAAGTCAGTGTGAACGATGCCATAGTGTGTGATGATTCTGAGGATGTGGAATCACTGTGGGTAGAATTACAAAAGGAGGGAAATACTGAAAAAAATATATTTGGTGTAATCTACAGACCCCCTAATATCACTGAGGAAATAGAAGGTCCGCTGTATAAACAAATAGAGAGGGCTGCCCGGGCCGGTACAGTGGTAATAATGGGAGATTTTAACTATCCAGACATAGATTGGGGTCGGGGGTTGGCTAAAACTTCAATGGGGCGACAATTCCTAAATTTATTGCAGGATAATTTTATGGGACAGTTTGTGGAGGACCCAACAAGAAGTGATGCCTTGTTGGATCTGATCATTTCCAACAACGCAGAGCTGGTTGGTAATGTAACTGTGAGGGAAAACCTTGGTAATAGCGACCACAATATAGTTACCTTTGACTTAAAATGTAGAAAACAAAGACAGACGGGGAAGGCAAAAACATATAACTTTAAAAAGGCAAATTCCCCTGGGCTGAGGGCTGCACTACAGGACATAGACTGGGGGGAGGTGTTGTCAAATACTGATACAGAAGGTAAATGGGAAATTTTTAAATCAACTCTAAATAACTATACAGCTAAATATATACCAAAGGGGAACAAATATAAACGATTAAAACTAAATCCTACATGGCTGACACATGATGTTAAAAGAGCAATAAGCAACAAAAAAATAGCCTTCAAAAAATACAAATCTGATGGGTCAGCTATAACATTTAAACAGTACAAAGAGCTTAATAAAATCTGTAAAAATGTAATCAAAACTGCAAAAATTCTAAATGAGAGACAGGTGGCCAAAGAAAGCAAAACTAATCATAAATATTTTTTTAGATATATAAATGCAAAAAAAAACAAGGACAGAGCATGCAAGACCCCTTAATAATCATAATGGGGAGGTTGTCACGGGCGATCAAGAGAAGGCAGAGCTACTGAATGGGTTCTTTAGTTCTGTATATACTAAGGAAGAAGAAGGAGCTGACATTGGCCAGGTCAGTGCTGGTAACACATCATGTAATGTACTGAACTGGCTTAATGTAGAGATGGTACAAGGTAAGTTAAGTAAAGTAAATGTAAGCAAATCTCCAGGACCAGATGGATTACACCCAAGAGTTCTTAGAGAGGTAAGTTCAGTAATATATGTACCCCTTGTTCACGATATTCAGAGATTCTCTGGTGTCTGGTATTGTGCCAAGGGACTGGCGCAAGGCGAATGTGGTACCAATCTTGAAGAAGGGCTCTAGGTCTTGCCCAGAAAATTATAGACCGGTAAGTTTAACGTACATTGTGGGTAAATTGTTTGAAGGACTTATAAGGGATTACATACAGGAATACATAGGGGATAATAGAGGGTTTAGTCTCAAGGGGCGACACGCCTTCTTTACCATAAGAACTGTGAATTTATGGAACAGTCTACCTCAGGAACTAGTCACAGCAGGAATGATTAATACATTTAAAACAGGGTTAGATACATTCCTGGAACAAAATAACATTAATGCTTATGCAGGAATATTAAATCCCATCCCTTCCCCCAATATCCCACCACACCCCTACCCTTCAATTCCCTGGTTGAACTTGATGGACGTATGTCTTTTTTTGACCGTACTAACTATGTAACTATGTGTCTAGTAAGTCCTGATAAGGATCTACATGTATTTTTGTGTGGACTGGGCATGTTTAGATGTTCTGTGATTCTAACATTTAATTTCCTAGATGTGCATCCCACGTACTGAATATTACATGAAGTGCATGTGGCTAGATTGCTATATGTGAGGACTGACAGTTAATAAAGCTTATTATTTTATATTCATTTCCTGCCTTACTTTATTTAACTGTCTTGTTCTGCATATATACACATAAACCACATCTGGATCACCCGCACTTAAAGCTTCCTTTACATGTAAGCCAGCTATTTGGGGTATTATGTGTAACAATATCATTTGGTGATTGTCTATTTCCTAGGGACTTAGCTTTACAAGGAATAATTCTGATACCTTCCTGTAGTATTTGTGACATTGTTTCATCACATTTTTATACGGGTAAATGCTTCAAAATTATTTCCCATATGAACTCAAACTGCAACGAATATGATGTAACAAAAGTAGGAATATTTTTTTCTGAAATGGCATTTTTCTTTTCTTTTTTTTATGTTATTCCTGTAAATAATAACATTCTGGTTTGGAATTTTGAGTTGTACCCTCTGGCATTCAACCTTGACTCAATTTCTTTACATGTATTTACATAAGACGCTTGGTCGGAACATGCTCTTCTTGCTCTCGCAAACTCTCCAATGGGTAAATTACGTACAACATGCATGGGGTGACAACTATTAGCAGGTAGCAGGCTATTGCCTGCACATGTTTTGCAATACAATTTTGTTTAAATTTCTTTTTTTTCCATGGACCCAGTGAGAGTTATGTCCAAAAAATCTATGTAATCATGTTTTAAACATTATTATTGAGAAATACCTCAAAAGAAAGTGCTTCTGTGTCACTACCCCTCCACACAAGGAGGAGGTCATCTATGTATCTACCATATCAGTCAATCAAATATGTAAAAGAATTGGCTGGTGAATGCAAGACAACCTCCGCCCAGTGTGCCATGTATAGGTTTTTCAAGGTAGGTGAGAATTTCGTTCCCATAGGGCAGCCTGTTATCTGAAAATAAAAAGTGTTATTGAAACTGAAAAATTGTGTTTCAACAAAAAACATAATACATCTAAAATGTATTCTTTCAGGCAATTGTCATAATTACTGTACTTATCTAGATGGTATGAGATTGCTGAGTACAACTATACAATTCAGTGACATCACTGGAAAGCCATCTGTATGAGTTTGAGTCCATATGGCAAATCATTTTGAAGCATTTACCCGTATTAATATGTGATGTCACAAATGCTACAGGAAGGTATCAGAATTGTTCCTTGTAAAGCTAAGTCACCAAGTGATTTTGTTACACATAATACCCAAAAAAGCTGGCTTACATGCAAAGGAAGCTATTAGTGCGGGTGATCCAGATGTGGTTTATGTGTATATATGCCGAACAACAAGACAGTTAAATCAAGTAAGATAGGAACTGAATATAAAATAAAAAGCTTTATTAACTGTCTGTCCCCACATGTAGTATATCAAGCCACATGCATGTCATGTAATATTCAGTATGTGGGATGTATGTCTAGGAAATTAAATGTAAGAATCACAGAACATCTAAACATGCCCGATCCACACAAAATACATGTAGATCCTTATCAGGACTTATTAGACAAGTTCATGCGGGAGACACTTTAAGTCTTTGCACCTCTGAAATTGAGAAGGTGCAGCCGCCACCTAGGGACAGTGACTGAAGTGTCGAAGTTATTACGGCAAGGACCTCCACTAGCGTTCTTCAGTTATTGTGCCACAAAGGGACCTACAAATATTCGGAAATATATATATTTTTTTTTACTAATCATTGATCTCAGTAAGAGACCCCCAATAATGGAGTCCATTAATTGTGCTGCTAATGGCACGAGGTCATGAATACTAAGCTTATTTTAGTAGGTACAGCTACACATTAAGGATGGGCCAGTATCTAATCTCTGGATATACTGTATTAAATGGAGGTAACTTGTATAAACCCTCCAGCCCTTGAGTAACCACACAAATCTGTTAGGACATATTTATGGTACTAAGCTTGTTATCTTACTTTTTAATAAATTTGGAGGAATACTTAACCTCTTAAGGATGCACGCCCTGTGCCCACTCCCATGTTATATCGGGGGGTGAAAGCGTGTCGGTCCCGGAGGCTAACGATAGCGGGGACCTGTGGCTAATACTGGACATCATCAATCTTGGTGATGTCTGGTATTAACTCTTTTGAAGCAGCCATCAAAGTTGATCGCCACATCTCAGGTAAAAAAAAACAACATTCCCTGCAGCTCAGTCAGGCTGATCGGGACCACCGCGGTGAAACTGTAGTGTCTCGATCAGCTGTGAGGACACAAGGGAGATCAGCCTGCCTCCTCATTGACCGATCGCTGATTGACTGTTCCGTGCCTGAGATCCAGACAGGAGCAGTGGAGCGCCGATAACACTGATCAATGCTGTGCTATGTCTGCAATCAAGGTATTGCATGTTATAAACATCACATGGGGGCTATAACATTGCAAAAAAACTGTGTAAATAAATGATTTAACCCCTCCCCTAATAAAAGTTTGAACCCCCCTTTTCCCATTAACCCCTTAACCCCTTAAGGACACAGGGCGTATCTATACCCTTACGTATCTATACGTATCTTTTCCCTTATGGGCATGCTGGGACTTATAGTTTTGCAACAGCTGGAGGCACATTTTTTCTATGGAAAAGTGTACCTTCAGCTGTTGTATAACTACAACTCCCAGCTTGCACAATCAGCTAAAGTGCATGCTGGGAGTTGTAGTGGTGCATCTGCTGGTTGCATAACTACAACTCCCAGCATGCCCGTTGGCTGTCGGTGACTGCTGAGAGTTGTAGTTTTGCAACAGCTGAAGGCACACTGAGTTAAGTAGCAAACCAGTGTGTCTCCAGCTGTTGCATAACTACAATCCCCAGCATCCCCAGCCAAAGTAGTATGCCCCCGGCTGTTGCATAACTACAAGACCCAGCATGCCCTTCCGCTGTCCGTACATGCTGGGGGTTGTAGCTTTTGCAACAGCTGAAGGCACACTGGTTGCAAAACACCAAACTCTGTGTTTCACAACCAGTGTGCCTCCAGCTGTTGCAAAACTACAACTCCCAGCATGCACTGATAGACCGTACATGCTGGGAGTTGTAGTTTTGCAACAGCTGGATGTTTCTCCCCCCCCCCTCCCCCCCAATGTGAATGTACAGGGTACACTCACATGGGCGGAGGTTTACAGTAAGTATCCGGCTGCAAGTTTTAGCTGCGTCAAATTTTCTGCCGCAGCTCAAGCTGCCAGCGAGAAACTACTGTGAACCCCCGCCCGTGTGATTGTACCCTAAAAACACTACACTACACTATCAGTGCATGCTGGGAGTTGTAGTTTTGCAACAGCTGGAGGCACACTGGTTGTGAAACACCGAGTTTGGTAACAAACTCAGTGTTTTGCAACCTGTGTGCCTTCAGCTGTTGCAAAAGCTACAACCCCCAGCATGTACGGACAGCGGAAGGGCATGCTGGGTGTTGTAGTTATGCAACAGCTGGAGGCATACTACTTTGGCTGGGGATGCTGGGGATTGTAGTTATGCAACAGCTGGAGACACACTGGTTTGCTACTTAACTCAGTGTGCCTTCAGCTGTTGCAAAACTAAAACTCTCAGCAGTCACCGACAGCCAACGGGCATGCTGGGAGTTGTAGTTATGCAACCAGCAGATGCACCACTACAACTCCCAGCATGCACTTTAGCTAATTGTGCAAGCTGGGAGTTGTAGTTATACAACAGCTGAAGGTACACTTTTCCATAGAAAAAATGTGCCTCCAGCTGTTGCAAAACTATAAGTCCCAGCATGCCCATAAGGGAATGCTGGGAGTTGTGGTGGTCTGCCTCCTGCTGTTGCATAACTACAGCTCCCAGCATGCCCTTTTTGTATGCTGGGAGCTGTTGCTAAGCAACAGCAGGAGGCTGTCACTCACCTCCAACTGCAGATCCACGCCGCCGCCGCGCAGGTCAGTCCCTCGCCGCCGCTGTTGCTCCTGGGGCCCCGATCCCAACAGGGACACCGGGGTCTTCTTCCCGCTCACGTCCTCCGGAAGAGGGGCGGAGCGGGAGTGACAGCCGCAGCAGGGGTCCTGATTGGTCGGCCGGGAAACCGGCCGACCAATCAGGGTGATCGTGAGGTGGCACCAGTGCCACCTCACCCCTGCTGGCTATGGCTGTTCGCCAGTAATTCCGGGTCACCGGGTCACTGGAGACCAGATTGACCCGGAATCCGCCGCAGATCGCTGGACTGAATTGTCCAGTGATCTGCGGCCATCGCCGACATGGGGGGACATAATGACCCCCCTGGGCGATATGCCGGGATGCCTGTTGAACGATTTCAGCAGGCATCCGGCACCGGCTCCGGCCCCCCAAAAACCATTTGTCACTCCTTCCCTTCTGAGCCCTCTACTGCGCCCGCTGAACAATTAACATAGACATATGAGGTATGTGCTTACTCGAGAGAAATTGGGTTTCAAATACAAGTAAAAAGTTTCTCCTTTTTACCCCTTGCAAAAAATCTAAAATTGGGTCTACAAGAACATGCGAGTGTAAAAAATGAAGATTTTGAATTTTCTCCTTCACTTTGCTGCTATTCCTGTGAAACACCTAAAGGGTTAATACACTTACTGAATGTCATTTTGAATACTTTGGGGGGTCTAGTTTTTATAATGGGGTCTTTTATGGGGTATTTCTAATATGAAGACCCTTCAAATCCACTTCAAAACTGAACTGGTCCCTGAAAAATAGTGAGTTTGAAAATGTAGTGAAAAATTTCAAAATTGCTGCTGGACTTTGAAGCCCTCTGGTGTCTTCCAAAAGTAAAAACTCATAAATTTTATGATGCAAACAGAAAGTAGACATATTGTATATGTGAACTCAAAATTTTTTTATTTTGAATATCCATTTTCCTTACAAGCAGAGAGCTTCAAAGTTATAAAAATGCAAAATTTTAATTTTTTTCATCAAATTTGGGGATTTTTCACCAAGAAAGGATGCAAGTTACCATAAAATTTTACCACTAAGTTAAAGTAGAATATGTCACGAAAAAACAATCTCGGAATCAGAATGATAACTTAAAGCATTCCTGAGTTATTAATGTTTAAAGTGACAGTGGTCAGATTTGCAAAAAACACTCTGGTCCTTAACCCCTTAAGGACACATGACGTTCTCATACGTCTCCATTTCCGAGTCCTTAAGGACACATGACGTATGAGAACGTCAGGTGTTTTACCGGCTCCCCGCAACCATCTGGAGCGGAGCTGGTGCCCGATGCCTGCTGAAATCGTTCAGCAGGCATTGGGGCATATCGCCCAGGGGGGTCATTATGACCCCCCATGTCGGCGATGGCCGCAGATCGCTGGACAATTCAGTCCAGCGATCTGCGGCGGATTCCGGGTCAATCGGGTCTCCAGTGACCCGATGACCCGGAATTACTGGCTGATCGGGGCCGTCAGAGACGGCCCCGAATAGCCAGACCCAGCAGGGGTGAGGTGGCACTGGTGCCACCTCACGATCGCCCTGATTCGTCGACCGGCCGATCAATCAGGGCGCCTGCTGCGGGTGTCACTCACGCAACCCGCTCCGCCCCTCTTCCGGAGGACGTGAGCGGGTGCGGGATGTGCACCCCGGGTGCTGGGGACCCCGATCCCCGGCGTCAATGTTGGGATCGGGGCCCCAGGAGCAGCGGCGGCGACGACCAGGGACTGACCTGTGCGGCGAGGATCGTTGGAGGTGAGTGACAGCCTCCTGCTGTTGCTTAGCAACAGCTCCCAGCATGCAAAAAGGGCATGCTGGGAGCTGTAGTTATGCAACAGCAGGAGGCAGACCACCACAACACCCAGCATTCCCTTATGGGCATGCTGGGACTTGTAGTTTTGCAACAGCTGGAGGCACATTCTTTCTATGGAAAAGTGTACCTTCAGCTGTTGTATAACTACAACTCCCAGCTTGCAGAATCAGCTAAAGTGCATGCTGGGAGTTGTAGTGGTGCATCTGGTGGTTGCATAACTACAACTCCCAGCATTCCCATTGGCTGTCGGTGACTGCTGAGAGTTGTAGTTTTGCAACAGCTGAAGGCACACTGAGTTAAGTAGCAAACCAGTGTGTCTCCAGCTGTTGCATAACTACAATCCTCAGCATCCCCAGCCAAAATAGTATGCCTCCAGCTGTTGCATAACTACAACACCCAGCATGCCCTTCCACTGTCCGTACATGCTTGGGGTTGTAGCTTTTGCAACAGCTGAAGGCACACTGGTTGCAAAACACTGAGTTTGTTACTAAACTCGGTGTTTCACAACCAGTGTGCCTCCAGCTGTTGCAAAACTACAACTCCCAGCATGCACTGATAGCCCGTACATGCTGGGAGTTGTAGTTTTGCAACAGCTGGATGTTTCCCCCCCCCAATGTGAATGTACAGGGTACACTCACATGGGCGGAGGATTACAGTAAGTATCCGGCTGCAAGTTTGAGGTGCGGCAAAATTTCTGCCGCAGCTCAAACTGCAAGCGAGAAACTACTGTGAATCCCCCGCCCGTGCGACTGTACCCTAAAAACACTACACTACACTAACACACAATAAAATAAAAAGTAAAAAACACTACATATACACATACCCCTACACAGCCCCCCTCCCCTCCCAATAAAAATGAAAAACGTCTGGTACGCCACTGTTTCCAAAACGGAGCCTCCAGCTGTTGCAAAACAACTACTCCCAGTATTGCCAGATAGCCGTTGACTGTCTAGGCATGCTGGGAGTTTTACAACAGCTGGAGGCACCCTGTTTGGGAATCACTGGCGTAGAATACCCCTATGTCCACCCCTATGCAATCCCTAATTTAGGCCTCAAATGCGCATGGCGCTCTCACTTTGGAGCCCTGTCGTATTTCATGGCAACAGTTTAGGGTCACATATGGGGTATCGCCGTACTCGGGAGAAATTGCCTAACAAATTTTGGGGGGTATTTTCTGCTATTACCCTTTTAAAAAATGTAAAATTTTTGGGAAAACAAGCATTTTAGGTAAAAATATATATATATTTTTTTACATATGCAAAAGTCGTGAAACACCTGTAGGGTATTAAGGTTCACGTTACCCCTTGTTACGTTCCCCGAGGGGTCTAGTTTCCAAAATGGTATGCCATGTGTTTTTTTTTTTGCTGTCCTGGCACCATAGGGGCTTCCTAAATGCGGCATGCCCCCAGAGCAAAATTCGCTTTCAAAAAGCCAAATGTGACTCCTTCTCTTCTGAGATCTGTAGTGCGCCAGCAGAGCACTTTTCACCCCCATATAGGGTGTTTTATGAATCGGGAGAAATTGGGCTTCAAATTTTGGGGGGTATTTTCTGCTATTACCCTTTTTAAAATTGTAAAAATTTGGGGAAACCAAGCATTTTAGGTAAAAAAAAAATATATTTTTTTACATATGCAAAAGTCATGAAACACCTGTAGGGTATCAAGGTTCACATTACCCCTTGTTACATTCCCCGAGGGGTCTAGTTTCCAAAATGGTATGCCATGTGGTTTTTTTTTTGCTGTTCTGGCACCATAGGGGCTTCCTAAATGCGGCATGCCCCAAGAGCAAAATTTGCTTTCAAAAAGCCAAATGTTACTCCTTCTCTTCTGAGACCTGTAGTGCGCCAGCAGAGCACTTTTCACCCCCATATGGGGTGTTTTCTGAATCGGGAGAAATTGGGCTTCAAATTTTGGGGGGTATTTTCCGCTATTACCCTTTTTAAAAATGTAAAATTTTTGGGAAACCAAGCATTTTAGGTAAAAAATATATATATTTTTTTTACATATGCAAAAGTCGTGAATCACCTGTAGGGTATTAAGGTTCACTTTACCCCTTGTTACGTTCCCTGAGGGGTCTAGTTTCCAAAATGGTATGCCATGTGTTTTTTTTTTGCTGTCCTGGCACCATAGGGGCTTCCTAAATGCGGCATGCCCCCCAAAAACCATTTGTCGCTCCTTCCCTTCTGAGCCCTCTATTGCGCCCGCCGAACAATTAACATAGACATATGAGGTATGTGCTTACTCGAGAGAAATTGGGTTTCAAATACAAGTAAAAATTTTCTCCTTTTTACCCCTTGCAAAAATTTAAAAATTGGGTCTACAAGAACATGCGAGTGTAAAAATGAAGATTTTGAATTTTCTCCTTCACTTTGCTGCTATTCCTGTGAAACACCTAAAGGGTTAATACACTTACTGAATGTCATTTTGAATACTTTGGGGGGTGTAGTTTTTATAATGGGGTATTTTATGGGGTATTTCTAATATGAAGACCCTTCAAATCCACTTCAAAACTGAACTGGTCCCTGAAAAATAGTGAGTTTTAAAATTTTGTGAAAAATTTCAAAATTGCTGCTGAACTTTGAAGCCCTCTGGTGTCTTCCAAAAGTAAAAACTCATAAATTTTATGATGCAAACATAAAGTAGACATATTGTATATGTGAACCCAAAAAAAATATATTTTGAATATCCATTTTCCTTACAAGCAGAGAGCTTCAAAGTTAGAAAAATGCAAAATTTTATTTTTTTTTCATCAAATTTGGGGAT
Organism: Hyla sarda; assembly: GCF_029499605.1. Classification (NCBI taxonomy): domain Eukaryota; kingdom Metazoa; phylum Chordata; class Amphibia; order Anura; family Hylidae; genus Hyla; species Hyla sarda. The sequence continues at coordinate 112,153,403 of NC_079196.1, read as the reverse complement.
TTTTCACCAAGAAAGGATGCAAGTTACCATAAAATTTTGCCACTTAGTTAAAGTAGAATATGTCACGAAAAAACAATCTCAGAATGAGAATGATAACTAAAAGCATTCCAGAGTTATTAATGTTTAAAGTGACAGTGGTCAGAATTGCAAAAAACGCTCCGGTCCTTAAGGTATAAAATGGCCTGGTCCTTAAGGGGTTAAGGTGTAAAATGGCCTGGTCCTTAAGGGGTTAAGGACCAGACCAATTTTCCCTATAGGACCAGAGCTTTTTTTGCACATCTGACCACTGTCACTTTTTTAACTTTGAAGCTCTCTGCTTGTAAGGAAAATAGACAATCCAAATAAATTATATTTTGATTCACAAATACAATATGTCTACTTTATGGTTGCATCATAAAGTTGCCATGTTTTTACTTTTGGAAGACATCAGAGGTCTTCAAATTTCAGCAGCAATTTTCAAATTTTTCACAACATTTTCAAAATCTGAATTTTTCAGGGACCAGTTCAGGTTTGAAGTGGATTTGAAGGGCCTTTTTATTAGAAATACCCCTTAAACGACCCCATAATAAAAAACTGCACCCCTCAAAGTATTCAAAATGGCATTCAGAAAGTGTGTTAACCCTTTTGGTGTTTCACAGGAATAGCAGCAAAGTGAAGGAGAAAATTCAAAATCTTCATTTTTTACACTCGCATGTTCTTGTAGACCCAGTTTTTGAAATTTTACAAGGGGTAAAAGGAGAAACATCCTCTGAAAATTTGTAACACAATTTCTCTCGAGTAAGGGAATACCTCATATGTGTATGTCAAGTGTTCAGCGGGCGCAGTAGAGGGCTCAGAAGGGAAGGAGCGACAATGGAGTTTTGGAGAGTGAGTTTTTCTGAAATGGTTTTTGGTCACATTTCACATGTCACATTTAGGAAGCTCCTATGGTGCCAGAACAGCAGAAAACCCCCAATATGGCTTACCATTTTGGAAACTACACCCCACAAGGCATGTAACAAGGGGTCCAGTGAGCCTTAACACCCTACAGGTGTTTGACGACTTTTCATTAAAGTCGGATGTGTAAATGAAAAAATTGTTGTGCAATGAAAAGTGCAGTGTTTTTTCCCAAATTTACAATTTTTACAAAGGGTAATGGGAGAAAATGCCCCCCCAAAATGTGTAACCCAATCTCTTCTGAGTATGGAAATACCCCATGTTAGAACGTAAAATGCTCTGCGGGCAAACTACAATGCTCAGAAGAGAAGGAGTCACATTTGGCTATTGGAAAGAAAATTTAGCTGAAATGGTTTTTGGGGGGCATGTCACATTTAGGAAGTGCCTAAGGTACCAGAACAGCAAAAAAACTAAACAAGGAACGTAAGAAGGGGTACAGGGAGCCTTAACACCCCACAGGTGTTTGACGACTTTTTGTTAAAGTTGGATGTGTAAATGAAAAAAAAATTCACTAAAATGCAGTTTTTTTTCCCAAATTTTACATTTTTACAAGGGTTAATAGGAGAAAAGTACCCCCAAAATTTATAACCTCATTTCTTCTGAGTATGGAAATACCCCAAGTGTGTACATCAAGTGCTCTGCTGGCGCACTACAATGCTCAGAAGAAGAGGAGCGCCATTGAGCTTTTGGAAAGAGAATTTGTTTGGAATGCAAGTTAGGGGCCATGTGTGTTTACAAAGCCCCCCGTGGTGCCAGAACAGTGGACCCCCCATATGTGACCCCATTTTGGAAACTACACCCCTCACAAAATTTAATAAGGCGTGCAGTGAGCATTTACACCCCACTGACATTTGGCAGATCTTTGGAGCAGTGGGCTGAGCAAATGAAAAATAAAATTTTTCATTTTCCCAGACCACTGTTCCAAATATCTTTCAGACACCTGTGGGGTGTAAATGCTCACTGCACCCCTTATTACATTACATGAGGAGTGTAGTTTCCGAAATGGGGTCACATGTGGGGGGGGGGGGTCCATTGTTTTGGCACTATGAGGGCTTTGTAAACACACGTGGCCTTTAATTCCGGACACATTTTCTCTTCAAAAGCCCAATGGTGCTCATTCTCTTCTGAACATTGTAGTGCACCTGCAAATAACTTTACATCCACATATGGGGTATGTTCTTACTCAGAAGAAATGGGGTTACACATTTTGAGGGGCTTTTTTTTACTATTTTCCCTTTTGAAAATGAAAACTTTAGGGTAACACCAGCATTTTTGTGAATTTTTTTTTTTCATTTTCCCATCCAACTTTAGCGAAAATTTGTCAAACACCTGTGAGCTGTTAAGGCTCACTATACCCCTTGTTAAATTAAGTGAGGGGTTTAGTTTCCAAAAATGGGGTTACAGGTGGGTATTTATTTTTTTACATTTATGTGAGAACCGTTGTAAAATCAGCCCCCCCTGTGCAAATCACCAATTTAGGCCTCAAATGTACATAGTGCGCTCTCACTCCTGAGCCTTGTTGTGCGCCCGCAGAACATTTTAAGCCCAAATATAGGGTATTTCCATAGAAATTGCATTACAAACTTTGGGGGTCTTTTTTTTCCTTTTACCGCTTGTGAAAATAAAAAGAATGGGGCCACACCAGCATGTTAGTGTAAAATGTTAATTTTTTTTACACTAACAGGCTAGTGTAGCCCCCAACTTTTCCTTTTCAAAAGGGTAAAAGGAGAAAAAGCCTCCCAAAAATTGTAGTGCATTTTATCCCGAGTACGGCAATACCCCATATGTGGCCCTAAACTGTTTCCTTAAAATACGACAGGGCTCCGAAGTGAGAGAGCGCCATGCGTATTTGAGGACTACATAAGGGATTGCATATAGGTGGACATGGGGGTATTCTATGCCAGTGATTCCCAAACAGGGTGCCTCCAAGTGTTGCTAAATTCCCAGCATACTTGGGCAGTCAGTGGCTGTCCGGAAATGCTGGGAATTGTTGTTTTGCAACAGCTGGAGGCTCCGTTTTGGAAACACTGCCGTACGATACGTTTTTCATTTTAATTGGGGGGGGGGCATTGTAAGGGGGGGGTATATGTAGTGTTTTACCCTTTATTATGTGTTAGTGTAGTGTAGTTTTTTTTAGGATACATTCACACAGGCGGAGGTTTACAGTGAGTTTCCCGCTAGGAGTTTGCGCTGCAGTTAAAAATTTGCTGCAGCTCATACATGAAGCAGGAAACTTACTGTACACCTGCCCATATGAATGTACCCTGTACATTCAGATGGGGGGGGGGCAAACCTCCAGCTTTTTCAAAACTACAACTCCCAGCATGTACTGATAGACTGTGCATGCTGGGGGTTGTACTTTTGCAACAGCTGGAGGCACACTGGTTTAAAAACCTTCAGTTAGGTTTTGTTACCTAACTCAGTATTTTCCAACCAGTGAGCCTCCAGCTGTTGCAAAACTACAACTCCCAGCATGTACTGATCGCCAAAGGGCATGCTGGAAAATGTAGTTATGCAACAGCTGGAGGTATGCAACTACAACTCCCAGCATGCTGAGACTGCTATCTGCTGTTTGGGCATGCTGGGATTTGCTGTTTTGCAACATCTGGAGGGCTACAGTCTAGAGACCACTGAACACTGATGTCCAAACTGTGGCCCTTCAGATGTTGCAAAACTGCAAATTCCAACATGCCCACACAGCAAACAGCTGTCTGGGCATGCTGGGAGTTGTAGTTTTGAAAGATCTAGAAGGCCACAGTTTAGAGACCACTGCACAGTGATCTCCAAACTTTAGCCCTCCAGCTGTTGCAAAACTGCAAATCCCAGCATGCCCATACAGCAAATAGCTGTCTCGGCATGCTGGAAGTTGTAGTTTTGCAAAATCTGGAGGGCTACAGTTTAGAGACCACTGTATAGTGGTCTCAAACTGTAGCCTTCCAGATGTTGCTAGGCAACTCACCGGCTTCTGTAGGATCAAGGGAGCCGCATCACCATCCTCTGCTGCCGCTGATCCCCGCCGCCGATCGTCCCCTCTGCCGCCGATGGGTAAGTGGACTTCGGCACCGTTCCCCTTCGGTTTCCCCGTTCTGCCCCACCTATTGTGGGTGGGCAGAATGGGGAAACCGAAAGTTAACCCCCCCGCCCCCTATCTGCTATTGGTTGTTGCTTATAGACGACCAATAGCAGGGATAGGAAGGGGTGGCACCCCTGCCACCTCACTCCTATCCCTTCAGGGGATCATGGGTGTCTTGGACAACCCCGATCCCCGTTATCTTCTGGGTCACCGGGTCACCATAGACCCGTATAACCCGGAATCGGCGCAAATCGCCAGTGTGATTTCACCGGCAATTTGCGGCGATCGCAGACATGGGGGGGGGGGGGTTGTATCAATTAAACCGAATGGACCTACAGAATAAAGATAAGGTGTCATTTTTACCGTAGAAGCCCCCAAAAATTACAAAATGGTATTTTTTTTTTTCAAATTTTGGACCAAAAATATTTTTGGGGGGATAAGTTTACTGATGTCATTAAAAAGTAGAATTGGTGATGCAAAAAACAAGCCATCATATGGGTCTGTAGGTGCAAAATTGAAAGGGTTATGATTTTTAAAAGGTAACTAGGGAAAAACGAAAGTGCAAAAACGGAAAAACGCTCAGTCCTTGAGGGGTTAAATACGTTTCTTTGTGGATATATATTTGAATTATGTCAATTAGATGGTGAAAGATAAGACTATGCTCTATGTAATATATGTATGCATTAGTATGCAAATCAAATAAGAACTAGTACACTACCAGATACATGTGAGACCTCTAACTTTAAGTAATGGGAAAGAGAAGAAGAAGGTGTAATTATAGGACTGGGGCAGACACAGACAGTAGAGGGCCCCTGTGCAAAGAATGTGCCTGGGCCCCCTCCCCCTCATACGTCTATTGTTCAGGACCCCCCCCCCCTTCATATGTCTCTTACTCAGCTGAACCCCCATATGTCACTTGCTTAGGGGGGCCCCCACCCATATCAGTTGCTCAGGAGGACTCCCACCACAATATGCCGCAGCTCATTTAGCCCCCCCCCCCCCACATTAGGTAGCATAGTTTGCCAACATTAGGAAGCATAGATTCCCCACATTAGGTAGCAGTTTCCCCACATTAGGTAGCATAGATTCCCCTAGTTAGGTAGCATAGTTTCCCCACATTAGGTAACATAATAGCCCTACATTATGTAGCATAGTTTCCCCACATTAGGTATCATAGATTCCCCACATTAGGTAGCATAGCCCCCCCCCCCTCAACACACACACAGACACACACACACACACACAGACACACACAGACACACAGACACAGACACACACACAAAGACACATACACATAGACACACACATAGACACACTTACCTGGCCTTCGCAGCGCTTCTCCTCTCCGGTGGCGGCCTGACGAGTGATATCACTAACACAACATTCCTCGTCAGACCCAGGTCGCTGGCTGCCCACAGCGCTATTATGTGCCACGGCCACTTTAGAACAGTGAGCAGCGGCGGCACAACGGTGCTGCTCACGTGTGTGTTCTGTGAGGGAAACTGCCGCCCTTTCAAAGGCCCACACATGCTTGGCCCCTGTGCAGCTGAATCGGCTGCACAAGCGATATGTCTGCACCTGCATAAGACCCTTGTATAGTTAACGTAAAGTCATATTCCTGCATTTGACAGGACCTCTCTGGCTCCTCATGGCCTCGCCTTTTAGGAAACTTCCAAGGGAAGCTTTATTGTTCCATGATACCTTTATGCCTCATGGTGCTTCCATGTAGCCCCCTTTATCTTGGAAGATGATATTATAACTAGAGATGAGCGAATTTTTAAAAATTTGATTTGGCTGATTCGACAAATTTTTTCAAAAAAATTTGTTTCAATCCCAAAAATTTTGCAGCAAATCTATATGAAAAACGGCTATTTCTGGACTACAGAGAGCCTCAATACGGGTGTAGACCACTTTGCTGTTTTTCCAACATGCATATGAGTGTGCTGGGGTAGTGAAATAATACTGTTATTCAGAATGACATGCAAATTACCAGCATCGCTTTTAGAAATACTGCTGCAGAGCGGCACAATGACAGAGCCTGGAGGTGGCATCAGTATGAGGAGACCATATAGTGGCTGAATGACACAGCGTGGAGGTGGCAGCAGCATGAAGAGAACATATAGTGGCTGAATGACACAGTGTGGAGGTGTTGGCAGCATGAGGAGACCATAAAGTGGCTGAATGAAACTGTGTGGAGGTTTTGGCAGCATGAGGAGACTATATAGTGGCTGAATGACACAGTGTGGAGGTTTTGGCAGCATGAGGAGACCATATAGTGGCTGAATGACACAGTGTGGACATGATGGCAGCATGAGAAGACCATATAGTGGCTGAATGACAAAGTGTGGAGGTGTTGGCAGCATGAGGAGACCATATAATGGCTGAATGGCTCAGCGTGGAGGTGTTGGCAGCAGGAGGAGACCTTATAGTGGCTGAATGACACAGCGTGTAGGTGTTGGCAGCATGAGGAGACCATATAGTGGCTGACTGATTAACAGGTACAAAATATTACACTACTTAGATGTAGGTATGTGCTATGCACTAATGAGGGCAGAAAAATGTGCTACCGTACACTTAAAAATTCAAATTTTTACCTGTGTCCCAGATTACAAAATTCCTTTCTAATCAGAAATTGTCAGAATACCACCTGCCATTCAAAATAATAAAATGATAGATACGTTCTCTGAAGAAAAGGATCCTTCATTAGATGACAATATGAGTATTGTGTGTTCCAGTGACATTAGCTCATTGGAAGAACGGAGAGCTGTGGGGAACACGTGACGAGAGGATGTAGTCTCGTCAGGCTCTGTCTCCTCCTCTCCCTCCACACCACTAGCCGGGAGTCAGAATGTGGTGTCCATGGAAATGCGGCCCTGAGCGGGCGAAGGAATGAGGAGACCTGGGGGGGGGGGGGTGATTGGAAGGAGAAGTAATAGGGGAGGATGGATTCCCGGAACACACCTGGAGACATGAGGGGGTTGATTCGGCGCCTGGTGGGGGTGCTGGGGAGCGAGGTCCCGGAGAAGCTGCTGTGGGAGTGGCTGCAAGGCACATGGAGGAGAGATCACGTGATCCATGCCACACGCTGTACCCGGAAGACGCTGACCCTAGCCACAGCGGTGGTGTCGGCGCGGGCGCGGTCTGGGAAGGGGCTCGGCGTCGCTGCGCTGGGGAAGGAAGAAGTGGATGCTTCTGGAGCAGAAGCCAGTGAAGGTTGTTGGAAGGCCAACTGCAACCTGGAGAAATCTGAAAGTGAACCGGCAAGTAAAGTCAGTATGCTATATGTTATCCTCCACCTCATGGCGTCCATTGAGATTTAGGGGGGTTAAAAATACTCAAATGGGACTGTTCAATGAATGTTCACACTTATGAAGGTTACACCTGTCGATATACCTCTCCCCTCATGGCTCTGACTAAAATATTGGGGTTTAAATGTTTTAATGCTGGATGGATGGATTATCCTTGGAAGTCAAAGTTAACTTTATGTCTCTATATGACCTGATAATCATAACCATTATAGTGGGTCTCCCCCAACTCCCCCCCCCCCCCTCATTTTCTAAATGTTCTGCATAAGACAATATTAGTTTGGCAGGACTACAGCCGCTTGCTACTACTAAAAAGCTTATTTCTGCCCTGCATGAGATAATAACTACTCACTGTTAATAAGGAAGATTGAATGGCTAAATATGCTACGCATCTCCATCCGGTTCTAAGATTATATAAATACATGTGACTCCTGACTGAACTGATTGATATGTTGAGTGTTAATGTTAAGAACTATAATGTCCATAGAAAGACTTAAATGGGCACTGTCACCAACTTTTTTTTTGATATGTTGTAGTACATATGTACTACAACATATCTCTAATATAGTGTCATTATTTTTTCTTTTTTATTAACATGGTATAATTTACATTTGAAAACCGGCCACTAGGGGTTTCCCTCCTAGTGTCCGGCTGCAGCCTGGCGAGACGTCACGCCTGAATTCGGACTGATGTGGGCCTGGCATTCAGTCCTTTTTCACTCAGGCTGCGCTCGCTCCCTGCCTGTCAATTAGATAGGTGGGAGCGAGCGATGTGAACGCCTGGGCTGCGCTCATTGGCTGCCTGGCCTCGCAGCTGCCTCATTGGCTGCCCACCCCCGGCTTGTACAGTCTGGAGGCAGCGTGACACTGAATCTCAGTGCTGCGCTGATGCTCCAGGACTGTACATGTCCTGTACGGGTAAGTGAGATCTAATTTCACTTACCCGTGCTTCCTTTCGGTCCCTCGCCCCGTGAATACCTGCGTCCGCTCCTCCCCCAGCTCTCAGAAGATTTCCAAAGCTAGAGCTGGGGGAGGGCAGAGCAAGGGGAGAGAGGAGGTACATGCCCCCTCCCTCCTCTCCCCGAGCTCAGGACCCAGATCTCCATGGGGAGAAGTACACACCCCCTCCTTCCTCTCCCCGAGCTCAGGACACAGATCTCCACGGGAAGAAGTACACGCCCCTCCCTCCTCTCCCCGAGCTGAGGACGAATGAGCTCTGACTTTGTATACTGTACACATGCTGGGGATTCATACATTCTGCAGGGACTGGGAATAAATCTATGCCTGGGTATGAGTTCTATGTGAGGAGGAGGGGGAGTCCCAGTTATGTGTGTGTGTGTGTGTGTTTATGCGGGGAGTTGTAGTCCCTGTCAGGTGTGTGTGTATGCTGAGAGTTGTAGTCCCTGTCAGGTGTGTATGTGCTGGGAGTTGTAGTTAGGTGTGTGTGTGTATGCGGGGAGTTGTAGTCCCTGTCAGGTGTGTGTGTGTGCTGGGAGTTGTAGTCCCGGTTAGGTGTGTGTGTGTATGCTTGGAGTTGTAGTCCCTGTCAGGTGTGTGTATTCTGGGAGTTGTAGTCCCTGTCAGTTGTGTGTGTGTATGCTGGGAGTTGTATTCCCTGTCAGGTGTGTGTATGTGTGTGTGTGCATGCAGGGACTTGTAGTCCCTGTCAGTTGTGTGTGTTTATGCTGGGAGTTGTAGTCCCTGTTAGGTGTGTGTGTATGCTGGAAGTTGTCGTCCCTGTTAGGTGTGTGTGGGTGTATGCTGGGAGTTGTAGTCCCTGTTAGGGGTGTGTGATTGCCGGGAGTTGTAGTCCCTGTTAGGGGTGTGTGTGTATGCTGGGATATGTAGTCCCTGTTAGAGGTGTGTGTGTGTATGCTGGGAGTTGTAGTCCCTGTTAAGTGTGTGTATGCGGGGAGTTGTAGTTCCTGTTAGGTGTGTGTATGTTGGGAGTTGTAGTCCATGTTAGGTGGGTGTATGATGGGAGTTGTAGTCCCTGTTAGGTGTGTGTATGATGGGAGGTGTAGTCCATGTTAGGTGTGTGTATGATGGGAGTTGTAGTCCCTGTTAGGTGTTTGTGTGTGTATGCTGGGAGTTGTAGTCCCTGTTAGGATAGTGTGTGTATGCTGGGAGTTGTAGTCCCTGTTAGGTGTGTGTGTATGCTGGGAGTTTTAGTCCCTGTTAGGTGTTTGTGTGCGTATTCTGGGAGATTTAGTCCCTGTTAGGTGCATGTGTGTGTATGCTGGGAGTTGTAGTCCCTGTTAGGTGTGTGTATGTGTATGCTGGGAGATGTAGTCCATGTTAGGTGTTTGTGTGTGTATGCTGGGAGTTGTAGTCCCTGTTAGGTGTGTGTATGCTAGGGAAACACTGGTGTATGCCCTACAGAGGTGTGGTGAACTACTACTCACAGGAGACTACATAGGCAGCATGCTGGTGTTATACCACAGACTGAAGACTCCTGAATGACACATGCTGGGAGTTGTAGTCCCTTTTGTGTGTGTATGCCAGTGTATCCCAACCAGGGCTAAGTTATATTAGTGTGCTTAGTACAACGCTATATATATATATATATATATATATATATATATATATATATATATATATATGTGTGTGTGTGTGCTGTGTATAACGCAGGTTTCCTCAAGCTGCAAGGGGGGGGACAAACTGCACGGGCTGGTTTATGCTTTTTCATGGAGTGTTCATTAGCCCCTTAAAGAGGACATAGAAATTAATGGGGTTTGTACAGGACATGAACATCACTTGTAGAAAGGCTTGTAGAAATGCACAGGGTTCATACAGGGAAGCAGAGATGCACGGGGTTCATACAGGGAGCAGAAATGCACGGGGTTCATACAGGGGAGCAGAGATGCACGGGGTTCATACAGGGAAGCAGAGATGCACGGGGTTCATATAGGGGAGCAGAGATGCACGGGGTTCATACAGGGAAGCAGAGATGCACGGGGGTCCATACAGGGAAGCAGATATGCACTGGGTTTGTACAGAGGTCTTTATGTCAGCGTTCATTGCACAACAGCTTTGATAGAAAATCATGTCAGGAGGGATGTACAGGAGAAATAACACAGTAGCGTGTACAGCTTCATCCAGGGGAAATTGAGATGGAGGGGAAAACGGATTTTGGCGGCGCACGCCAATTGAAATCTACACTTGCAGAATTAACCTGTCTAGGACCAAAAAAAGTTACAGTCGTTTTGTAGACAACGTGTTTCTTACATGGTCGGGAACAGAAGAAGAATTTGCAGATTTTGTCACCCTCCTCAATAATTCAAACAAGATGAACTTAAAGTTTACGTCAAAAATTAGTAAAGAAAAACTTGAATTTCTTGATGTTCTTGTAACACCTAAGGGTAAATTCCTCCTCACAGAAAGTTTCAGAAAACCAACGGCGGGTAACTCATTGCTTCATTATAAAAGTTACCATCCACAACACGTAAAAACCGCAGTACCTTATGGACAGTACCTAAGGCTGCGCCGTATAAATAGTACAGAAGAATATTTTTTTAAACAAGCTTCAGAATTATCTGATAGGTTGCAGCAAAGGGATGTTTTGGAAAAAGCTCTAAAAAGAGCATCAGTACAAAATAGAGATATCCTGTTAAAAAAAGCAGTAGAAAAAACAGGTTCAAAAAGATCCCCGTTTATCAGATGTAACAATTGAAAAACCATTTGTCACTTTTAAAAAAGCGAAAAATATTGGAGATGTGTTAACACACAGTAGATTTGTATCACAGAATCGTAACTGGTTGAACAAGTCCACATTAACAGGTAATCACCGTTGTGGAACTTGTAACTGGTGTAGCTTCCTCAAAAAAGTGAGGAATTTTACCCTAGGGACTGCGATTTTGTAGTAAAGTATTTCATCTGCTGTCGTACAGATTATGTAGTCTACGGAATCATGTGCACTTGTGGGCGTTTTACATTGGATGCACTGTGCGCCCCATGCACACAAGGTTCCGAGAACACATTCACTCTCTAAAAACGCTAAAGGGCTCTACAAGATTAATTAATCATGTATTAGAAGAACATAACGGAGATTCCAAAGTATTGGAATTCTTCGGACTGAAAAGAGTTAACATTAAAGACGGCGGTGATAGGAGAAAAGCCTTGCTCCAGAGCGAGACAAGATAGATTTTGCGCACTAAGGCACAAGGCACTTTAGGATTGAACGATAAGGTAGACCTAGCAATTTTTATCTAAAAGGTTATACCTGTATCTCCTTCTGGTTCTCTGCAAAGTTGTAATTGTTTTTAACTTGTCTGTGTTTCACTTTGGGTTTTTTATGTCCCCTTGCACAGTTGTAAGTTAAGAGATACGCCCACCTGCACCGGAGAACAGGTATTTAACCTGGGTTCCGGCGGTAGAAGGGGAGTGGTCTGAGGAAGTGCGCTTTGCGCACGAAATAGCTATCACCGCTACGTGGACGGCGTCCGAGTCCTCCCTTGCCTTGCCTGTAACTATGTTGCACTTTATGGAATAAACACAATTGTAATATCACGAAACTGGTTAGTGCCATTTACCTTCTTCATTGCTGCACTAATATATATATATATATATATATATATATATATATATATATATATATATACAGCATTATACACAGCACACTATAATATATATATATATATATATATATATATATATATATATACAGCGTTATACACAGCACGCTAATATAACTCAGCCCTGGTTGGGATACACTGGCATACACACACAAAAGGGACTACAACTCCCAGCATGTGTCATTCAGGAGTCTTCAGTCTGTGGTATAACACCAGCATGCTGCCTATGTAGTCTCCTGGGAGTTGTAGTTCACCACACCTATACAGGGCATACACCAGTTTCCCAACCAGGGTGCCTCCAGGTGTTTCAAATATACAACTCCCAGCATTCCCTGGTTGGCAAACAGTGGCATACACACACATAACAGGGACTACAACTCCCAGGATGCACACACACACACACACACACCTAACAGGGACTACAACTCCCAACATACACACACACCTAACAGGGACTACAACTCCCAGCATACAATCACCTAACAGGGACTACAACTCCCAGCATGCACACACCTAATGGACTACAACTTCCAGCATACACACACCTAACAGGGATTACAACTCCCATCATACACACACCTAACAGGGACTACAACTCCCAGCATACACACACACACCTAACAGGGACTACAATTCCCAGCATACACACACACCTAACAGGGACTACAGCTCCCAGCATACACACATACCTAACAGGGACTACAAATCCCAGCATACATACACACACCTAACAGGGACTACAACTCCCAGCATACACACACATCTGACAGGGACTACAACTCTCAGCACACACACACACACACCTAACAGGGACTACAACTCCCAGCATACATACACACACCTAACAGGGACTACAACTCCCAGCACACACACCTAACAGGGACTACAACTTCCAGCATACACACACCTAACAGGGACTACAACTCCCAGCATACACACACCTAACAGGGACTACAATTCCCAGCAAACACACACACAAGCACACACACAAACACACACACACACCTGACAGGGACTACAACTCTCAGCATACACACACATACAAACACACCTAACAGGGACTACAACTCCCAGCATACATACACACACCTAACAGGGACTACAACTCCCTGCACACACACACCTAACATGGACTACAACTCCCAGCATACACACACACCTAACAGGGACTACAACTCCCAGCACACACATACACGCACCTAACAGGGACTACAACTCCCAGCATACAAACACCTAACATGGACTACAACTCTCAGCATAAACTCACACACAGCTAACATGGACTGCAACTCCCAGCAAACACACACACCTGACAGGGACTACAACTCTCAGCATACATACACACACCTAACAGGGACTACAACTCCCAGCACACACACAGCTAACAGGAACTACAACTCCCAGCATACACACACCTTACAGGGACTACAACTCCCAGCATACACACACCTAAAAGGGACTACAACTCCCAGCATACACACATCTAACAGGGACTACAACTCACAGCATACACACACACCTAACAGGGACTACAACTCCCAGCAAACACACACACACCTAACGGGGACTACAACTCCCAGCATACACACACCTAACAGGGACTACAACTCTCAGCATGCACACACCTAAAAGGGACTACAACTCCCAGCATTCACACACCTAACAGGGACTACAACTCCCAGCACACACACACACCTAACATGGACTACAACTCCCAGCACACACACACACACACACACACACACCTAACAGGGACTACAACTCCCAGCAGACACACACCTAACAGAGTATACAACTCCTAGCATACACACACCTAACAGGGACTACAACTCCCAGCATACACACACCTAACAGGGACTACAACTCCCAGCATACATACACCTAGCAGGGAATACAACTCCCAGCATACATACACACACCTAACAGGGACTACAACTCCCTGCACACACACACCTAACAGGGACTACAACTCCCAGCATACACACACACCTAACAGGGACTACAACTCCCAGCACACACACATACACGCACCTAACAGGGACTACAACTCCCAGCATACAAACACCTAACATGGACTACAACTCTCAGCATACACTCACACACAGCTAACATGGACTGCAACTCCCAGCAAACACACACACCTGACAGGGACTACAACTCTCAGCATACATACACACACCTAACAGGGACTACAACTCCATGCGCGCACACACACACCTAACAGGGACTAGAACTCCCAGCACACACACAGCTAACAGGAACTATAACTCCCAGCATACACACACCTTACAGGGACTACAACTCCCAGCATACACACACCTTAAAGGGACTACAACTCCCAGCATACACACATCTAACAGGGACTACAACTCACAGCATACACACACACCTAACAGGGACTACAACTCCCAGCAAACACACACACACCTAACAGGGACTACAACTCCCAGCATACACACACCTAACATGGACTACAACTCTCAGCATGCACACACCTAAAAGGGACTACAACTCCCAGCATTCACACACCTAACAGGGACTACAACTCCCAGCACACACACACACCTAACATGGACTACAACTCCCAGCACACACACACACACACACCTAACAGGGACTACAACTCCCAGCAGACACACACCTAACAGAGTATACAACTCCTAGCATACACACACCTAACAGGGACTACAACTCCCAGCATACACACACCTAACAGGGACTACAACTCCCAGCATACATACACCTAGCAGGGACTACAACTCCCAGCAGACACACACCTAACAGAGTATACAACTCCTAGCATACACACACCTAACAGGGACTACAACTCCCAGCATACACACACCTAACAGGGACTACAACTCCCAGCATACATACACCTAGCAGGGACTACAACTCCCAGCATACACACACCTAACAGGGACTACAACTCCCAACGTACACACACACCTAACAGGGACTACAACTCCCAACATACACACACCTAACAGGGACTACAACTCCCAACATACACACCTAACAGGGACTACAACTCCCAACATACACACCCAACAGGGACTACAACTCCCATCATACACACACCTAACAGGGACTACAACTCCCAGCATACACACACCTAACAGGGACTACACCTCCCAGCATACACACATACCTGACAGGGACTACAACTCTCAGCAGACACACACACACACACACACACACCCCTCCTCCTCACATAGAAATCCTCCCCAGGCAGAGATTTATTCCCAGTCCCTGCAGTGTCTGAATCCCTAGCATGTGTACAGTATACACAGTCAGAGCTCAGGCAGGGAGATGAGGAACAGTGCTCTGGCTTTCCGTGGAGATCTTTGTCCTCAGCTCGGGGAGAGGGGGCGTGTACTTGTCCCCGTGGAGATTTGCGTCCTGAGCTCGGGGAGAGGAGGGAGGGGGTGTGTACTTCTCCCCGTGGAGATATGTGTCCTGAGCTCTAGGAGAGGAGGAGGGGGGGTGCAAAATTCCACCTCACACCGGGTCTCGGCGGTGAGCATGGCAGGTAAGCGATACTCCTCCTTGCTGAATAGCAAACACTACACTGCTAAACAGGGAGGAGGAGACCCCGGAGCAGCCTGCTGTGCGATTCGCTGCTCATCTACGCCGGCTCCCAATAGGAGCGCAGCATAGCTGAAGTGAGGGCGGAAGTCTTCGCCCAGCAGGCGTCAGTGAAGTCGCGCCTGCTGGGGAAATCGGCTTCCGGGAGAGCTAGGGAGAAGAGCAGAAGATGAGACATTTATAAGATAGCAAACATTTTTAAAAGGCAGGGAGGGGGTTAGGGATAGTTTAGCAATATGTAGGGACAGGGAAAAAAATACAGATGGTGGGAGCTACTCTTTAAGGAAGTAACAAGAAGAGGAAAAGTAATCAGAGTTTTTGATACATAAGGAGGTGTGTTGAGAGTGAGTTAAACCTGAAATTTTCTCTATGTTTGATCAACTCTGGAAGTATAAGGTATGAAATTATTGCACTCTTCTTTATGTCCATCCTCTCCAAAGGGAAAAATATATAAGTACCTCCTAAAATGGCACCTAAAATTCAACCCAGAAGATCCGGGGTTGGGAATGCTGGAGAGCCCACAAATAGTGGAAAGATGGATAAATTTTTGAAATCCCTCCGTGATTCCATTAAAACTAGGTTCCAAAAACAGGGTGAATCCTCTAATTGTTCCAGATATACTGTGCTTCAGAAGGAAGACAGGATAGAGGAGGGAGAGGACGGAGAAATAAATTCACAGCTTTTAACCTCTATACTTAAAGGGGTAGAAAGAGGCAATACATCTCTAGAAGACCTGACCACAAAAGTGGGATATTTAAGTTCAGATGTTGGTTTAATACGAGACGATATGAAGAAAATAAAAGAAAGAGTGGGGAAAATTTAGATCCTGATCCCACAAATAGATAAGAAAATGGGACTTATGAGTAAAAATCAAGAAGAGATAACAAGAGAGAATACACTTCTAAAAGAAAAAGTTTATGAATTAAAAGATAGATCAAGAAGAGGAAATGTTAGACTTATTGGATTACCGGAAGGCGAAGAAGGCACCAATCCAATTGGTTTCTGTACAAATTGGTTAAAAGAGACATTTGGAGAACAAACATTTACTAAATGGTTATTTATAGAAAGAGCCCATAGAGTCCCGTTTAGAAGTCTGGCTCCCGGAGCACCTCCAAGGACATTATTAATTAAATTTATGTGCTCAACCGACCGAGATACTCTATTGAAGGTGGCAAGGGAGAAAGAGAAGATAATATATAACAATTTCAGTATATCCAGATTGAGAGAGAGAGACCCAAAAGAAAGGAACACAGTTTAAGGACATAAAGAAGAAATTATATAGTTTAAATATGTCCTTCTCTTTGCTATTCCCGGCACGTTTCAGAATTGTGTATAATGATAGAAACATGGAATGTGTCGGCAGATAAGAACCATTTGGCCCATCTAGTCTGCCCAATATCCTATCCTATCAATAGTCCCTGGCCCTATCTTATATGAAGGATAGCCTTATGCTTATCCCATGCATGTTTAAACTCTTTCACTGTATTTGCATCGACCACTTGTAGTAGTTTTCCTTCTTTTAAATATGCTCTCCTCCTTTACCGTGTTGATTTCCTTTATGTATTTAAAAGTCTCTATCAAATCCCCTCTGTCTCTTCTTTCTTCCAAGCTATACATGTTAAGGTCCTTTAACCTTTCCTGGTATGTTTTATCCTGCAATCCATGTACTAGTTTAGTAGCTCTTCTTTGAACTCTCTCTAGACTATCTATATCCTTCTGGAGATATGGTCTTCAGTACTGCGCACAATACTCCAAGTGAGGTCTCACCAGTGTTCTGTACAGTGGCATTAGCACTTCTCTCTTTCTACTGCTTATACCTCTCCCTATACATCCAAACATTCTGCTAGCGTTTCTTGCTGCTCTATTACATTGTCTTCCTACCTTTAACCTGTTAAGGACATAGGACGTTCTCTAACGTCCTCACTACCTGGGCTTTAATGCCCAAGGACGTTAGAGAACGTCCTGTTGTATTTCCGGTCTCTGCCGCTCGCCGGGCAGAGATCGGAACTGGATGCCTGCTGAAATCCTGCTAAAATGGCCTGGTCCTTAAGGGGTTAAAGAAGAAGTATCATGGACCAAGTCACAATTTTTTTTTATATCATGTGAAAGTACATCAGCTCACCATTCTGACAATCTGCTCCTCATGTATCTCACCCTCTCCCTTCTCCTGCAATCCCCTCTGAAAGATCGGTACTTTCTGGTCCATGGAGGTCCCTGACTTCCTGTCTACCATAATGCCTTTCAGTTCATCACAGAAGTAGCCCAGCCTAGACCAGTGCTTCCTAACCAGGGTGCCTCCAGCTGTTGTGAAACTACAACTCCCAGCATGCCTGGGAGTTTTAGTTTTGCAACAGCTGAAGGCATCCTGTTTGGGCTACACTGACCTAGACACTGATCACTTTCCTAACAGCAGGCTCAGTGTTTCCCTTCCCCCTGCTTCTATTCTCAGGACATCGTTCTTTCAGACTGACCTGCTGTCAGATTGTGATCAGTGCAGGGGAAAGCAGGGATCTCCCCTCCCCCTCTGCTTCTTCTCAGGACATCATTCTTGCTCTTATAAACACTGAGCTGGCTGTCAGATGCTTCCCTGCCGAGGAGATGAAGACGCTTGCTCAGCTCACTGGGGCTTCTATGATTGGCTGAAGCTACACATGGGAGGTGCCCTTGCCGTGCACAGAGCTGGCTAAGCTGCAGGCAGCACACAGAACTATGGGAAATTGTGACATCACGGCCCCCAGCATAATGCAGCTCAATGGGGGGGTCGCAAGTCATCAGAACAGGGAGCTGCTGAACTTCCTCTCTGAACAAAGAAGCTAGAAAAACAGGTTTTACATACAAGATGGGTAAAGTCAGTGATTTACAAAGTGATATAACTTTTGCTTCTGCATTTAAAACACAATACTTTTTCTACATGGGACTTCTCCTTTAAGTCTTCTGAAATAATTACTCCTAAATCCCTTTCCTCAGATACTGAAGTCAGGACTGTGTCAAATATTCTATATTCTGCCTGAGGGTTTTTACGCCCCAGGTGCATTATCTTACACTTATCCACATAAAATTTCAGTTGCCAGAGTTCTGACCATTCTTCTAGTTTTCCTAAATCCTTTTCCATTTGGCGTATCCCTCCAGGAACATCAACCCTGTTACATATCTTTGTGTCATCAGCAAAAAGACATTGTTTTTTCAATCAGCAGAAGAAATTGGGAATTGGATGTTGACGCAGGGACTTTAATGGTGGGAGGGTGGGAGTAGGGAGGTAGGAGGAGCTAAGTGTAAAGTGGAGAGGTTCGTGATGGAATATGGTGGATCAGAGTGGGGTTGGGGGGGAGTGGGACGCGTCAGCCTGGCACAAATGTGAGAATGGGGAGGAGAGTATGAGGGGGAATTAATTTTTTGGATCAATATGAACGGTAAAGAATCTAGTAAATTAATTGTTTGGAATACTAGGGGTATGAAAGATAGGAAAAAAGATTAGCCATTTTTGATAGAATTAGTAATTATTTGCCTGCTATTATCTGTATTATTGAAACACAACTAACCAAAGATTCGGTATATTTGGTAAAAAAAAAAAAATGGGCAAAATATCTTTACCACTCCTTTGGTTCAAGTTATGCGGCTGGAATTACAGTTTTGATACATGAAAAAGTTAATATTAATATTAGTGCTACTAAAATAGACAAAAAGGCGAGATATATTTTCTAATATGCTAACTGGGAAAACGTAATGGTAATCCCTGCTATTGTATATATATATATATATATATATATATATATATATATATATATATATATATATCCCCCCCCCCCTTCTCTTTGGAGATATTGATAAACTTAATGGAGTTTGTGAATGGGAAAAGTTACAGAGATGTATTCATCTCAGGTGATTTTAACTCTGTAATGGATAATGAGAAATACTGGAGGGGAATAAAATAAGGAAAGACAAGATTAGCTGAGTTTTGTGAAGAAATTGGGTGGAAGGATGTCTGGAGATTTTTGAATCTCTTTAAAGAAGTATTTTCCTGCTATAGTGCAACATATAAAACGGCCTCTAGGATAGATTTGATTTTGACAAATGAAAATGAGTTGAGAGTAGTGGGTAAGATGAGTTATGAACCTAAATCAGTTTCAGACCATGCGTTGATAGTTTGTTCATTAAAATATGGGGGAAAAATTATGGGAAATAAAAGGAATATAAAAATTAATCCTCACTGGTTAGAAATAGATGGTGTTACGAATGGGGTAGAAGAAGAAAATAGATGGTTCTGGGAGATAAATAGAAACTCTACAAATTTATTCATGGTCTGGGACGCCGTTAAAGCATTTTTGAGGGGTATTTTGTTTACAAATGTTTCATTTGTAAAAAAAAAAACAGGTTAAAAATAAAGAAGACTCCCTGGTAGAAGAAGTGAAAAAGAGGGAGAGTGATTTTCCAGGGGGATTAAATTGGACTAAATTAGAAATAGCCCAAAATAATTATAAATAATTTAATTTGGAAAAGGTTCAGCATAGATTACTCTTCTGCGGGCAAAGGAAATTTATAGAAGGAGGCAAATCAAATAAATGGTTAGCAAATATAATTAAAAATCAGAAAGAAACCAAATAGATTAATGTCATTAAAAATAAAGAAGGTAAGCTGATAAGAGGGGATGAAACCATTATATTTGTAGCAGTAGATTTTTACCAAGCATTATATGAATCAGAATTAAAAGGGACAGAGGAAGAAATGGATGGGAACTTGGCCCTAAGATAGGAGAGGAGGACAGAAGTAAGTTGGATAAGGATATTACACTTGAAGAAATACAGGAAGCCCTTAGGTCCTTCTCAGGCAACTTTGTGCCCGGATAGGATGGTTTATGTTTTGAAATTTATAGGAGGTTTGGTAAGGTTCTTTTACCCTGTTTAATGGAAATGTACTATGAATCCTTGAGAATAGGGAGTTTAACTTGAGAGGGGAACCCCGCTCCATCCTGTCCCTTGACGCCAATAAAGCGTTTGACAGGGTGGAGTCGGGTTTGCTTTTAAAGGTATTAGACTATTTTGACATGGGGAAGTTGTTCTCCCAGGTAATTAGGACAATTTATTCATTACCCAGCACGAGAATAAATATTAACGGTGTCTTCTCGGAAAGGATTTATTTGGAAAGAGGAATGAAGCAGGATTGCCCCCTCTCGCCATTACTTTTTGCACTGTTTATGGAGCCATTAGCTATTAATATATGTGAAACTGAGGTTTTCTATGGGTTTGGTTCTCAAGGGGATGAAGAAAAAATACTGCTTTACACAGATGACATGATTATCTTTATTAGAAATCCAACTCAAAAAGTTCCGGAGGTAGTCCAAATGGTCGAAAGAAAGGTAGACCAAAGAATTTAGGGCAATATCGGGGTATAAAATAAACTGGCAAAAATCAGGGCTGCTCCCGCTTGATGAGGAAATTTGCTCGCCTATAGGAAATATAAAAATATTAAAGACAACAGATAATTTGGAATATTTGGGTATAAAAGTCTCCAAAAATGTTGAGGAATTTTATAAACTTAATTTACAACCACTGTTGAAGGATAACTTTAATTAAGATGGCATTGCTACCCATGGCTCTCCATTTTAGAAGAGTGTCACCTATATGGATTAAAGAAAGGTTTTTTTTTGGATTATTGGGGAAAAGCTAAATGAATTAATTTGGGGACGGAAACGTGTGAGAATCAAATTACAATACCTGACACCTCCTTTGGAAAGTGGTGGATTGAAGAATCCAGATTTGTATTATAATTTTTTAGCGCCACAGGCACTGTTTTTAGTTCATAAACAAGAGATAATAAGGAATTGTTTTTCTGAAATTGGGAGTTAAAAGTAAATCAATATGGGAGTTATTGTAAAGTGATAGATTAAAATTGTTGGTTGATAGAACCATTAATAATTGGGATTAATGGTAGTATATGGTGCACCCCTTTGTGGTACAATGAACACTTTTCAGAATTAAAAAAAAATGTCTGGCTACAAGGATTGGGAAACTAGAGGGATATTTGAAGTAAATCACATATTCTCACTGGGAAAATTATTAAATTGGTCAAATTGTATGTTTTGTAATTCTCTTATGGAAAAATAAAAATGTAAAAAAAAAAAAAAAAAAAAAAAAAAAGCTCATCGGAAGAACAGATGATACTACTTAATTCTGCTACTGAAGAATGACGTAAAGCCTACTGGAACTGAGGAACTTCAAAATGGTAAATCTACCACCTGGGATAGTCAGTCAATTACAACAGCCAGTGGTCAGAATCCACAGTTCCCTGTTTCTGCTCGTCCTTGGCAATATTCCTTTTAGTACTGGTCTGGTATCAACATGGCAATAATGCTGGGAGAGTAACTCAAGGATAGCCACATGTTTTCTACAATACACAGTCAATATATGGAGACCATATAGTGGCTGAATGACACAGCCTGGAGGTGGCTGAAGCATGAGGAGACCATATAGTGTCTGAATGGCACAGCCTGGAGTTGGCGGCAGATGAGGAGACAATAGGGCCTCACAATCTCTAATAATAAAAGATGAATTCAGAAATGTCAATTGAAGATGTATGGTACCTAGTGCTACCATAAACATATATATATATATATATATATATATATATATATATATATATGTAATGTCCTAGGCCCAGCAGCATCACTAAACCATGTAGTTGCTATATGACACATACAGGAGCAGGCAGCAGCATGAATACACAAGAGGGGTTAACAACCGCTAACATTAAAAGGTGAATGTTGAAATCTCTATTGAAGATGCATGTTAGCTAGTGCTACCATCCAAAAATTTAAGACCCAAGCCCAGCAGCATCACTAAACCATGTAGTTGCTGAATAACAGAGACAGGAGCAGTCAGCACCAAGAGTACACAAGAGGGTTTCATAACCCCTAAGATTGCAAGATCAATGTTGAAATTTCTATTAAGCATGTATGTAAGCTAGTGCTAACATCCAATAATTTAAGGCCCAAGCCCAGCAGCATACATAAGCCAAGTAGTTCCTGAAAGACACAGTCAGGATCAGGCAGTAGCAGTACTCAAGTGGGTCTCAAAACCCCCAATATTGAAAGATCAATGTTGAAATCTCTATTAAAGAGGTATGTTACCTCGTGCTATCATCAAAGAATTTAAGGCCCAAGCTAGGCAGAGTCACAAAGCACAGTAGTTCCTGAAACACACATCCTGAGCAGGCATCAGCATGAATTTACAAGAGGGCTTCACAACCCCTAACATTAAATTGTTAATGTTGAAATCTAAGTAGAAGATGTATGTTAGCTAGTGCTAACATCAAATCATTTTAGGCACAGGCTCAGCAGCATTACTAAACCATATTGTTGCTGAAACACACAGCCTGGATCAGGCAGCAGCAGAAGTACGCAAGGGGCTTAATAACCCCTAACATTAAAAGGTGAATACTGAAATCTGTATAGAAGATGTATGTTAGCTAGTGCTAACATCAAAAAAATTTAGGCACAGGCCCAGCAGCATCAGTAAGCCAAGTAGTTCCTGAAACACACAGCCTGGATCAGGCAGCAGGATGCGTACATAAGAGGGCTTAACAACCCCTATCATTAAAAGATTAATGTTGAAATATCTATTGAGCATGTATGTTTGCTAGTGCTACCATAAAAAAATTGTAGGTAATATCCAAGACAGTTCCAGTAGCATCAGAAAACAATATTTTGGCTGAATGATACAGCATGGAGGTGGGGAAAGCATAAGGAGCCCATATAGTGTCTGAATGGTACATCCTGGAGGAGGCCGCAGCATGAGGAGACCATATAGTGGCTGAATTGCACTGCCTGGAGTTGGCAGAAGCATAAGGAGACAAAATAGTGGCTGAACGTTTGTCCACCCTCTCAGTGGGTGTAAAAATGACCCCTATTTTGTGCTGGTAGCGAGGGTCCAATAAGGTGGAGAGACAGAAGTCATCCCACTGCCGAATGTTGTCAATTCGGCACTCACTATGCAAGCAACTCAGCATGCATCGTGCCCTTTGTGCAAGTCAATCAGAGGGACTCCCTGCCTCCATCTCCACTGCATACTGCCACGGTGTGTCTGGGTCCTCTGTCTCGCCTTCCTCATAACCCTCTAGCTCCTCTAGTTGATCAGATGAGTAGAAACACCGCCCATGTCGTAAAAACTAAACTGTGCTCCACTGTGCCCCTCATTCTTCTCCTCCTCCTCCTCCAGTTCAGCCCCCACAGGGCTCATGTGGCCGTGAGATGTAGGCGCAACATCTCCATTGCCCTGACCAGCCATAGTTTACAACACTTGTTATAGGAAATGAAGCAGTGAAATGATGTTGTTCATCCCATAATCCTGGCGACTTACTAATAATGTGGCTTCCTCATAGGGCCTAAGCAAACGGCAGGTGTCACGTATGAGCTTCCACTGGTTCACATTGAAGTTACACATGGAAGTCCCTCTATCCGCTTGGATCATCAAGAAATCGGTGAAGGCTTTTCTCTGTTCGTACAGTCGGGCCAACATATGGAGGGTGGAATTTCAACGTGTGGCAATGTCACAAATCAGACTATGTTGGGGGATACCATTCTGACACTACAGCTCAAGGAGGGTGGGCGAGGGTGTGCGGTATACGAGTGGCTGAAGTGCATGAAAAGTTTCCTTGCCATTGTTAGGATGTCTTGCAAATGGGGGGGGGGGGGGAAACACTTCAGGAACTGCTTGACAACCAGATTTAACACGTGATCAAGCAACTTCACTGTGAAATGATTTGTTGCACTCAGCCAGCTCCACTGAGCTGATGTCTACTTCCCTCCCTTCCCTCCAACCTACTTTGACTGACTGTATAGCACTTCATATTTACAAATAAACGAGCATTTGAAAACCTCCATGCTGTGTCTTGTGGTGAGCGCAACGTTACTTTTTCTATTACCTGTATACCACATATAGCTTTTCACTTCGTTAGCACCTCCACTCTTGCTGACACACCTGGTCCCTCGCAGTGCGGGCTTCGGACATTGTTCAAATTATTTTGAAGGCTTCATGGTGCCAGTTGGCTTGTTTCTATTCAGACGTAGATTTAACACGTGTGCCATGCAGGGCGCATGGCTCACCCTTCCTTGTCGCAGCGCGGCCAAGATGTTTTTCCGGTTGTCGTCACAATGGTTCCCATTTCCAGTTTTTGTGCAGTAAGCCAAGCTCCGATATCTTTACGAATTACTTTTAGCAGTTCCTCCCCAGTGTGACTCTTTTTGCCAAGGCAAACACTGTGAAGAACAGCATGACACCGCCGTGCCCTGCACACATGGCATGCTGTAGGGCCACTGAGACTTGTCTGGGCAGTGGAGGCTCAGGACACGGTGGAGGATGAGGTGGTGGAGTCGCACACGGTCACAGGACCAACGTTCTGACAGCGTGGAAGAGGTAGCGGAGTGACCTGTCCAAGTTGGGGTTGAGGCTGTGCAGGAACCACATTCACAGTATGTACTGTAGGTCCTTAACAGCTTAACAGGTACAAAATAGTACACTACTTACATGTACATATGTGGTATGCACTTATTAAGGTAGAAAAATTCACTAGAATGAGCCTAAATATGCTGTAAGGTTTTTTAAAACACCAGCCGGTGATAACTTTTGGATGTCCTTTTACTGTACAGTATGTAGGCCCTTGACAAATTAACAGGTACAAAATAGTACACTTCTTAGATGAAGGTGTGTAGTATGCACTGATGAGGGCAGAAAAATGCTCTACAGTACACTTAAAAAAGTATCCAAGTATAACACCAGCTGATGAGTAGTGTTGCTCGCGAATATTCGCAATGCAAATCTTATTGGCAAATATCACATATTTGCGAATATTCGCAAATATAGCACTATATATTCGTAATTCCGAATATTCGTTGTTTTTTTTCACAGTACACATCACAGTGATCACCCCTCTCTGCTTCCAGCTTATGTGGTGTAAAGAAGGCTCTAATACTACTGTGTGAAACTGGCGTGCAAATTTTCGCTTATTCTAATTTTTGCATATGCAAATTTTCGCATATGCGGAAATAAAATGAGAATATTACGAAAATGCTAATTTAGCGAATATATGACGAATATTCATCCATATATTCGTGAAATATCGCAAATTCGAATGTGGCCAATGCCGCTCAACACTACTGATGAGTACTTTTGCCGGGACTTTCACAGTATGTAGGCACTTGACAGATTAACAGGTACAAAATAGTACACTACTTAGATGTACGTATGCGGTATGAACTTATGAGGGCAGACAAATGCTCTACAATGAGCCTAAAAACTCTGTAATTTTATTAAAACACCAGCCGGTGATTACTTTTGGCTGTCCTTTCACAGTATGTAGCCCCTTGACAGATTAACAGTTACAAAATAGTACACTACTTAGATGTACGTATGCGGTATGCGGTATAAAAATGCGCTATATTACCCTTAAAAAAAATATATTTTTGTAAAACACCAGCAGTACACAACAGTGCTGCAGCTATAAAAAAAAAAATCTGTTTACTAAACACAAAATTGCACTCTGTCACAGACTATTAGGAATAGACTGCTGTTTATTATACCGTCTATAGACTAGTATAACCAGTAGATGATTTTTTGTGGAACAAAGACACTGAATTGCGCTGAAAAATTAGTCCTGCCTCCTCTGCTAAGGTTTATGAAGTTGATGCAGCTTGTATAAATGTTTGAGGCAACACACAGCTATCTGCCCCTCTCTGTAATACTAAGTTGAAGAAAGTGACTGGGAGGTTAATGCCTGCAGCTGCAATAAAAATTATTTTCAGTGAAAAAAACAATGCTCTCCGTCCACGAGAACACTGATGTGACTAGGAGGATGTTAAACGCTGCTGGAACGCGCTTTTCTCTGCTGTAAAACACACACACACACAGACTCTCTGTCCAATCTCTCTGCAGTGTAATGAATGAAGTGGCTGGCTGCAATATGGCTGCTGATTATATAGGGCTGTGACATCACAGGGGTGAATAAATGCTGATAGGCTGCATCCTGCATGTGATTCAGGGTCATCCCGCCTACTTCCCTTCCCGCCTTGCCTTCCCACCTTCCCAGCGTCCCTTGCCCCATGTACTGACATGTGGATCCACCATTTTAGATGCCCTTGGAATGCTGTAAAATGGAGTTTAATGAAGCGATTTGCGCAATTGAATTGTGACGTTATTCGCATTCGTTGCAAATTGAATATTTCCTGAAATTCGTAATGAATTCGGGTTTGTCAGCTTCGATTCGCTCATCTCTAATTATAACATGATAACTACTGGTGTCTTCCACTCTCCCATGTGCCCCCCTTCTTGTGGCATGGGGATATATTTATGAGCATGGCTGTTATGACATATGCCTCTGGGTATGAGACTCTTAACCAACAGGGACATAGGCAGCCCCCCCCCCCACCCCTGGGGCAGTGACAATACAATTCATTCTAGGTGTCGCTATAACACCACATATCATGCCCAAGACCAAATATGACAATAAATAGGTAAAATGTTGTTTTATAACAAAATATACGAAAAATAAGGACAAATTTTTACCTTGTGCAATACTATCAACACCATATTGTTTATAACTAATGTCTCAATATGAAGGGCATTGTAGCTGGGACCTTTAACCTTATTTGTTATTGTGAAGAAATGTTTATAAGAATAGAGGTTAGTGTGGAATATTACAGATCAATCAAAAATGGCTGCTGTTATGTTATACTTAAGATTATGAAACTGCTTAAACACTTAAGGACGTAGGGCATACCCATATGCTCCCGCTCCCGAGTCCCTAAGGACCCAGGGCGTACAGGTACACCCTGCGTTCCTCCGGTCCCCACAGCTCGCCGGAACCAGACCGAGATGTCTGTTGAAATCATCAAGCAGGCATCCCAGCACATTGCCGAGGGGGGTCCTGAGACCTCCCCATATTGGTGATGGCCGCAGATCACCAGAAAATTCAAACTGGCCATCTGCGGCGATTGCGGGTCATTGGGGGTCACACGTGACCCGATGACCCAGAAAAGGAGAGTGACCAGTGGTGTAATATACACCACAAATCACTCTCCATACTGTACTGGGAGGTGCACACAACCTATATAGAAAAATACTGTGGCAGACTCATAAGTAATGAGAATAACAAATTATTTTATTGTTAAAAACAAACTTTGCAACTCAGTAGAAATGGGATTTTACATTTTTTTGGGGGGGAGGCATTTTCTCCTATTATCCTTTGTGAAAAAGAAAAATTTGGGGTAACACCAGCATTTTAGCGTTAAAAATCTAAATTTCCATTTTCACATCCACCTTTAACACAAAGTCGTCAAACACCTGTGAGGTGTTAAGGTTTACTATTCTCCATTGTTACATTCCTTGAGGGGTTTAGTTTCCCAAATAGTTTTCCATGTGGGTTTTCCATGTGGTTCTTGCACCATGGAGGCTTCCTAAATGCATGCCCCCAAAAACCATGAAAGCAAAATTTGCTCTCCCCTCATGAGCCGTGTTTTGGGCCCGCAGAGCACTTTATGTCAACATATGAGGTATTTCCACATTCAAAAGAAATTGGGCTACAAATTTTAGGGTGCTTTTTCTCCTTACACCACTTTTAAAAATGAAGAAAATAGGTCTACAAGAACATGTTAGTGTAAAAAATTCAGATTTAGATTTTTCTCCTCCACTTTGCTGCTATTCCTGTGAAACACCTAAAGGGTTTTTGCCATGCAGTTTCTATAATGGGGTCATTTATGGGGTATTTCTCACAGAAAGGCCTCTCAAATCCACTTCAAACTTAACTGGTCCCTGAAAAATTCAGATTTAAAATTTTTGGTGAAAATTTTGAAAATTGCTGCTATGTTTTGAAGCCCTCTGATGTCCTCAAAAAGTAAAAACATGTCAACTTTATGATGCAAACATGTATATGTGAGTATAATTTATTTGAAATGTCCATTTTCCTTACAAGCAGAGAGCTTAAAATTTAGAAAAATTAAACATTTTCAAAATTTTCATGAAATTTGGGGATTTTTCACCAAGAAAGGATGCAAGTAACGACAAAAAATTTCCACAATGTTAAAGTGGAATATGTCACGAAAAACAATGTCAGAATCAGAATGAAAAGTAAAAACATCCCAGAGTTATTAATTCATAAAGTAACATTGGTCAGATTTGCAAAAAAGGGCTGATTCCTTAACCCCTTAAGGACTCAACCCATTTGGGCCTTAAGGACGCAGACAATTTTATTTTTACGTTTTCGTTTTTTCCTCCTCGCCTTCAAAAAACCATAGCTCTTTTATATTTTCATCCACAGACTAGTATGAGGGATTGTTTTTTGCGTGACCAGTTGTCCGTTGTAATGCCATCACTCACTTTACCATAAAATGTATGGCGCAACCAAAAAAAAATACCAAATATGTATATAAAATATTTTTTTTCACTTTTTTTTTGGGGGGGGGGGGGGGAATAGGGAAAATGGGACAATTTACGTTTTTATTGGGGGAGGGAGTTTTTCACATTTTTTTAACTTAATTTTTTTCCGTTTTTTACTTTTATTTTTACACTTTAATAGTTCCCATAGGGGACTATTTATAACAATCATTCGATTGCTAATACTGTTCAGTGCTATGTATAGGACATAGCACTGATCAGGGTTATCGGTCATCTTCTGCTCTGGTCTGCAGGAAGGCAGATCAGAGCAGAAGACGGTGGGAAGGCAGCGGAACCAGGTGAGGGAACCTCCGTCTCCCATGCTGGATAAACGGATTGTAACTGCAGTGCTGCGGGCGATCCGATCATCCATTTTAATGACTGCGAACCTGCAGATGCCTTGATCTGTATTGATCACGGCATCTGAGGGGTTA
The DNA here is from genome assembly GCF_029499605.1 of Hyla sarda. NCBI lineage: Eukaryota > Metazoa > Chordata > Amphibia > Anura > Hylidae > Hyla > Hyla sarda. The sequence continues at coordinate 112,124,076 of NC_079196.1, read as the reverse complement.
ATGGCGAACATCCGGGGGATCGCGGATGTCCGACATTACGGGCTGGTCCCAGGCTGCGATCAGCAGCCGGGACCTGCCGCGCATGATCCGGGCATCACTCTGATGCTCGCGGTTATGCTTGGGACGTAAATGTACATCCTGGTGCGTTAAGTATCACCTCACGAGGACATACATTTACGTCCTGTGTCGTTAAGGGGTTAAAGAGGTACTCCGTTGAAGCAAATTTTTATTTTTAAATAAACTGGTGCCAGAAATTTAAACATATTTGTGAATTGCTTCTATTTAAAAATCTTAATCCTTCCAGTACTTGTCAGCTGCTGTATGCTCCACAGGAAGTTATTTTCTTTTTTAATTTCCTTTCTGTCTGACCACAGTGTTCTCTGCTGACACCTATGTCAATTTTAGGAACTGTCTAGACTATGAGCAAATCCCCATAGCAAATTTATCCTACTCTGGACAGTTCCTGACAGGGACAGAGGTGTCAGCAGAGAGCACTGTGGTCAGACAGAAAATAAATTCAAAAAGAAAAGAACTTCCTGTTGAGCATACAGCAACTGGAAAGATTAAGATGTTTAAATGGAAGTCATTTACAAAAATTAGTTTAACTTTCTGGCATCTGTTGATTTAAAAAAAAAAATTCCACTGGAGTTCCCCTTTAAGGGGAAAATGGACTTAAGGGGTTAAAGGGGTACTCACATGGAAAAAAAAAAATTTAATCAACTGGTGCCAGAAAGTTAAACAGATGTGTAAATTACTTCAATTAAAAAATCTTAATCCTTCCAGTACTTATTAGCTGCTGAATACTACAGAGGAAATGTTTTTCTTTTTGGAACACAGAGCTCTCTGCTGACATCATGACCACAGTGCTCTCTGCTGACATCTCTGTTCATTTTAAGAAATGTCCAGAGTAGGAGAAAATCTCCATAGCAAACATATGCTGCTCTGGACAGTTCCTATAATGGACAGAGATGTCAGCAGAGAGCACTGTGCTTGTAAAGTCAGCAGAGAGCTCTGTGTTCCAAAAAGAAAATATTTTCCTCTGTAGTATACAGACCCTAAAAAGTACTGGAAAGCTTAAAATTTTTTTAATAGAAGTAATTTACAAATCTTCAAATAATGAAGAGGATGGGAGGCACTCTCGAATGCAACAGCATTTATTTAGGTCTGGTGACAGGATACAATATTGGCCAACGTGAAATGGCCCGTTGGCCAATATTGTTTCCTGTGACCAGACCAAAATAAATGCTGTTGCATTCGAGAGTGCCTCCCGTCCTCTTCATTATTTGAATATTGGATCTATTCTTCCGTGGGACAGAGCACCAGGACGAGCACAGCTAAGTCTTGACTCTGCCGTGTTTGGAGCAGTTCACACTGGCCGCAGTTCTTTGGTAGGCGGCAGTGCCAACACCCCTCTTTTTCTCTATTGTTTAATCTACAAATCTGTTTAACTTTCTGGCACCAGTTGATTAAAAAAAAAAAATAAGTTTTCCGCGGGAGTACCCCTTTAAACATGGCTTCCAGGATCACAATGGAGACTCATGTCTCTCTGCTTCATTCTGATATAGCAAAAAAACAGAGAGGGCGCTCCGTAACGCATTACCACTTGATGATAAATGGGTGAACAAAGGTGTGGACTATGCTCACCCAGGCAGTTACACTCACCAAGTGTAACAATGGATCGTACCGTGTGATAGTGTAAGTTGGCAGCCGATCCGCCTCGGGGAAAATCTGCATGAACCAAGGAGCCTCCAGGAAAGCGGCGGATGTCAAAAGGCGCTGGACATACTCGTGGGGTAGAAAACACTTTAATCACCCATCATGCAACTCGTTTCACAGATTAACTGCTTCATCAGGCATGATGCCTGATGAAGCAGTTAATCTGGGAAACGTGTTGCATGATGGGTGATTAAAGTGTTTTCTACCCCACGAGTATGTCCAGCGCCTTTGACATCCGCCGCTTTCCTGGAGGCTCCTTGGTTCATTCTGATCTAGTAAGAATGCAGGACTATAGTAAACAGGTCTTCTTACGCGAGGCATATTGGATCTTATGCTTAAATATGCGATCTCCAACAGGTTTGAATTTCTGTAATGATTTAACATGCATTTATCAGTAATATTTTTGCATAATGTACACTTGTGCAAATACATTGTTTTTTTTACCACTCGTTGTTTGTGATATAGTTTAAGAACAGGATGTGATGTATATGTGGGTTGGATAACTGCATACCTGCACCTGCAGTTAGCTCAGTATATATTCTGCCAGCAGTGTTGACTAAGATATGTTAACAGATAACCATGCACAAAGCAATATTACAGCACAGGTTCTTTTTAAATTGCTAGACATTTTTTTTTATAGACTAGCTTAGAGTACATTCACATCACAATATTGCTATAAAGTTGCAGTATAGGTTTTCAATTTGAAAACAGTAGGCAAGCATATAGAAAAATGTTGACCTTGACCTACTATAATGTCTCCGCTGTCTCGTGGACACAGCTTCACATCAAGTTTATACCGAATCTCAAGGAAAGACACGCTGGTTTGCTTAACTGATGTAATCTTTACTGAGATATAATGAATACACGGTAAAAAGGCTTTGGTATTTATCAGATTTGCAGTCTGTATTAGCTTTAAGAAGTCCTGTGGATCTGGTCACTGTGGTGGCTGGAGCTGGAATGAATGAGACGTGCCGGGGCTAGCCCTAGACTTTAGAGAGAAGGCCCGCCTCTAGTCTTCAAGAAAATGGAGGGTCTTAAAGGAACAGACCCTGCTGAGTGCCAAGCATGTAAAATACATTGCGAAGGCAGCACACCTACCATACAAAACGCTGCACAACTAGATGTATCCGGTTGAGTAAGTTTTTGTATGTGTATGTTTTTTTGCGTTTTTTTTTTCCATGCACAAAACCATAGTCTACCATGGTTTCGTGCATGGTTCTGTACTTTTTTTTTACATTTTACTCTGCAGCCGCCCGGGACTCAGCCGACCGGGACTCTGCTGAGGTACTACTACTACACTTTTCCTAGATATAAGTAGTAGTTCCCCTGGCTGTGGGAATCTGCGGGCGGCTGGGGAGACTACATAAGCACTTGTACTACTACTTGCATAATGGAACAGTGTCTGTTCCATGTTGGGGTAGTAGTACAGAGGCTGAGGTATTGAGACCCGCTGCAATTATAAGTTATTAACCAGAGGAGCAGGTGGCATGCTGTGCTGCTCCATTCCCCAGCAATGTAAATTATGCAGTGTGGCTCAGGCTTATTCAGAGAGCAAGCCGGACAGGAGCGGCTCAGAGAGCCAGCTTCCCCGACAGGAGCGGTCCCTCCTACATAGACAGTGTCTGTTCCATGATAGGAGCAGTAATAGGAGGGACCGCTCTTTCCAGGGAAGCGGATGGCATTGGATCACATTCCCCGGCCGGCTCTCTGAAAAACTGTATAATTTTAAAAACCCCACCGAGAGCAGTGAATGACCACTCGGTGCCGCCATTCAAGACTCCTGGCGGGGTATTTGAATATGAAGTGCAAAAAATACATCCCTGGGGAGCAGAGCAGCGCGGCATGCCATCCGCTCCCCAGGTTAATAACTTATGATCACAGCGGGTCTCAGAATTTAGACCCAATGCGATTAATTCCTCAGCCCCTGTACTACTAACTCCCAACTTCGAACAGGCTCTGTTCCATGATGGGAATTGAATAGGGTTTTAAGACTGCACAATTTTGCATACGGTGTTCATACGTTTTCCTAAAAAAAAAAAAAAAAAACCTGATTCAAAACAGTATGGCAAAATCGTGATGTGAAAGCACCCTTAGAGGGGTTATCCAGGAATAGAAAAACAGAGCTAATTTATTTTGAAAAATACTCCCCGTCTATGTTCAGGTTGGATGTGGTTCTGCAGCTCAGTTACATTGAAGTAAATGCAGCCAAATTGTAATATCACACCCAACCTGAAGACAGATGAGGAGTGGTTTAAAAAAAAATTGTCTTTGTTTTTCTATTCCTGGATAAGTTTATAACCCCTTTAATGCTTGCTATTATCATGTCATCATATTTAAAATGCCCCTTCCAATGCGATATACTGCAATATTTAAAAAGGATAGTTCAAGCAATGTTTTAGTCCAATCTTGATCCAGTAAGTCGTAAGATTTAGGAAAGGTGGTAAGAACCGATATATAAGTATACCTTCCTAAAAGGCAACACAGTCTTCTAAATCAATCAACCAGATACCACACTTTGCCACTCTTACTGTACATATCTGTAGCAGGTGGCGGGCATGTTTAGTGGCATAAGATGATAGCCGCAGTCCTTGTGTCTTCCTGACCTCTCTCACCCACCTTGATTCCCCCCTGTGGGGCGCTTGGAGGTGGCGGAAGCTTGAGGAGACCATATAGTGGCTGAATGACATAGCTTGTAGGTGTCAGAAGCATGAGAAGACCATATAGTGACTGAATGACACAGCCTGGAGGTGGCAGAAGCATGAGGAGACCATATAGTGGCTGAATGACAAAACGTGGACGTGGTGGCAGCATGATCAGTCCAAATAATGGCTGAATGGCACAGCCTGGAGGTGGCGGAAGCATAAGGAGACAATATTGTGGCTGAATGACACAGCCTGGAGGTGGTGGAAACATGAGGAGACCATATAGTGGGTGAATGACACAGCGTGAAGGTGGCGGCAGCATGAGGAGACCTTATAGTGGCTAAATGACACAGCGTGGAGGAGGCAGAAGCATGAGGAGACCATAGAGACCACTACTGGCGTGGCAGGACAACTTTTCCAGGACAAACTCTGCTAGTTGCGATCACAAGTCAAGTTTGGCTGCCCAGAAGTCCAGCGGATCTTCAAAGTGTGTTGGCAGTGTCATGTCAAGGTATGCCAGAACCTGCTGGTTCAGGTCCTGCTCCAGGTCTACCTGCTGCTGATGTTACTTTACTATGCATCAGCGACTGTAGACTCAGGCTGGTACTGCTCCTGCCACCCCACCTCAGCAGCCATGGCAGAAGGCCCCCCGAGTCAGACCTGCGAGAGGATGGACAATGGCGCAGATAGGCATCGGCCAACTGACTACATATTATTTCTCTGTAGTAGATCAGTTTGTCCTGTACCCCCATATTGTGCCGGTAGCGAGGGTCCAACAAGGTAAAGAGCCAGAAGTCACCCTGCTGCCGATTGGTGACAATTCGGTGGTCAATAAACAAGCAAGTGAGCATGCATCCTGCCATTTGGGCAAGTGACTCGGAGGGACTACCTGCCTCCATCTCCACTGCATACTGCCACGATGAGTCCTCTGTCTCATCTTCCACATCACCCTGTAGCTCCACAGGCTGCTCCTGATCCTCCTCTCCTTTCAGATGACTATAAAAACTACCCATTTCGCAAAACCTTGCCTGTGCTCCACTGTCCCCCTCCTCCTCCTCTTCCAGTTCAGTCCCCACAGAGCTCATGTGGCCGTGAGATGTAGGCACCACATCTCCAGTGCCCTGACCAGCCATTGTTTCCACCATCTACTGTAGGTAATGGAGCAGTGGAATCACGCCATTCATCCCGTAATCCTGGCGACTGACTAATAATGTGGCTTCCTCAAAGGTCCTGAGCAAACGGCAGGTGTCACTTATGAGCTGCCACTGGTTGACATTGAAGTAACAAAGGGGAGTGGATCATCAAGAAATCGGTGATGGCTTTTCTCTGTTTGTATAGTCGGTCCAACATATGGAGGGTGGAATTCCAATGGGTTGAAACGTTGCACATCAGACTATGTTGTGGGATGCCGTTCTGATGCTCAAGGGGGGGTGCTTTGCAATGTACGAGGGGCTGAAGTGCATGCAAAATTTCCTTCCCATTGTTAGGATGTCTTGCAGATGGGGGAAACACTTCAGGAACCGGTTGACAACCAGATTGAACACGTGTGCCATGCAGGGCGCATGTCTCAGACTTCCTTGACGCAGCGCAGACAAGTTACAGCTCCACACGTTGGTGCTGCCATGCACTTTGGTACATACTGACAGGCTCAAGGACTGGCCCACCTTCTGTTCCACTTAATTGTGCAGGGCCGGTACCTTTTTCGCAAAGAAATTACGGCTTGGGACTCTCCCCCTCGGGTCGGCACAAGCCATCAGTTCTCTGAAAGGCTGCAGAGTCCACCACTTGAAAAGGGAAGGACTGCAGCACAAGCAACTCAGACAGAGCACATTCAGCTTCTGTGCCGTTGGATGAGTGGGCGCATACAGCTGTCTCTTGGACATGGCTTCGCTGATGGATTGCTGGCAGAATGACAGACTCGAAGTAGGAGGAGCAGGAGCATCTAGACCAACAGAAGATGGGTATGACAGATAGCTCCCTTCAGCTGAAGTGGTGGAGCCTTGGCTGGCTGAAACAGGGGGCGGCGTGCCACTGGGTGATGCAGCAGGCTGGACCACAGCATCGTAGCCATGGTTCTCCCAGGCCGCTTTATGGTGACGCTGCATATGTTGACACAGGGCCGTGGTGCCAACATTGGGACCTTGGCCACGCTTCACCTTCTGCCGACATATCTTGCATGTGGCAAGATAACCTCCTCCGGATGCTTTATAAAAAAAACTGCCACACCGCCAAGTAGCTGATTTTTCCCCTAACAGTCTGCACTAACTTACTGCTACTGCAAAGTAGGTGTTCTACCCCGGGCACGTTTGGCTCCAGACTTCCCACTTCTGCCACCATGCTGACTCCCAACCATGCTACCACCTTTCTGGCTCAGCTGCTGCCTCACGGGCAAACTGCAACTCTCTTCTCCTGATGATGATGAAGCCCCTTCTGCACCCAGCTCCCAAGTGCTATTTGGCTTCATCATTATTGAGTTGTGTCTGCATGTCACTGATGTGACTCAGGTTACTCAAGTTCCTCAACAGTGTCATCTGCAGGAGCCTAAACTACTTGCCTGCCTAGTGGAGGAAGCGGCAGATGTCTCCTCCAATTCTTCAGCTCCACTAAATAGTGGAGCTGAACCCACAGCATATGATACTTCTGTGGAAGAGGGAAAAGCAAAGAACAGAGGCAATTGGTGGACAAATTTATATTCCCGGGCCATGCCAACTGAGGGTTGTGTCGGAGGAACCCACCGAATATTGACAATTGTGATGAAGTGGATGACCGTGTTAACCAATCAATGATAGCAGATGGGCTGCTGGTCGAGACACAACCGCTAGCTGATAACCGGGAGCTCAGGCCTCTCGCTGCGACTACTGCTGTGACCACTGCCTGCACCTGATGAATTTAGGCCTCTGCTACTCCTCTGAGCACGTCCTGGCACTTCTCTGCCTTACATATTTATACACCAGCTAAGTGTGAATACTGTATGTTACATTTATGAGAGGAGGACTATACACTCCACTTACACTTAAAACTGTATTTGATTAGAAAAGCAGGTGCGTAGTTTTGGTGGGCCTTTCAGAGTAACTAGGCCCTTATGACTTTAACAGGAACAAAATTGTACACCACGTAGATGTACGTGCAGTTTTCACTTATGTGAGGAGGACAATACGCTCTGTTAAAAACTGTATTGAGATACAAGAACAAGTGTGTAGCTTTGGCTGGCCTTTCACAGTAACTAGGCCCAAATTAGTTACACAGGAAAAAAAATCCTACACCACGTAGGTGTACTTATAGTTTACATTTATGAGAGGAGGACAATATGCTATGCTACAAACTGTATTAGGCTTCAAAAACAAGTGTGTAGCTTTGGCTGGCCTTTCATAGCAACTAGGCCCTTATGACTTTAACAGGAACAAAATCGTACACCACGTAGGTGTACGTACAGTTTACAATTATGAGATTTGGACAATACGTCCCACTTAAAACTGCATTAGGCTACAAAAACAAGTGTGTAGCTTTGGCTGGCCTTTCACAGTAACTAGGCCAAAATTAGTTTGACAGGAAAAAAAATCGTACACAACTTATGTACGTACATGTTACACTTATGAGAGGACAATACGTTCCGCTATGCAACCTGTATTAAGCACAAAAAACAGGTGACTATGACTTTTAGTGCACTACTCACCCTAACTGGCCCCTATTAGCTTTATAGTTGTTGTACACCCCAGTGCAGCAGTGCAGAGTCGCTGTGTAGTACACCCAAAAGTGTACTTTCTCTCCCTTCCCTGTCAGTGCTTTTCTGTAGTGATTTGGGCTTGTGGTGAATTGCTGTAAAGCTATTCTTCTGTGCAGCACACACACTGCTCTCTCCCTGTGCAATAAAACGCTCTATGTGCAATATAACACTGAAATAGCAGGCTGCAGCAATGACTGCTGATTATATAGGGCTGTGACATCACAGGGCTGGCTGGCTGCTGATGCATGTGATTCAGGGTGATCCTGCCTATTCACCTTCCCGCCTTCTCAAAGTTCCTCGCCCCATGTCCTCCCATGTGGAGCAGCCATTTTAGATACCCTGGGGACTGGACCGCATTAAATGGAGTTTAATGAAGCGATTTGTTTTATCAAATCGCGGCAATATTCAGATTTGTTACAAACTGAATTTTCATGAAATTCGTAACAAATTCAGATTCGTCAGATTTGATTCACTCATCCCTATTCAAGATCAACCTATTGTTTAGTGAGTCTGTGGTGGTGACAATCTAGGACCCTATCCAGGACCGTAGCCAGGTGGTGAAAAAGACAGTCTATGAGACCCAAACCCCCTTCCAATTCCCATGTAATTAGGGACTGTGGGGCCAATAAACCTTTTAAATTAGAATGGTTTTTAATGTATTGTTAGAATTAAATGTAGTAGTTCTTAGATTTATCATATTACAGCACAAGCATTTTATTTTGTTACATTTAAATATGCCTCCTTTATCTTCTGGTGAACTAGCTTCAGGTGTACATGATTTTAACCTACTGTGGGCCAGCAAATTTAGCAAATTCCTAGACCTTCTAAAATTTAGATTCAGCTGTTGAGGGGGTTATCCAACATAATTGGCCAGTATCTAAAAGGACACTAAGGACACTTTTAATATCATTGGCTCCGCAGTAATAATCTTTGATAACATTATATTTATAATTGTTTTGAATCTTAATTTTATGATCATCCTTTAAAATAATATGATCACATTATTTCTTGTTTTTCACCTTGTAATATGCCTCCGACAACAATGAGGAGGGATAACCTTTATTTTTAAAACGTTGTTGCAAAATTTGTGCTAGATGTATACAATTCTTATTAGTAAAATTCTTGCAAATATGCTAAGGCACATTCTGCAACCACTTGGATTTGTGGCTGCTTTTAAAATCTAAAAAGCTATTTACATCGACAGCCTTGAAATACGTACTAGTATGAATCTAGCCAACATTATTTATTTTCATTAAGAGATCTTAAAATTCTATTTGATTGTACAAATTATGTAATGTAAATTTTAGACCTCACTCGCTGTTAATTAATTGTTCAACAAAATCTGATGCCTGCTGTGCTGTACCAATCCAAATAAAAAACAAGTTATCTATGAAATGCCTGTAATAGGCGATAAGATTATGTCTGAGAAAGCTGCTGTTGCATGCTGGGTAATAAACCTTTTATACACATCTTCTTCCAGTAAGGACTCTATTGGTCCCCACCAGAAAATCCCATAGATTTCCTGGAAGAGCTGTTTGTGATATTCTAATAGCTATAACTCTTTTATTTCTCCATCTTAGGCCCATGCGAAGACCAATTCTACTTTGTAAGGAAATCTTTTTTTTTTTACCATAAATGTATGGTGTAAGTAACAAAAAATATTATTTTGTTGGGACATTGAAAAGAAAATAGCAAATTTGCAACTTTTAGAGGGTTTCTTTTTTATGTAGTGCACTTTATGATAAAACTGGCTTGTAATTTTTATTCTGTGGGTGAATACAAATTATACCCATAATTACATGCTTTAACATTACTGTCCTTAGTTTAAAAAAAACTAAAACTTTTTTAAAACAAAATTAGTATGTTTAAAATTGTTCGATTTTGACCCTTATGACTTGCTCATTTTTCTGTACAAGGGCTAATTTTTTGTTTTGTGATCTTTGTTCTTTATGGTTACTTTTTATTAAAAAAAAAATTGGGGAAGTTTACGCCATTCACCATACGGGATAATTAATAGGGATGTCCCCATACCATTTTTTTAAGACAGAGTATGAGTACCGATACTTTAATTCTAGTAATCGCCGATACCAAGTACGAGTACTTATATTTTAAAGGGAATCTGATACCAGTGTGACCCGGTTTCTGGCGCTGCTTACCGTGCTGATATATGGTTCCTTGTTGTGTACAATGGAGGCGGTTGCTGTAGTATGAGCCAAGATTCCTCTTTTCTCCATTGGGCAGAACAGGGAATTTGCATTGGCGGCCAGACCGATATACACATGCACTGGCACCTGCACTATCTACCTATAAATTCAAGTTAGTGCAGGTGACTCTGCTGTAAGTGTCACGATTCGGCTGGCTGGAGGTGGATCCTCTGTGCCAGAGAGTGATTGGCGTGGACCGTGTTGGTGGACCGGTTCTAAGTTGCTACTGGTATTCACCAGAGCCCGCCGCAAAGCGGGATGGTCTTGCAGCGGCGGTAGCAACCAGGTGGTATCCACCAGCAACGGCTCAACCTCTCTGACTGCTGAAGATAAGCGCGGTACAAGGGAGTAGACAAGAGCAAGGTCGGACGTAGCAGAAGGTCAGGGCAGGCAGCAAGGATCGTAGTCAGGGGCAACGGCAGGAGGACTGGAACACATGCTAGGAACACACAAGGAAACGCTTTCACTGGCACAATGGCAACAAGATCCGGCGAGGGAGTGCAGGGGAAGTGAGGTATAAGTAGGGAGTGCACAGGTGAACATACTGATTAAGCCTGCTGCGCCAATCAGTGGCGCAGTGGCCCTTTAAATTGCAGAGACCCGGCACGCGCGCGCCCTAAGGAGCGGGGCCGCGCGCGCCGGGACAAGACAGACGGGGAACGGGTCAGGTACGGGAGCCGGGATGCGCATCGCGAGCGGGCGCCTCCCGCATCGCGAATCGCATCCCGGCTGGGAGTGATATTGCAGCGCACCCGGTCAGCAGGTCTGACCGGGGCGCTGCGAATGAGAGGATGCTGCGAGCGCTCCGGGGAGAAGCGGGGACCCGGAGCGCTCGGCGTAACAGTACCCCCCCCTTGGGTCTCCCCCTCTTCTTGGAGCCTGAGAACCTGAGGATAAGACTTTTGTCTAGGATGTTGTCCTCAGGTTCCCAGGATCTCTCCTCTGGGCCACAGTTTTCCCAATCCACCAAAAAAAATATTTTCCCTCTGACAGTCTTGGAGGCCAGAATCTCCTTCACAGAGAAGACGTCAGATGAACCGGAAACAGGAGTGGGAGAAACAACTTTGGGAGAGAAGCGGTTAATGATGAGTGGTTTAAGGAGAGAGACATGGAAGGCATTGGGAATACGAAGAGAAGGAGGAAGAAGGAGTTTGTAAGAGACAGGGTTAATCTGGCACAAGACTTTGAAAGGACCAAGATAGCGTGGTCCCAGTTTGTAACTGGGGACACAAAAGCGGACATATTTAGCGGAGAGCCATACCTTGTCTCCGGGAGCAAAAATGGGGGGAGTTCTTCTTTTCTTATCAGCAAATCTTTTCATCCGGGATGAAGCCTGTAAAAGAGAATTTTGGGTTTCTTTCCATATGGTGGAAAGATCACGAGTCACTTCATCCACAGCGGGCAAACCAGAGGGCAAGGGAGTAGGGAGGGGAGGAAGAGGGTGACGGCCGTACACCACGAAAAATGGGGATTTAGCAGAAGATTCAGAGACTCTGAAGTTGTATGAGAATTCGGCCCATGGTAGAAGATCTGCCCAGTCTTCCTGGCGGGAGGAAACAAAATGCCGTAAATAGTCACCCAGGACCTGATTAATTCTTTCTACTTGCCCATTGGATTGGGGATGATAAGAAGAAGAGAAGTTTAATTTGATCTTGAGCTGTTTACAGAGGGCCCTCCAGAATTTAGACACGAATTGGACGCCTGTATCCGAGACGATATGCGTGGGCAAACCGTGAAGGCGAAAAATGTGTACAAAAAATTGCTTTGCCAACTGAGGCGCTGAAGGAAGACCAGGAAGAGGAATAAAATGTGCCATCTTGGAAAATCGATCAACGACCACCCAAACAACTGTGTTGCCACGGGATGAGGGCAAGTCCGTAATAAAGTCCATACCAATCTGTGACCAAGGCTGTTCAGGAACAGGCAGAGGATGAAAGAGACCAGCAGGCTTCTGGCGAGGAGTCTTATCCCGGGCACAGACAGTACAGGCCCGCACGAAATAAACAACATCAGTCTCCAGAGTCGGCCACCAATAAAATCAAGAGATGAGTTGCAAGAATTTTTTGATGCCCGCATGGCCTGCGAGATTGGAGGAGTGTCCCCATTTGAGAATCCCGAGACGCTGGCGTGGAGAAACGAAGGTCTTCCCTGGAGGTGTTTGCCTGATGGAGGCTGGAGAAATGGAGATCAGACAGTCCGGAGGAATGATGTGTTGCGGAGAGACCTCTACTTCAGAGGCATCAGAAGAACGAGAGAGGGCATCGGCCCTAATGTTCTTGTCAGCAGGGCGAAAATGGATTTCAAAGTTAAAACGGGCAAAGAACAACGACCACCTAGCCTGTCGAGGGTTCAGTCGTTGGGCAGACTGGAGATAGGAGAGATTCTTGTGATCAGTGTATATGATAACTGGAAATTTTGATCCCTCCAGCAGGTGCCTCCATTCCTCAAGCGCCAATTTAATGGCCAGTAGTTCTCGATCACCAATGGAGTAGTTTCTCTCCGCCGGAGAGAAGGTCCTAGAAAAAAACCCACAAGTAACAGCATGCCCGGAAGAATTTTTTTGTAGAAGGACAGCTCCAGCTCCCACAGAGGAGGCATCTACCTCCAATAGAAAGGGTTTAGATGGGTCAGGTCTGGAGAGCACGGGAGCAGAAGAAAAGGCAGACTTGAGATGTTTAAATGCGTCTTCCGCTTGGGGAGACCAGGACTTAGGATTGGCATTTTTCTTGGTTAAAGCCACAATAGGGGCCACAATAGTGGAGAAGTGTGGAATGAATTGTCTGTAATAATTGGCGAACCCCAAAAAACGTTGGATAGCACGGAGTCCGGAGGGGCGTGGCCAATCTAAGACGGCAGAAAGTTTATCTGGGTCCATTTGTAGTCCCTGGCCAGAGACCAAGTATCCTAGGAAAGGAAGAGATTGACATTCAAAGAGACATTTCTCCATTTTGGCATAAAGTTGATTGTCTCGAAGTCTCTGAAGAACCATGCGGACATGCTGCCGGTGTTCTTCTAAGTTGGCAGAAAAAATCTGAATATCGTCCAGATAAACCACAACACAGGAATATAGGAGATCATGAAAAATGTCATTAACAAAGTCTTGGAAGACGGCAGGGGCGTTGCACAAGCCAAAGGGCATGACCAGATACTCAAAGTGTCCATCTCTGGTGTTAAATGCAGTCTTCCATTCGTCCCCCTCCCTGATGCGGATGAGATTATAAGCACCTCTTAAGTCCAGTTTGGTAAAGATGTGGGCGCCTTGTAGGCGATCAAAGAGTTCCGAGATAAGAGGTAAGGGGTAGCGTTTTTTTACCGTGATTTTATTAAGTCCGCGGTAATCAATGCAAGGGCGTAGGGAGCCATCTTTTTTGGACACAAAAAAAAATCCAGCTCCGGCAGGAGAGGAGGACTTGCGGATAAACCCCTTTTTTAAATTCTCCTGGATGTACTCCGACATGGCTAGAGTCTCTGGAGCAGACAGAGGATAGATTCTGCCCCGGGGTGGAGTAGTACCCGGGAGGAGGTCAATAGGACAGTCATAAGGCCTGTGAGGAGGTAAAGTCTCTGCTTGCTTTTTGCAAAAAACATCAGCATAGTCCATATAAGCCTTAGGAAGACCGGATACCGGGGGAACCACAGGGTCACGACAGGGAGTACTGGGAACTGGTTTAAGACAGTCCCTGAGACAAGAAGTACCCCAGTTCTTGATTTCTCCTGTGGACCAATCACGGGTTGGGGAATGGCGTTGAAGCCACGGTAATCCAAGAAGAATTTCTGAAGTGCAGTTGGAAAGGACCAAAAATTCAATTTTTTCGTGATGGGGTCCGATGCACATTAGGAGAGGTTCCGTGCGGTAACGCACGGTACAGTCCAATCTTTCATTGTTAACAGAATTGATGTAGAGGGGTCTGGCGAGACTGGTCACCGGGATGTTGAACCTGTTGATGAGAGGGGCCAAAATTAAATTTCCTGCAGATCCGGAATCCAAGAAGGCCATAGCAGAGAAGGAGAAGGTAGAAGAAGATATCCGCACAGGCACAGTAAGGCGTGGAGAAGCAGAGTTCACATCAAGAACTGTCTCACCTTTGTGCGGAGTCAGCGTACGTCTTTCCAGGCGGGGAGGGCGGATAGGACAATCCTTCAAGAAGTGTACGGTACCGGCACAGTACAGGCAAAGATTCTCCATGCGGCGTCGTGTCCTCTCTTGAGGTGTCAAGCGAAACCGGTCAACTTGCATAGCCTCCACGGCGGGAGGCACAGGAACGGATTGCAGAAGACCAGAGGAGAGAGGAGCCGGGGAGAGAAACCGCCTCGTGCGAACAAAGTCCATATCCTGGCGGAGCTCCTGACGCCTTTCGGAAAAACGCATGTCAATGCGGGTGGCAAGATGAATAAGTTCATGCAGGTTAGCAGGAATTTCTCGTGCGGCCAGCACATCTTTAATGTTGCTGGATAGGCCTTTTTTAAAGGTCGCGCAGAGGGCCTCATTATTCCAGGATAATTTGGAGGCAAGAGTACGGAATTGGATGGCGTACTTGCCAACAGAAAAATTACCCTGGACCAGGTTCAGCAGGGCAGTCTCAGCAGAAGAGGCTCGGGCAGGTTCCTCAAAGACACTTCGAATCTCCGTGAAGAAGGAGTGTACAGAGGCAGTGACAGGGTCATTGCGGTCCCAGAGCGGTGTAGCCCATGACAGAGCTTTCCCAGACAGAAGGCTGACTACGAAAGCCACCTTAGACCTTTCAGTAGAAAACTGGTCCGACATCATCTCCAAGTGCAGGGAACATTGCGAAAGAAAGCCACGGCAAAACTTGGAGTCCCCATCAAATTTATCCGGCAAGGATAATCGTAGGCCGGAAGCGGCCACTCGCTGCGAAGGAGGTGCAGGAGCTGGCCGAGGAGATTGTTGCTGAAGCTGTGGTAATAGCTGCTGTAGCATCACGGTCAGTTGAGACAGCTGGTGGCCTTGTTGCGCTATCTGTTGCGACTGCTGGGCGACCACCGTGGTGAGGTCGGCGACAACTGGCAGTGGGACTTCAGCGGGATCCATGGCCGGATCTACTGTCACGATTCGGCTGGCTGGAGGTGGATCCTCTGTGCCAGAGAGGGATTGGCGTGGACCGTGTTGGTGGACCGGTTCTAAGTTGCTACTGGTATTCACCAGAGCCCGCCGCAAAGCGGGATGGTCTTGCAGCGGCGGTAGCAACCAGGTCGTATCCACCAGCAACGGCTCAACCTCTCTGACTGCTGAAGATAAGTGCGGTACAAGGGAGTAGACAAGAGCAAGGTCGGACGTAGCAGAAGGTCAGGGCAGGCAGCAAGGATCATAGTCAGGGGCAACGGCAGGAGGTCTGGAACACAGGCTAGGAACACACAAGGAAACGCTTTCACTGGCACAATGGCAACAAGATCCGGCGAGGGAGTGCAGGGGAAGTGAGGTATAAGTAGGGAGTGCACAGGTGAACATACTGATTAAGCCTGCTGCGCCAATCAGTGGCGCAGTGGCCCTTTAAATTGCAGAGACCCGGCGCGCGCGCCCTAAGGAGCGGGGCCGCGCGCGCCGGGACAAGACAGACGGGGAACGGGTCAGGTAGGGGAGCCGGGATGCGCATCGCGAGCGGGCGCCTCCCGCATCGCAAATCGCATCCCGGCTGGGAGTGATATTGCAGCGCACCCGGTCAGCAGGTCTGACCGGGGCGCTGCGAATGAGAGGATGCTGTGAGCGCTCCGGGGAGGAGCGGGGACCCGGAGCGCTCGGCGTAACAGTAAGATTGCCTTTAACCCCTTAAGGAACCATGACGTACCGGTACGTCATGAGTCCGCTCCCGTTCTATAACGTCATAGTGGGTCGGGCCCGGCCTCTAACGACGGCCGGGACCCATGGCTAATAGCGCGTGGCACTGATCGCGGTGCCACGCGCTATTAACCCTTTAGATGCGGCATTCAAAGTTGAACGCCGCGTCTAAAATGAAAGTAAAACAATACCAGTTAGCTCAGGGAGCTGTTCGGGATCGCCACTGTGAAATTTCGGCATCCCAAACAGCTTACAGGACAGCCAGAGGGTCCCATGGAGGGGCATCCATGCTGTCCGATCGCCGAATGACTGCTCAGCGCCTTAGATCCAGGCATGAGCAGTCAAGCGGCATTGATCCATGGTTTCCTATGAGAAACCATTGAACAATATAAAAGATCAGTGTGTGCAGTGTTATAGCTCCCTAGGGGAGCTATTAAACTGCAAAAAAAAAGTGGAAAAAAAAGTGAATAAAGATCATTTCACATCTTCCCTAAAAAAAGTTTGAAATCACCCCCCTTTTCCCATTTAAAAAAGAAAAACTGTGTAAATAAAAAAATAAACATATGTGGTATCGCCACATGCAGAAATGTCCAAATAATAAAAATATATCATTAATTAAAGCGCACATTCAATGGCATGCGCCTAAAAAAATTCCAAAGTCAAAAATAGTGCATTTTTGGTCACTTTTAATATCATGAAAAAATGAATAAAAATAAGCCCTATCAATGCAAAGATGGTACCACTAAAAACTTCAGATCATGACGCAAAAAATTAGCCCCATATTGCCTCATACGTGGAAAAATTTAAAAGTTATAGGGGTCAGAAGATGACAATTTTCAACATATTATTTTTCCTGCATGTAGTTATGATTTTTTCCAGAAGTACAAAAAAAATCAAACCTACTTAAGTAGGGTATCACTTTAATCGTATTGACCTACAGAATAAAGAAAAGGTGTCATGTTTACCGAAAAATGTACTGTGTAAAAACGGGAGCCCCCAAAATTTACAAGATGGTGTTTCCTTTTCTATTTTGTCTCACAATGATTTTTTTTTCCATTTCACCGTCCATTTTTAGGTAAAATGACTGAAGTCATTACAAAGTAGAATTGGTGGTGCAAAAAATAAGCCATCATATGGATTTTTAGGTGCAAAATTGAAAGAGTTAGGATTTTTTTAAGGTAAAGAGAAAAAAACAAAAATGCAAAAACGGAAAACCCCCGGGTCCTTAAGGGGTTAATATTAGATAGTATCCCCTTGCAGACATTAGCAGCAGCCCCCCGGCAGTCATTAGTAGCATCCCCCCTGTAGACAGCAGCCCCCCTGTAGACAGCAGCCCCCCTTGTAGACAGCAGCCCCCCTGTAGACTGCAGGCCCCCCTTGTAGACATTAGTAGCAGCCCCTCTCTAGATGGCAGCCCCCCTTTAGACAGTGGGCCCCATTTTAAACAGCAGTAGGCCTCACCTTTAGACAGCAGCAGGCCCCTCCGTTTAGACAGCAGCCCCCCCCCCCCCCGTTTAGACAGCAGCAGGGCCCCCTGTTTAGACAGCAGCAGGCCCCCGCCATTAGACAGCAGCAGAGCCCCCCTTTAGACAGCAGCAGCACCCCCCCATAGACAACAGGCCCCCCTGTAGACATTAGTAGCAGCTCCCTCCTTGCAGACAGCTCACCTGCAGCTGTCCTCTGTCGGGTGCTGCCGCTCCACTGCCCCGTTCTCCCTCCTCCCATCCGCTTCATGGCATCTTATGGAGGAGCATGTGACATATACGTCACTCTGCTTCCTCCGTAGCATTACGCTTGGCGCAGGGGAGGAGGAGGAGTGATGTGTGTGTCACATGCAGCAGGTATCGGACATGGTATCGGGGACATTAAATGAGTCCCCTTTACCATGCAAATGCACAGTATCGGCCCCGATACTAGTATCAGTATCAGACATCCCTAATAATTAACATTATATTGTTTAGTTTGGAAATGTATTTTTTTTTTCAAGTTTAAACTTTTTATTTTAAGTTTTCAAGTGAACAACATATAAAAACCTTACACAGAGCAAAAAAATTCACAGTACAATAATATAAGTACTTATAGTCGCTAGTAGCAGAATACAGTGACATGGCTGTGGTACATTCAATGTTGTGGAGTGACATAATACGTGGCAACATGGTATAAAGTCTACACTATTGCAAGAGTCATTGCAAAATAATACTGTCATTGATAACATAATTAAGTAAGTGTTTAATAACTATAAAGGAAAAGGAAGGAGACGATAGGAAGGAGGTAGGTAATAGGATAAGAAAGAAAAGAGTAAGAGAGAGGAAGAAAAGAAGGGGGGGGGGGGGAGAAAGAAAAAGGTAAGAGAGGGGCCGAAGATGAAGATGAACAATGAACAATAAGAAGAGTAATAAGAGTACCTCTTGGGTGGGACAGCTTCCAGACCTCCACGGAACCCAATCAATATCGGCAGCCTATATGTAATTTAGGAGGGGGGAAGGGAGAGGGGTCCTTTGTGCGTTAAGTGGGAGGGGGAGAGTTACACATTGTTGGACAGAGCGAATGACCACTGAACTATCTTGTTAGAGGCATAGTAGTAAAATCTGAGGATGATTAAAAAGCAGTCCAGGGGTGCCAAATCGAGTCGTGCGACTGTATGTGATGGATATGAGTTCTTCCATTCTGTGGATGTGGGTAACTTTACGAAGCCAGGACAATACGTTGGGTGGAGCGGTCAATTTCCATAGTCATGGTATAACCGTCCTCACCGCTAGCAAGAGATAGGCAATCAATCTGGAGGTGGCATTGGGTATCAAGGGGGGGGGAGTATGGATAGGAGCGTAATTTAGTTTGGTAATTCACGCACACATCAATACCAAACGCAGTTTTTTTTTTTACACTTTTTTATTTGAAAAATGCAAAAAGGGCGGGGGTTTATTTTTTATGGGGAGAGGGGCTTATTCACATTTAAAAGTAAAGTTTTTTAAACAAACTTACAATTTTTTATGTCTCTAAAGAAGATAAAGGAGAAAGCATAGCATTGATCAGTACTATCTGTGATCTGAGGAGATTGCAGCAGAGCGGCAAGAGGCAGGTACAGAGACCTTCAGCCACCATATTGACTCGTCAGACCCCTGTGGAATATGTCCCGGGTGGTCCGATGAGTCTAACTAAGAACTGATTATACTTCAGGGTTAATTGAGAAGGGTAAATTGAGAACATCAGCTTTATCGCTAATGTCCACCATTACCAGTGGGTCCCTGGCTGGTCGCTTCATGTACAGGACATAAAGGTACGTCCTGGGGCATTAAGTACCAAGGCATGTTACTTCCTTGTTCCTGTCTCTGACAGCTATTTGCTGCTATTTTGCTGTATACACATGTTAAACAAAAATTCTACAACTCTGACTTTTACCAGAAGGCATTTGTTTAAGCTTTCTGTGTAGTGGTCTGGGAGAAGCTTCTGAAAAGTAGAGCAGGCAAAAATACTACAACAATGCTGAACAATCTTCAATGAGTGTAACAATGCTTTTCAATAGCTGGATTAAATGTCAGCACGTTCTAAAGGCAATAGAGGACGTATATATAGGCCTCTACACTCCTGCTATTTTACAGCTGAGACTAGGAGTGATCAACTAGCTCATAAGGTAAAATGGGAAAGGTAAGTTTTCAACTCAATACATTTCACTTTTATATTTTAATGTATCTATTATTTATGTTATGTTATATGACCTTGTTTAGATCATGCAGAATATATAATGCATTAGTTGGTTTTGAGGGAATTATAATTTTTTTTTAAATTAGATTTGATCTTCAATTTAAGAAGGGTGTTTAACCCCTTAAGGACAATGGACGTACTCCTACGCCCCCGTTTCCGAGTCCTTAAGGACCGAGGACGTAGGAGTACGTCCTGTCCTTTCCCGGCCCCCTGCCGCTAGCCGGAGGGGAGCCGGTGCCCGATGCCTGCTGAAATCGTTCAGCAGGCATCGCGGCATATCGCCCAGGGGGGTCATTATGCCCCCCCATGTCAGCGATGGCCGCAGATCGCTGGACAATTCAGTCCAGCGATCTGCGGCGATTCCGGGTCAATCGGGTCTCCAGTGACCCAGTGACCCGGAATTACTGGCTGATCGGGGCCGTCAGAGACGGCCCCGAACAGCCAGAGCCTGCAGGGGTGAGGTGGCACTGGTGCCACCTCACGATCGCCCTGATTCGTCGGCCGGATTACCGGCCGACGAATCAGGGCGCCTGCTGCGGGTGTCACTCCCGCACCCGCTCCGCCCCTCTTCCGGAGGACGTGAGCGGGTGCGGGACGTGCACCCCTGGTGCTGGGGACCCCGATCCCCGGCGTTAATGTTGGGATCGGGGCCCCAGGGGCGACGACGGCGGCGGCGGCGGGACTGACCTGTGCGGCGATCAAGCAGCAGCAGGAGGTGAGTGACAGCCTCCTCCTGTTGCTTAGCAACAGCTCCCAGCATGCAAAAAGGGCATGATGGGAGCTGTAGTTATGCAACAGGAGGAGGCAGACCACCACAACTCCCAGCATGCACTTATGGGCATGCTGGGACTTATGGTTTTGCAACAGCTGGAGGCACATTCTTTCTATGGAAAAATGTACCTTCAGCTGTTGTGTAACTACAACTCCCAGCTTGCACAAACAGCTTAAGTGCATGCTGGGAGTTGTAGTGGTGCATCTGGTGGTTGCATAACTACAACTCCCAGCATGCCCGTTGGCTGTCGGTGACTGCTGAGAGTTGTAGTTTTGCAACAGCTGAAGGCACACTGAGTTAAGTAGCAAACCAGTGTGTCTCCAGCTGTTGCATAACTACAATCCCCAGCATCCCCAGCCAAAGTAGTATGCCTCCCGCTGTTGCATAACTACAACACCCAGCATGCCCTTCCGCTGTCCGTACATGCTGGGGGTTGTAGCTTTTGCAACAGCTGAAGGCACACTGGTTGCAAAAGACTGAGTTTGTTGCCAAACTCGGTGTTTCACAACCTGTGTGTCTCCAGCTGTTGCAAAACTACAAGTCCCAGCATGCACTGATAGACCGTACATGCTGGGAGTTGTAGTTTTGCAACAGCTGGATGTTCCCCCCCCCCCAATGTGAATGTACAGGGTACACTCACATGGGCGGAAGATTACAGTAAGTATCCGGCTGCAAGTTTGAGCTGCAGCAAATTTTCTGCTGCAGCTCAAGCTGCCAGCGAGAAACTACTGTGAACCCCCGCCCGTGCGACTGTACCCTAAAAACACTACACTACACTACCACACAATAAAATAAAAAGTAAAAAAACACTACATATACACATACCCCTACAATAAAAATGAAAAACGTCTGGTACGCCACCGTTTCCAAAACGGAGCCTCCAGCTGTTGCAAAACTACAACTCCCAACATGCACTGATAGACTGTACATGCTGGGAGTTGTAGTTTTGCAACAGCTGGATGTTCCCCCCCCCAATGTGAATGTACAGGGTACACTCACATGGGCGGAGGATTAAAGTAAGTATCCGGCTGCAAGTTTGAGCTGAGGCAAATTTTCTGCCCCTGCTCAAACTGCCAGCGAGAAACTACTGTGAACCCCCCGCCCGTGCGACTGTACCCTAAAAACACTACACTACACTAACACAAAAAATAAAATAAAAAGTAAAAAACACTACATATACACATACCCCTACACAGCCCCCCTCCCCCTCCCCAATAAAAATGAAAAACGTCTGGTACGCCACTGTTTCCAAAACGGAGCCTCCAGCTGTTGCAAAACAACTACTCCCAGTATTACCAGATAGCCACTGACTGTCCAGGCATGCTGGGACTTTTACAACAGCTGGAGGCACCCTATTTGGGAATCACTGGCGTAGAATACCCCTATGTCCACCCCTATGCAATCCCTAATTCAGGCCTCAAATGCGCATGGCGCTCTCACTTTGGAGCCCTGTCGTATTTCAAGGCAACAGTTTAGGGTCACATATGGGGTATCGCCGTACTCGGGAGAAATTGTGTTACAAATTATGGGGGGGTATTTTCTGCTATTACCCTTTTTAAAAATCAAAAATTTTGGGGAAACCAACATTTTAGGTAAATTTTTTTTTTTTTTTACATATGCAAAAGTTGTGAATCACCTGTGGGGTATTAAGGTTCATATTACCCCTTGTTACGTTCCCCGAGGGGTCTAGTTTCCAAAATGGTATGCCATGTGTTTTTTTTTTGCTGTCCTGGCACCATAGGGGCTTCCTAAATGCGGCATGCCCCCAGAGCAAAATTTGCTTTCAAAAAGCCAAATGTGACTCCTTCTCTTCTGAGACCTGTAGTGCGCCAGCAGAGCACTTCTCTCCCCCATATGGGGTGTTTTCTGAATCGGGAGAAATTGGGCTTCAAATTTTGGGGGGTATTTTCTGCTATTACCCTTTTAAAAAATGTAAAAATTTTGGGAAACCAAGCATTTTAGGTAAAAATTTTTTTTTTTTTTTAACATATGCAAAAGTCGTGAAACACCTGTAGGGTATTAAGGTTCACTTTACCCCTTTTTACGTTCCCCGAGGGGTATGGTTTCCAAAATGGTATGCCATGTGTTTTTTTTTTTCCGGTTCTGGCACCATAGGGGCTTCCTAAATGCGGCATGCCCCCAGAGCAAAATTTGCTTTCAAAAAGCCAAATGTGACTCCTTCTCTTCTGAGACCTGTAGTGCGCCAGCAGAGCACTTCTCACCCCCATATGGGGTGTTTTCTGAAGCGGGAGAAATTGGGCTTCAAATTTTGGGGGGTATTTTCTGCTATTACCCTTTTTAAAAATTTAAAAATTTTGGGAAACCAAGCATTTTAGGTAAATTTTTTTTTTTTTTAACAGATGCAAAAGTCGTGAAACACCTGTAGGGTATTAAGGTTCACTTTACCCCTTTTTACGTTCCCCGAGGGGTCTGGTTTCCAAAATGGTATGCCATGTGGGTTTTTTTTGCGGTTCTGGCACCATAGGGGCTTCCTAAATGCGGCATGCCCCCAGAGCAAAATTTGCTTTCAAAAAGCCAAATGTGACTCCTTCTCTTCTGAGACCTGTAGTGCGCCAGCAGAGCACTTTTCACCCCCATATGGGGTGTTTTCTGAATCGGGAGAAATTGGGCTTCAAATTTTGGGGGGTATTTTCTGCTATTATCCTTTTTAAAAATGTAACATTTTTGGGAAACCAAGCATTTTAGGTAAAACATTTATTTTTATTTTTTACATATGCAAAAGTCGTGAATCACCTGTGTGGTATTAAGGTTCACTTTACCCCTTGTTACGTTCCCTGAGGGGTCTAGTTTCCAAAATGGTATGCCATGTGTTTTTTTTTTGCTGTCCTGGCACCATAGGGGCTTCCTAAAGGTGACATGCCCCCCAAAAACCATTTGTCGTTCCTTCCCTTCTGAGCCCTCTACTGCGCCCGCTGAACAATTAACATAGACATATGAGGTATGTGCTTACTCGAGAGAAATTGGGCTACAAATACAAGTAAAAATTTTCTCCTTTTTACCCCTTGCAAAAATTCAAAAATTGGGTTTACAAGAACATGCGAGTGTAAAAAATGAAGATTGTGAATTTTCTCCTTCACTTTTCTGCTATTCCTGTGAAACACCTAAAGGGTTAATACACTTATTGAATGTCATTTTGAATACTTTGGGGGGTGTAGTTTTTATAATGGGGTCTTTTATGGGGTATTTCTAATATGAAGACCCTTCAAATCCACTTCAAACCTGAACTGGTCCATGAAAAATAGCGAGTTTGAAAATTTTGTGAAAAATTTCCAAATTGCTGCTGAACTTTGAAGCCCTCTGGTGTCTTCCAAAAGTAAAAACTCATAAATTTTATGATGCAAACATAAAGTAGACATATTGTATATGTGAACCCAAAAATTTTTTATTTTGAATATCCATTTTCCTTACAATCAGAGAGCTTCAAAGTTAGAAAAATGCAAAATTTTCATTTTTTTCATCAAATTTTGGGATTTTTCACCAAGAAAGGATGCAAGTTACCATAAAATTTTACCACTAAGTTAAAGTAGAATATGTCACGAAAAAACAATCTCGGAATCAGAATGATAACTAAAAGCATTCCAGAGTTATTAATGTTTAAAGTGACAGTGGTCAGAATTGCAAAAAACGCTCTGGTCCTTAAGGTGTAAAATGGCCTGGTCCTTAAGGGGTTAAAGTGCTGGTCTTGATAAATCTAACTGTTTCTTTTACAAAACTGGTGAGAATGCTAGCTTATGCTCTTCATACACAGACTTAAAGGGGTATTCCAGGTCAAAACTTTTTTTATATATCAACTGGCTCTGGAAAGTTAAACAGTTAAACAGTTAAAAGTTTGTAAATTAAAAACTTAAAAATAAGGTGCAGCTCACAACAGAAGGATAGAGGCAGTTAAAGCTAAAGCCGGACCCCACCGGCAACAATAATATGAAATAATAAAAACCTATAGCTTATGCCTCTAGGACCTCACCAATGGTGCATAATGGTGTGGGCAAAGATAGATGTAACAGCGTTTATTCAAAAATTGCTTTTAATTCAGACATAAAATGTAATATATATATATAAATAAAACAGTAGCAAAATATCACATTATACTGGCATTTATCTAATGAAAATCTCACTGGGCCCTAGTGAGATATCAAAAATTGTATAAATAAATTAATATTCAAATAAGTCCATAAATCTGCAGATAAAAAATATAAAAATAAAAATACCAATAAAATAGTTCCGTGAAAAAATGTTTGGATTTGTGGCAAAATTATTGTAACATAAAGTCAATGAAAAAAATAAATAAAAAAGTTGATGAATGAATGATACAGAGTATCTCTCACCACTGCTTCTGGCTTGATCTGTTGTAGTAGATGGGTCGCAGCCTTATGTTTCTCATGTGCCCCAATAAGTGGAAGGGGGACACAGATTGGTGGATCTCCCTTAGCAGCCCCATTGGCAGGGGGGCAAATAGATGTTGCTTGTCGTGAGCTCCGATGGCAAGGGAGCAAGCGGCAGTTGCAGCGCTCGGGACCCCGTTCGCTTACCGGCTTATATATACACATTTCTACTGAGGAAGGGGTCGGAGATCTTTGTTTCCCAGTACCCCGAAACGCGTTTAGAAATCTGGCACTATTCACACAGTCACCATCAGCGTCCATCTGCAAATACCTCGGCAACAGAGGAGTTAAACCTGTTCTACTCCGCCCTGCCTGGCTGTAACCTTACCATCCATTGCATCGCATAGCCTCATCTCCTGCTTCCACATGGGATGCTAATCCCGGACCTTCCATTGCTCCCGGAGTACCATCACCAGCAGACGCATTGTCGCACCTGAGCCGACTGACACTCCTGCCGGAGTGCCAGACTAGTGCCGTCTGTGCTAAGCCGGTAAGCGAACGAGGTCCCGAGCGCTGCAACTGCCGCTTGCTCCCTTGCCATCGGAGCTCACGACAAGCAACATCTATTTGCCCCCCTGTCAACAGGGCTGCTAAGGGAGATCCACCAATCTGTGCCCCCCTTCCACTCATTGGGGCACATGAGAAACATAAGGCTGCGACCCATCTACTACAACAGATCAAGCCAGAAGCAGTGGTGAGAGATACTCTGTATCATTCATTCATCAACTTTTTTATTTATTTTTTTCATTGACTTTATGTTACAATAATTTTGCCACAAATCCCAAAAATTTTTCACAGAAATATTTTATTGGTATTTTTATTTTTATATTTTTTATCTGCAGATTTATGGACTTATTTGAATATTCATTTATTTATTCAATTTTTGATATCTCACTAGGGCCCAGTGAGATTTTCATTAGATAAATGCCAGTATAATGTGATATTTTGCTACTGTTTTATTTATATATATATTACATTTTATATCTGAATTAAAAGCAATTTTTGAATAAACGCTGTTACATCTATCTTTGCCCACACCGTTATGCACCATTGGTGAGGTCCTAGAGGCATAAGCTATAGGTTTTTATTAGATTTGTAAATTACTTTGATTCTTTGATTAAAACATTTTAATCCTTCCAATAGTTATTAGCTTCTGAAGTTGAGTTGTTGTTTTCTGCCTAACTGCTCTTTGATGACTCACGTCCCAGGAGCTGTGCAGTTCCTATGGGGATATTTTCCCATCATGCACAGCTCTCGGGACGTGACATCATCAATGAGCAGTTAGACAGAAATCTTCAGATGCTAATAACTATTAGAAGGATTAAGATTTTTTAATAGAAGTAATTTACAAACTTTCCGGAGCCACTTGATATATAAAAAAAAGTTTTTGCCTGAATACCCCTTTAATGCTACAACTTGATAGTAGTAGGCAGCTGCATTATATGCCTCAAAAAAATTGTGCATGAGAGTCCATGAAAATAATCAGTTATAAAATAAATCATTAAACATTAAAATCTAAAATGTTAGAATATATAATACATGTGAGTGAGATAAAAAAAAATTTAAAAACTACAATATGTGTATGTTCAAGCCATCAAACCCCTACATCCAAAACCAATTCTAAGACTTTATTTTTACTTTGAGGAGTGTTGGGCATCTTCCACATTAATTTTATACTGATAACATGAGAGGTCTGTGTAGTAAATCTGTTTAGGACTTGGTTCCTACAGCATACAATGTATTACATATTTAAAAATATTCCCAGGAAATGCAGCACCGATCAGTGTAAAGGCAGGCACAAAATAGAACATTGCCATATTTTCTGCGGAAAATCTGAACGTAAATTTTAATATTAGTTAACAATTTGTGTAGACCCAGCCTTATACAAATTCTCACTGCTCACTTTACCCTTATATTGTCTGTCCTGGATGTGTATGCAATATATATATATATATATATATATATATATATATACCTTATTTATGAATATGTGTATACATATCTGTTGATTGAAAAATATCTGATGATTTAGCTCATAGCAATAGTTAATTCAATAGCATATTGACAAAGTGTCCCTAACATGGCCCTAATTCTGTAATAATAACAACAACAACAACAACAATAACAACAACAACAGCAATACTACTACTACTACTACTACTACTAATAATAATAATAATAATAATATGCATATTTCATATTTGTGGATCATCTCAAAATGTTTCGCTTTTTACTATGGCTAAGCTGTTATATTATATTGACCTTTTATTTCATAGATTATTTTCTTCGAGGATAGGAATTTCCAGGGCCGCTCTTACGAGTGTCACTCAGAATGTCCAGACTTGTCCTCATACTTTAGACGCTGCAATTCTATCCGTGTAGAAAGTGGAAACTGGATCCTATATGAACACCCCAACTACAGAGGACACCAGTATTTTCTGCATAGAGGAGAATATCCTGACTTCCAGCAATGGATGGGTTATAATGACTCCATTAGATCTTGTCGCATTAGCCCTCAGGTCAGTTGGTCGCAGATGCTTTTTATATCAACACTGTATTTATAGTTTCTTTGTAATGAGTCTTTATTCTCTTTCCAAAACTGACATGTTGGGTGAGATAGACAAAGCTATGTGATTTTTTTTTTTATTTTTTTGATCTGTAGTTTTAATTTTTAGCATTTTGGTAATTTATTATTTCATTTTTTCTACGATGTGATCAAAAATCAGTAAATCAGCCCTTAACCCCTTTCCACTATAGGACATGATAATACATCCCAGCACCCGACACATTCGTGCTCTGGGACATATACATACGTCCTAGCGATCTCCGGCACTGCTGCGGGACCCGGCTGTCCCACCGCAGCTGCCGGAGCCGTGATCCCGCACGTCCTAGCAGCATTAAACCCATAGATGCCGTGATCAATCCTGATCACGGCATCTATGGTGTTGTCAGGGGGAGAGCACTCCCCCTGTTCACCAACGGTGGCGCTGCAATACGATTGTGGGTTGCCTTTGGTTGCTATGGCAGCAGGAGGTCAGATCATGACCTCTTGTCTGCCTGCTACGGAAGCCTGTGAGATCCAGCCACTGGCTGTAAGAAGTGTAAAAAATTTAAGAAAAAGTTCTTCAATAAAAGTAAGAAGTGTAAAAAAAAATAAAAAAAATGCCCCTTTACCAAAAGAAAAAGATCACCGAAAAGATCAAAAACGCAAATAACATACATAATAGGTATTGCCACGTCCGTAATGACGTGTACTATAAAACTATAATGTAAATTATCCGGCACAGTGAACATTGTAAAACAAAAAACAACAAAAAAAGCGTAAAATTTGCCTATTTTAGTAAAAATAGCGGAATAAAAAAGATCAAAAGGTAACATGTATCTCAAAATGATGCCAATAAAAAGTAGAGCTCATTCCACAAAAAAAAGTCCTTACTCAATGGCATCGGACAAAAAATAAAAAGTTACGGCTGTTGGAAAATGAATGGCAGAAAGAGAATTTTGCTGAGAAAAAGAAAAAGAACATAGAAAGCTATATAAAATGGCTATCGCCATAATCATACTGACCCACAGAATAAATATAACATCACTATTACCGCACAGTGTACACCATAATTTTTTTTTTACTAAACTCCAGACATTTTGGAGTTTTTCACAAAAAATGTTGCATGGGTCAACAAAAATGCACCACTTACATAAAGTACAATATGTCACGAAAAAACGATCTCAGGATTGCTCCGCTCAGAAAAAGCATTGTAAAGTTATTACCATTTAAAGAGATACATGTCAAATTGAACAAAAAGAGCCTGGTCATTAAGGTAAAAAATGGGTTCGTTCTTAAGGGGTTAATTATTGTTTTATTATTTACATTGTTAATCATGAGATCACACAGTGTAAAAATAAGCTCTGTAAGCCTAAAATATCCTAAAAAGAAACATGGGTTCTAATTGACATGGGTTCTAATTCTAATTTCATTGAGGAATGTTTAGAAACAGGGCTGAAACAAAATCAAAAGGAAATAATGAAAATGTTAAAAAATAAATAAAAATTAACTATGACAAAGCTCCATTTATGAAAAACAATTATATAGGTCAGAATATGGTGATTCCAGCTTTTTTGTAAATATTTTTAATAGTTGTAAAACAAAACAAAAAATGTTGAGTTGAGTATTGAAATAATTGCTTTTTTTCACCATTATTTTAGTTCCCATTGGGGACTTTCATAAACAATGATTTATGCATTAATCAGTCTAATTGGTTATCTCCTAGTCCAGCCTTCTGTAAAAAGGCAAATAAGCAGGCATTGAGCACTATTTAAGCTTTTTTTTTTATCACACTTATTTTGCCTGGCTGATATTAGGAAATTATTGACATCTAGTCCATGTTTATGGTGTTTATGGTGCAAGACTAGACAAGAGAAGCAAATAACCCTCATGAAAAACTATGGAACATGAAACAGGAAACTATGTGTCCTTTAGTTTCCCCCAACTCAACCTTAGTACATCATTATGAACATATCTGAATTTTAATTTTTATGACTATTCATTTTTTTCCTAATTCTGCAATATTAACCCCTTAAGGAGACAGGGCCCAGAGGTACACCCTGAGGTCCAGGTACTTATGGACACAAGGCGTACCTGTGCGCTCATGGGAATTCCGGTCCTCACTGCTCTCTGGGGACCGGACCGGGATGCCTGCTGAAATCATTCAGCAGGCACCACGTGGAACCGTCCCCCCCACCCCCATGTCGGCGATCGCCACAAATCGATGAGTAATTCAGATCTGTGATTTGCGGCGATTCTGGGTCAGTCGGGTCCCCGAAAAAAAGGGGGATAGGTGCCCCCCCCCAATAAAAATTTAAAACTTCTTGTACGACACTGTTTCCTAAAAGGAGCCTATAGCTGTTGCAAAACAAATACCCGCAGTATTGCCGGACAGCCATTGACTGTCCAGGCATGCTGGGAGTTTTGCAACAGCTGGAGGCACACTGTTTGGGAAACACTGTCGCAGGGTAATTTTGGTATCGGAGATAAGTGTAATTCTTGCATCCAGGTCCGTCCCATGCACATCCCTAATTTAGGCCTCAAATGCCCATGATGCCCTCTCACTTTGGAGCTCTGTCGTTTAGTGCCACATATGGGGTATTTCCGTAGTCTGGAGAAATTGTCTAACAAATTTTGGGGGCTTTTTCTCCTTTTACCCCTCATGAACAGGTAAAGTTAGGGTCTACTCCAGCATGTTATTGTAAAAATATAATTTTTTACAATAACATACTGGGGTTGCTCCATACTTTTCATTTTCACAAAAGGTAAAAGGAAAAAAAGACCCCCAAAATTTGTAATGCCCCATATGTGGAGGTAACATGCTATGGAGTGAGAGCGCCATGTACATTTGAGATGATTTGCACAGGGGTGGCTGATCGTTACAACGGTTCTGACATAAACGGAAAAAATAAATACACCCACATGTGACCCCATTTTGGAAACTACACCCCTCATGGAATGTAACAAGGGGTATAGTGAGCCTTAACACCCCACATGTGTTTGAAGAATTTTCGTTTAGGTTGGACGTGAAAATGAAAACTTTGCATTTTTTCACTAAAGTGCTGGTGTCATCCCAAATTTTCACAAGCGGTAATAGGAAAAAAGCCCACCATAATTTGTAACACCATTTCTTCTTAGTATATAAATACCCCATATGTGGAGGTAAAGTGCTCCGCTGGCGCACTACAGGGCTTAGAAGAGAAGGAGCACCATTGTGCTTTTAAAAGTCATGAGCATTTACAAAGCCCCCATGGTGCGAGAACAGTGGACCCCCCCCCCCCCCCACATGTGACCACATGTTGGAAACTACACCCCTCACAGAATTCAATAAGGGGTACAGTGAGCACTTACACCCAACAGGTGTCTGACA
This sequence comes from Hyla sarda, assembly GCF_029499605.1. Taxonomy (NCBI): domain Eukaryota; kingdom Metazoa; phylum Chordata; class Amphibia; order Anura; family Hylidae; genus Hyla; species Hyla sarda. The sequence continues at coordinate 112,093,207 of NC_079196.1, read as the reverse complement.
GATTTTTTTAACAGTTGTCCATGAAAATGAAAAATATAATTTTTGGGGTATTTCTTATATGAAGGCCCCTAAAATCCACTTCAAAAATTGGTTCCTGAAAAATTCAGATTTTGAAAATTTTGTGAAAAATTTAAAAATTTCTGCTGAACTTAGAAGCCCTCTGATGTCTTCCAAAAGTAAAAACATCAACAGAAATATATAGAAAAAGACAGAGGAGACACAATGCGAATCTAAGCGTAGTAAAAAAGGATAAGGGATAAGGGATAAGATGTCAGATCACCGGCTGCTGGGGACCCCCGAGATCTCGCCTGCGGCACCCCACTATCATTACAGCACAAAGCAAACTCGCTTCGTGCGTAATGACGGGCAATACAGGGGCCGGAGCATCGTTACATCACGGCTACGCCACCTCGTGACGTAACAGCCCGCCCCTCAATACAAGTCTATGGGAGGGAGCGTGGAAGCCATCCCACCCCCTCCCATAGACTTGCATTAAAGGGGCAGGCCGTGACATCACGAGGGGGCAGAGCCGTGACGTCACGATGCTCCGGCACCTGTATTGCCCGTCATTATGCACGGAGTGAGTCTGCTCTGTGCAGTAATGATAGTGGGGTGCAGCAGCCGAGATCCTGGGGGTCCCCAACAGCGGGACCCCGGCGATCTGCCTGATGAAGCTGCTGTTGCACTGAAACGTGTTGCATGATGGGAGAATAAACTATCTTGCTTTTATCCATTCGTGTGAATCACTTGTGTCCAGCGCCACGCACAGACCTGTGTTCCTCTTTGAAGCTATCCATCTGACTTCACAGATAAAAGCATGTTCACACTGAGCACATGTGACAGATGTGACAGAGTCTGGAGACGCCGTGGAGAACGTTTTGCTGCCTGCAGCATTCTCCAGCATGACCGGTTTGGCGGTGGGTCAGTAATGATGTGGGGTGGCATTTCTTTGGGGGGCCGCATAGCCCTCCAGGTAGCCTGACTGCCATTAGGTACCAAGATGAGATCCTCAGACCTCAGACGATATGCATTTTACTATCTGAGTTCCGATCTTTCTTCTCTCTGCATATGTAGCTGTAAACAGAGAGGAGAAGATTCAGAGCTGCCGGCTGCTGTGTTCACAGCCTCTATGCTGGGCCACACACCCCTTCCTCCCTCACACTAGGACTGCTGAATGAGCAGCCAAGAAGACAATAAATCAGGTAGAAGGATGGGGTTTTGAATGAAAAGAAACACAGCAATAGTGTCAGTGAGAGTCAGGGAAAGATGGGGGGTAGGGAGAGAGCATGATAGGTACTCTTTAAAGGGTTAATGTAAATGTATCCTTTTTAATGTTAACAGCACCAGGGATCGTTCAGAATCAGGATCTATGAGAAAGAAGAATTCAGAGGTCAGATGATGGAGTTCACTGAAGACTGTCCTCATGTGTATGAGAGATACCGCTACAATGACATCAACTCCTGCCAAGTACAAGATGGTTACTGGATGTTCTATGAGGAGCCCAACTACAGAGGACGTCAGTATTACCTAAAACCTGGAGAGTACAGAAGATTTAGCGACTGGGGAGCATCTAATCCCAGAATTGGTTCCTTCAGGCGTGTCCATCATTTCTAATAAGATAATTGAATTGCTGGCATTTCCTACTAAAAATGCCTTTGCTTTAAACTTTCACTGCTGTCAGTTTTAAAATAAATAAAATGCTAATTGATATTCTTGAAGAAGTCATTTTTTGCTTTTGATATATACTGTAGAAGCCTTTTTTTTTCATCTATTTTGTCATGTTACCTTAAAGAGCACCTTGAACTAAAGTTAATTTAACACAGCCACTGAGCTTCAACCTGTCTTGTTTTTTTTACCCACCAAATGGACCCAGAATGGGTTGGAGCACAACTGACACTGCTGGGTCCCGTTGGATCCCATTGACTTGAATGGGGTCTATCAGAGATCTTATCTGAGTTCAGCAGGGCATTTTATAGAAATTTACCAAGGAAAGAAAAATAGACATGAACTATTTTTTTCTCCGCTGAACTCCTGTCCTTTAGACAGACTTTTAAACAGAGCTCCATTTATCAGAGCAGAGCAGCTGTGTGAACAAAACCCAAAAACAACTTTGCCTAAAAAAGGCCTTATTCAATATGTTTCTGTAGAATACTGTAATACTCTTCCATGCCTAACATGTGACATATCTCATAAGGATGTACAGTACAAAAAAAAATCTTAATGTTGAAAACTTTGAATTAAACGCACAAAAGAAAATTTTGCATTGAACATGAAAAGCCTTGTGTATTACCATATTTATCGGGGTACAACACACACTTTTACAACTTAAATTTAAGGCAAAAACCCTAACTGCGTGTTATACGCTGATAAATGTTGTGGTCACTGATTTAAAGTGTCCGCAGCGCCAGCTGCTTGTTAAAAATCAGCAGCCCGGCTGCAGCCACTTTAAAACAGTGACCAGTGGCGGCTGCTCCGGGCAAATATTTCTCCCTTTTACATTTTATATTTTTTTATATTCCATTATTTGGCCACGCTCTGGCAGGCTCAGGTCAGGCAGCAGGTCTTGCATGGCTGTTCGGCAAATAAAGCATGACGAGTGACATCCCCTGCCGGCTCCTCTGTACGGCGCCAGGGACGTCACTCATCATTCCCTGCAGTAGCCGTTGGTGGCTGTTCTAAAGAGGTCGCGGCTGGGCTGCTGAACTTTAACAATCAGCCGGTGCTGCGGCCACTCTGACCAGCGGCGGCTGCAGGGAATGATGCATGACATCTCTGACGCCGTGCAGAGGATCCGGCAGGAAAGGTCACTCAACATGCTTTACCTGCCGCACATCCTTGCAAGACCCGTCGTATGACCTGAGCCTGCCGGAGCGTTGCCGGGTAATGGAAAATAAAAAATATTAAATGCGGGGGGGGGGGGGGGGGGGGGATAATGAGCAGGGGGGGCAGGAATAATGAGCAGGGGGGAGGAATAATGAGCAGGGGAGAAATAATGAGCGGGGAGGAGCGGGGGGAATAATGAGAAGGCGGGAATGATGAGCAGGGGGGAACGATGAGTGGGGGGAGTTAAATGTGGCAGAGTGGCTAATAAAAGGGGAGGAATGATGTGGCACTGGGGGGGACCAAACTCAGGAGCAGGGGGAATCAAAGTTGGGCAGGGGGAATCAATGAGGCATTGAAATCAGAGCTTCCAAGTCATTCATTTTGCATTTATTTTTTCCCTCAAATTTTCCTATTAAAATGAGGGTGCGTGTTATACACCAGTGTGAGTTATACACCGATAAATACAGCATATGTTTTTACTTTTCATGATTAATTTTTTTAAACATTTTTCCTTCATATGCATAGATGGGTTTCATTCACTGGTGGTAGTTGTAGTAGCAGTGTACAGCAGGCAGTGGTAGACTGGTGGTAGTTGTAGTAGCCAGGGGACAGCAGGTGGTGGTGGACTGGTGGCTTGAAGTATATGATGGATAGCAGGGGTGGTGGACTAGTACTAGTTTTAACCAAAGGACTGCAGGCAGTGGTGGACTAGTGATACTTGTCATGGCTTTTGATGCTACTCCATGTGCTTACGTAGAGTTGTAACTTCTAAACTCGGAACCTGGCTGTGCCTTACATCCTTTTTGCAGAGATGAAACTTTGGTTTCGGCATCTGGTAAGATAGTAAAGAATTTCTACATGGGAGAATGCTGTAAAGAGATAGCTACACCACCACCCGACTCAGCTGTGTCCTTCCTCTGGAAGGCTTTTTTCTTAAGCATAAAAAGTCAACATCATCTGCTCCTGAGTTGATCATACCAGCAGGCCTATGTCTGGTACGGTTGACAAATGTTCTGGCCATATGCTGGCTACTCACTTTATCACTGACCTCATGTTCATTATTATCAAACTCCTCCTCATTGTCCCCATCAGTGTCCTTAGTAGGAATTTCTGATGTATTAGCACCTGCTCCTTTTCAGCATATCCACGATGATGCCTTAGAGTATCCCTGTCAAGGCTGGCCTGAGGTGAAGCATTAGAATGTGAGTGACTGTCGCTGTATACTGCTGATTGCCGGCACAAGGAATACACATCAGACAGAATGTTGGTATCATATCTCCTTCTCAGCATACTCGCTAAGCATCTGCCCCAAAGGAATTCTGTTTAATTACATGGAAGTACATTGCTTTTACATTTGACAAAAAAAGGAAAGTTTAGTTGTGATGTCAAAATCATCATGTTACATTTTGATTGGTTAGTTGAGCTTTATCTCTGTATATATTAGCATATTTAGCATTTATTTCTTTCTTGGCCAAAGTTCATTTATGCGGCCCTCTTGCTTTCATACTGGAAATTCCAGATCTTTGCCCTTCTATACAATCTGTATCTTCCTCAAAGCAAGCTGGTTTATGGGTTCAGGGTAGTTTAACAAATATCTTTCTCCAGCATCAGCAATGGCATATTAGTATTAATATATTGATCAGTCATCAGAAATATAAGGGTCATCCTTGACACACCAAAAGCTGGCTGTCCTCACACAACTCCTTCTTGTGGATAATGTTTTCCTTCTGCTTAACACTAGAGGGGGAAGCAAAGAAAGAGATGATGGAACCGACCATTTAGGAAGGATATTTCTACCACATCATGTGTCTGTAGACCATGAGGAATCTACATATGGCTCAATGTCTTATTGTCGGACTCTTTCTCCTCTTGAGATGAACAATAACGAGCCAATGAGTCCACAGTGGCCGCGTTATCCTCCGAAACTAAACAACCCATTGAGGACATGGACAACTTTTGCTTGCTGATGCTGCTGCTACTACAACAACAACCACCTGGCACTTGGCTGCTGCTGCTATCTGCACTGGTCCTAAGTAAATGAATGATGCCAACAGAGCCAGTACTGCCACCAACATGCTTACTGATAGAGAACATGGACGGGGTACTTTTTCTCTTTCCTCGGCAAGCTACAAATGCTATATGTTTTATTAAACCGCAAAAATACAGGTAACTTGGCCTTCAGTGGCTATTCATTCTCAACCCTTTTAATGCAGATGTATGTTAAACCCAGCTAGAAATGCTGACTAAATGTTGACTAAACTCAAAAAATGGGATAGCTTTCTATGGGTTTGATTTGCACTCACACTGCTGGGATTTGTACTGCAGCAATACAGGACACATTGGACACAGCAATACAGGTGACATGTAACTGAAGTTAGCCCACTGCACAGTACAACATGATTTAATTTATAGTGTGATAGCTTTCTGGGATCAGTAGTTTCCCAGAAAGTTTTTCTGTGCTCTACTCACTCCTGGTCAGCTTCCTCACCAAAATAGTGTCTTGAGATGGTCTCTTTAACCCCTTAAGGACGGAGGGCATACCCGTACACCCCCGTTTCTGTGTCCTTAAGGACAGAGGACGTACAGGTATGCCTGTGGGAATTTTGGTCCCCGCCGCTGACCGGTCGGGAAACGGACCGGGATGCCTGCTGAAATAATTCAGCAGGCATCCCGGCACATCACAAAGGGGGTTCATGAGATCCCCCATGTCGGCAATAGCCGCAAATTTGCAGCGATTCCGGGTCAAACTGGTCTCCGGTAACCCGGAAAATAAGGGGGATCGTGGCTGTCCTGAAGGGATATGAGTGAGGTGGCAGGGGTGCCACCGCTCCTATCCCTGCTATTGGTCAGTCAGAAGCGACCGACCAATAGAAGATGGGGGGGTGAGGTGGTTAAAGTTCGAGGTGAAACAGTCCTGTGACCGGCGCTGGAGGTCACTTACCATTGGCGGAGGCGGCAGCAGGTGGCGATGACGTGCGGCTGGCTCTCTGGTGCAGACTAAGGAAGCCGGTGAGTTGCCTAGCAACATCTGGAGGGCTACAGTTTGGAGACCAATATACAGTGGTCTCTAAACTGTAGCCTCCAAATGTTGCAAAACTTCAACTCCCAGCATGCCGAGAAAGCTGTTTGGACATGCTGGGATTTGTAGTTTTGCAAGATCTAGAGGGCTACAGTTTGGAGATCACTGTGCAGTGGTCTCTAAACTGTGGCCCTCTAGATCTTGCAAAACTACAACTCCCAGCATGCCCACACAGCAGTTTGCTGTCTGGGCATGCTGGGATTTGTAGTTTTGCTAAATCTGGAGGGCCACAGTTTGGAGATCACTGTCCGGGTATTTCTAAACCGTGGCCCTCTAAATGTTTCAAAACTACAACTTCCAGCATGTGCGAACAGCAAACGGCTGTCTCGACATGCTTGGGGTTGTAGTTGCGTACCTCCAGCTGTTGTATAACTACATCTCCCAGCATGCTGGGAGTTGTAGTTTTGCAACAGCTGGAGGCACACTGGTTGGAAAATACTGAGTTAGGTCTGTCAGTGCATGCTGGGAGTTGCAGTTTTGCAACAGATGGAGGTTTGCCCCCCCATGTGAATGTACAGGGTACATTCACACGTGCGGGTGTTTACAGTGAGTTTCCTGCTTCAAGTTTGAGCTGCAGCAAATTTTCCCCCACAGGTCAAACTCCTAGCGGGAAACTCAACGTAAACCTCCACCAGTGCGAATGTACCCTAAAAACACTACACTGCACTACACTAACACATAATAATTGGTAAAACACTACATATACACTCCCTTACATGGTCCCCCCCCCCCCAATAAAAATAAAAACGTATCGTACGGCAGTGTTTCCAAAACGGATCCTCCAGCTGTTGCAAAACAACAACCCCCAGCACTTCCGGACAGCCACTGACTGTCCAGGCATGCTGGGAGTTTAGCAACAGCTGGAGGCACCCTGTTTGGGAATCACTGGCATAGAATACCCCTATGTCCACCCCTATACAATCCCTAATTTAGTCCTCAAATGTGCATGGCGCTCGCTCACTTCGGATCCCTGTCGTATTTCAAGGGAACAGTTTAGGGCCACATATGGGGTATTTCCGTACTCAGGAACAATTGCGTTACAAATTTTGGGAGGCTTTTTCTCCTTTTACCCCTTATGAAAAGGAAAAGTTGGGGTCCACATCAGCCTGGTAGTATGGAAAAAAAAATGTTACATGCTGGTGTTGCCCCATACTTTTCATTTTCACAAGAGGTAAAAGGAAAACAAAGACCCCCAAAATTTGTAACACAATTTTTCCTGAGTACAGAAATGCCCCATATGTGCGTGTGAAAAGCTCTGCGGACGCACAGCAAGGCTAAGGAGTAAGAGCGCACAATGTACATTTGAGGCCTAAATTGGTGATTTGTAAAGGCCTGGCTGATTTTACAGCGGTTCTGACATAAACACCAAAAAATAAATACCCATGTGTGACTCCATTTTGGAAACTACATGCCTCACGGAACATAACAAGGGGTATAGTGAGCCTTAACACCCCACAGGTGTTTGACGAATGTTCGTTAAAGTTGGATGGGAAAGTGAAAAAAATTTTTCTTTACTAAAATACTTTTTTCATTTTCACAAGTTAAAATAGGAAAAAAGTTCCCCAAAATTTTTAACCCCATTTCTTCTGAGTAAGAACATACCACATATGTGGATGTAAAGTGCTCTGCGGGTAAACTACAATGCTCAGAAGAGAAGGAGCATCATTGGGCTTTTGGAGAGAAAATACACCCACATGTGACCCCATTTTGGAAACTACACCCCTCATGGATCATGGAACGTTATGAGCATTTATGCCCCACATGTGTCTGACAGATTTTTGGAACAGTGGTCCATGAAAATGAAAAAAAAATTTTTTGCACAGCCCACTGTTCCAAAGTTTTCAAATTTGGGTCACATGTGGTGGTCCACTGTGCTGACCCCACGGGGGGCTTTGTAAATGCTCATGGCTCCTGACTTCCATTCCAAACAAATTCTCCCTCCAAAAGCCTAATGGCGCTCCTTCTCTTCTGAGCATTGTAGTCTCCAACACCTGCCTCCTGGAAAAACTTACATTTCACCTCGTATGAAACTCTGAGTCTTGAAATGGGGACATTCTTCTCTTCTGGCAGGCCATCCTGGTATTCGTAAGACTTTACAGCTCATCTCAAGACAGTACTGGTGGCCAACTTTGAAAAAGGATGTTGTTGATTTTGTTTGGTCCTGCCCAGTCTGTGCCCGGGACAAGACTCCCCGTTTCAAGCCAGCAGGTCTGCTTCAACCCTTACCAGTTCCTGAATTATAAACTTGGTCCTCGTCATTTGGGTCCCTATAAGGTCAAGAAACTCAATCCTGTGGTTTATTCCCTTCATCTTCCCTCCTCTCTCCGGATCTCAAACTCCTTCCATGTTTCTCTCCTGAAACCAGCCATCTTCAACCGTTTTTCTCCTAAGGACATCTCTCCTGCTCCCATCTCTGGTACCTCAGATGTGTATGTTGTGAAGGAGATCTTGGACTCTAAGTTCATCAGATTAAAATGTTTTTTTCTGGTTGATTGGGAAGGTTTCGGTCCAGAGGAGAGGTTTTGGGAGCCAAAGGACAATATTCTGGACAAAGATATGCTAAAAAAAATTCTTATCCGAAAAAGGAGGGGGAGACCAAAAGGGGGTGTACTGTAACTACTTGCGCTCTGGCCGTACATGGCATCTCTCATGGCACGGTCTCTGTTCCTGGTGGGGCCAGGATTCGCATTGTGGGATGCGCCCGCATGCGAGTCCCGGCCTGTTGCTTACCTCGCTCCCCTGCTGCCTCCTGCTCTGTGTCTCAGCACCAGCACGCGTGTCCACGTCTTGCACACGCTGGTGCTCTGAGATTTAAAGGGCCAGTATGCCCATAATTGTTTTCACCTGTACAGCACATTATAAAGTTTTTGCACCTCCCACACACCCCTGCCGGATCTTCAGTGCCATTTGCCTGAGAGAAAGCGTACCCTATTGCCTGTTTGCCATACCCGTGTACCCAGACCTTTTCACTACATTTACTGACTACGAACCTTTGCCGCTTGCCTTGACCTTCTGCTACGTTGACTACGCCTCCGTCTCATCCTCCTGTACCTCGTCTTGCCTGGTTACCTGTGTGGTCGAGCCGTATTGGGGGTAGCGATCTGGGTGTCGCCTGCCACAGCAAATCCATCCTGCTTTGCGGCGGGCTCTGGGGAAGACCAGCGGCACCTTAGACTCCGCTCCCCGATACGGTCCGAGTCATCTGCCACACAAGTAAAGGATCCACACCTTGTTCCAGACCGCCCGCATCCAGGTGCGTGACAACTCGCTGTAAACCCCCGCCTGTGTGAATGTACCCTGTACATTCACATGGGGGGGTAATCTTCAACTGTTGCAAAACTACAACTCCCAGCATGCACTGACAGACCGTGCATGCTGGGAGTTGTAGTTATGCAACAGCTGGAGACACACTGGTTGGGAAAAACTAAGTTAGGTAAAAGACTACCGCAATGTTTCCACACCAGTGTACCTCCAGCTGTGGCAAAACTACAACTCCCAGCATGCCCAGACTGTCTTGCTATCTGGGTATGCTGGGAGTTGTAGTTGTGAAATTACAATGCAGCAGTGAAGATCAGCATTCTGCTGCTGCCGGTCCTCCCCGCCGCTGGTCCCCCGCTGTCTGCCGCTGTCCCCCTGCTGTATGCCATCGGTAACTGCCGCCGCCATCTTTGCCCCCCCTCTGCCCAGACTTCCAGAGCGGGCAGAGCGGGGATCTCAACTTTGAACCCCCTGATCGGCCAACCGCAGGGGATAGGAGGAGGTGGCACCCCTGCCACCTCGCTCCTATCCTTTAGGATGATCGGAGCTGTCTCTGACAGCTCCGATCGTCCCTATTTTCTGGGCTATTGGGTCACCAGAGACCCGATCAGCCTGGAAAAGCAGTGATTCGCTGGTCAGAATTGACCGACGAATCACGGCGATCACCGACAAGGGGGGGACTCTCAGGATCCCCTTTGGCGATATGCCGGGATGGCTGCTGATAGATATCAGCAGTCATCCCTTTCCGATGATCAAGCAATGCAGCGCCGTAAATGTACGGCACTGTGCGCGAAGTGACACTTAGCAGCGCCGTACATTTACGGCACTCGTCGTTAAGGGGTTAAATACCCTTCCCTCCCCCACCCTTCTGACCATGAGAGGAGAAGGGAAAAAATTAAAAAGAAGAGAAAACAACTTCCCTATCTTTTTTTTTTTTCTTTTAACAATTATGATAAATCACCCATATCTTCATGTCCAATATTTCCAAGTTTTTCTCTGTCTAACTTTGCCTTTCTCCCCTTTGACTCCCCTTTGCTCCTTCCTCATCACATTCTGGACCACTCTACTGCATTAGGTCCTTCCGACTTCACACAATTTCATAGAATTATCAAATTTGCATAAAATAAAGTCCTGCATTCAAATTCCTTAGCATTACCACATTTTCTACACCTCCTAGAACTATGAATACTATTGTTCAGGGGATCCTCCTCCCAATTTTTGCTTCGATGTTTATCAGTACCTGTTCCCAATAGCTGGCAATTACTTCACAATCCCACATATTATGTATGTAGTCGGCATCTTCACTACCACATTTCAAGCATTTTGACGAGTTACATATACCAAATTTCTTCATATGCACAGGGATGTGATAAGCCCTATGTGACACCCTAAACTGTGAAATTTTGTATTGCATATTTAACGATACCATACTCTCATTAACCCCATTATTATACCGTGCTTCATTCGACAATTCCCCTAATTCTTTTGATTATTTCTTTTTTATGGTATTCCACCCATCTTTTCCTAACCACAAATTTAATTGTTTATACAACCGTGATAAATAATTTTTACCTATATTCCAACTAATCAAAATTTCCCAAAATATTTTTATATAAAATATACTTTTATCTACTGTGCTTGTTACCGCATGTTTAATTTGCATGTAATATAAAATATCCTTATCTTCCATTCCAAAATTTTCTTTAAAATCATAAAATTGCAAAATTCCATTTTAGAACATTTGACTAACTCCTAATATCCCTAATTTCTTCCAGTATGTGCTTTCAAAAGTCAAAAATTATTTAAAATTTCTATTCCCCCCACAGTGGCATGAAGTTCAAACTGTTTACCCCTATTAATTTCCCCTTTAATGCTTTCCATATTTTATAAAACAAATTTCAATAACACCTCCAGCCCTCCTTCTGTACCCAGTTCTAAGAATTCAAAAATATTTGCTAACTTATTGTCATTAATCAGTTTTTTAAGAATTTCTGACTCCTTCCAGTTAATTATCTTTAACAGCTGGCATGCCGTTTAATATCATCTCAAATTTGGGGGGATAATCCCTCCATTTTCCCAAGTTGGAGTGAAATAATAATATTTCAGCGGCACTCTCTTCCTCCCCCAAAGAAGCCTTAAAATGGCATTAAATAGGAACAAGATTTGGGGCAAAATGAGCACCTTAACATTTGACAATTTTTTCGACATCAAGAAAGGCATTTTATTCCAAATCCCCACTCTACGTGTTAAATTATTCTCAAAGGGCATAAGATTATCTTTTTGGAAACTATAATTTTTTTTTTAACAGAAATTTTAACACATAGATATGTAAAGCACTCTGATTTTTTGAGAATTAAAAATTTTATCAAAAATCATTATCTCTAGCTCTTTATCCAGAGGGAGTAACACAGACTTCCCCCAATTTATTTCTAACCCGGATACCTGGCCGAATATTTCAAACATTTTCATTATTGAGGGATTTTTTTTCCCCTGGGGTGGGATACAAACAAAAGTATACCATGTGCATAAAGGAAGATCTTATTACTTCCTCCCTCAACTCCAAATCCTTCAAAATTACATTTTTCATGAATCCAAATTGCCAGCAGTTCAATGTATAAAGCAAATAATAAGGGTGACAGGGGGCACCCTTGCCCAGTTCCTCTACTTAAATGGGCACTGTCAGATATAAAAACTTTTGATATGTTGTAAAGCATGCAAAATCAATGGGTTTTGTAATTGCTTTCATAAAAAAAAATGTATGTCCACTCATCATCACCTATGTTATGAACCCATTTCAAGATTGACAGGTCTGCAGATCTAAAGCTGCTGTGATCGGCTCCCTCACTGTCTGTGTTTACTTCACAGTCTCCTTGTGTGAGGAGAAGGGGGAGGGGTGGGAGTTCACTGCTGCTTGTGAGCAGATAATGAAAGAAGCTGGTGACTGAAGATGGGGACTGAATGGAGATTTTTTTGTTTAAAAAGGAAGTGTCCCTGCATGCATATATGTGTGTGTGGATATATATGTGTGCGTGTAAATCTGTGTTGTCTAGGTAATTTGCATGTGTATGATTAAATTATGTCAATGTGTGTATCTAGAATCATATGCCTCCAGCTGTTGCAAAACTGCAACTCCCAGGATGCCTGCACAGCCAAACGATGTGTGGGCATGCTGGGAGTTGTAGTTTTGCAACAGTAGGAGGAAAATAGCCTGCAGCAACACTGCTGTAAATCTGAGTTTTACCAATAATATGCCTCCAGCACTGTGTGCTTACAGCTTTTGCAAAACTAGAGCTCAAAGTATGTGTGTGTATAGCATAAAACCAGAAAGGAAAGGGTTACAGATGCTCACTCCCGAGACCAATCAGAATGAGGGAGGGGGAGGGGGAGTGGATATCACTTGAGGAGAAGAAAGGGACCGCCCTCCTGCTTCTGGTCGACAACATTAAGGTAATTCAGAAATAAAGCTAATTCTGAGAGAAATATAGATCATAGACACATAAAAATTATATGTACGTGATCAGGGCAACTAATACTGAGCAACATATAAATAACAGTTTTGTTTTTTAGGTGATCTGACAAGTACGCTTTAAGCCAAAGGTTTATGACAGAATAACAATTATTAAGATATTTGCTTCCAATTGATTATACAGCAATTTAACATATCTAATAAATTTAGGGTCAACCCTGAATCGTTCCAACACCTTCCAGAGGTATCTCCACTCTACCCTGTCAAAAGGCTTGGTGGCATCAAGTGACAGAATAGAGCAAGAATCAGATCAACAAAATCGCATGGACTCATAAACTTTCTGAATATTCCTGTACACAGTACACCCTGGCATAAATCCGTTCTATTACACTATTGAGTCTCCTTACTAAAACTTTGGCTATCAATTTGATATCGGTATTTAATAGCGACATCGGACGGTACAATCCCACCTCCAATGGATCTTTCTCCTGTTTTCTTATAAGAGTGATGTTTGTTTCTCTCATTGATTTAGGCAGGATTCGTTTAGGACTGCTGTTAATTTTGGTAACAGGAAAGATGCATAATCTCTGAATATTTGAAATGGCAGGCCATGTGATCCGGCGGCGGTATTACCTCCTATCGAAAACAGAGCTTCCTGAATTTCTTGGATCGAGATAACTTTGTCCCCTAAATAGCATCTTATGATGAGCTTTTTCCCGAAAGTAATCTGCATATATATAAGTCAATTTCTGATCTTTTTTTTTAAAGTAATTTTTGGTTTAAAGAGACCACCGATCGGACCGATGCCCAGCATTAACCCTTTTGACGCCACGATCAAAGTTGATCTCTGCGTCTAAAGCCGATACATATTAATTTTTGTGCATGTAGTTTATAATTTTTTTAAGTATTTAAATAAGATAATACCTATTGGGTATCCTTGTAACCATATCGACCTACAGAATAAAGATAAAATGTAATTTTTACCAAAAAAGTGCACTGCGTGGATATGGGAGCCCCCAAAAGTTACAAAATGGTGTTTCTTTTTTTATTTCACCCCCGCAAATATTTTTTGTTTTGTTTTGCCGCGGGTTATATTACAAAATAAGTGATGTCATTACAAAGTACAATTGGTGACGCAAAAAACAAGCCTTATATGGGTCTGTAGGTGCAAAATTGAAAGTGTTATGATTTTTAGAAGGGAAGGAGGAAAAAACGAAAATGCTAAAATGAAAATTTGATAGGGGAGTCCCTAGGGGTTTAATGTTATATTTTTATAGTTCAGACATTTTGTTTACACTTTTTATTTATTTAATGAATCAAACTTTTATTAGGAAAGGGGTTAAACCACATTTATTAACTTTTTTGTTTTCTACACAGTGTTTTTTAGTCTATTAAACTATTAAATCCAATCATTAGATTGCATACACAACAATGCAATGCTATGGTCTCCATAAGAACCGCTTTTTTAATTTTAGACACTGCATCTAAAGGGGTTAATGCCACACATTACTGCAATCAGTGGTGTCCGGCATTTGCCAAAGGTCCTGGCTCCCGAGTGCATGTAATAGAAGGGAAATGGGTGGCATACGATGATACCACATATGTTTATTTTTGTTTACAGTATTCTATATAAAAAATGGGGAGTGATATTAACTTTCTTCACAATTTTAAGTGCCCATAAGGGACTATTGTATGCAATGTTTCAAATACAAACATCGAACAATGATGTGCTGCTGCATAGCATTGATCAGTGTTATCTGTGCTCCATTACCACAGGCTACTGATGCTACTTGAAGAGATGGATCACCAATCCATTGAGCTGTTAGGTACCCCACGATTTTGCTCCACTGAGCTACCAACACTTTGCAACACTTTAGATGCCACAATCCACTTTGATCACAGAGAATAAAGAGTTAATGCCAGATATTGGCCCCATCAGCAATTAGCCGTGAGTTCTGGTTGCTGATACAGTTAGGACCCACCAGGTATGAAGAGTGCACTTCATACAATGGGACACACATGTACGTCTTGCATACTTTAGGGGGTATAGAACTGTATGATGTTTTGTTGTTGGACCAACCTCTGCATACAGCATGGTCTTTTGACCAAATCAATGTAGTTACTTTGCTGACAGTATTCCTGCTTTTGCCATAAGTTTCAATTTCTATTGATCTGCAAGTCTTCCTGAAAATGCAGGATACTATAAACACTGGAAGATATTTTCCCCCAAAGAGGGATCTGTGGTGAGGGTGTTATGAGGGCAGATGTTATTACCCTAGGGGCAGATGGCATTAACCCCTTGTATTCGTAACACCAGGGTGTGGTTCACCTCTGCACCACCCGAGGTATGGCCGCTGGATCCTGGGCTAGGCACAGCGAAAATAGTGACAAGTTACAGAACAACGGCAGCTTTACTGAGGCAGACAGATGGAATAGTCTTTACAGCTCAGTTATCCCCAAGGAGGTGACCAGTGACAGCAGAAACTTGCGGGCTCGCTGGGACTTGTAGTGGACTTGGTTAGAATGCTGCAGACCCACGCTGAATTTAAGAAGACTTGACTGACTTGACTAGGACTGACTAGACTTCACCCCTTGTGTAGCTTACCAGGCTTTGACATTCACCTGTGGGGCACTTGGTGATGGAAGCGTTGCTGCGAGACTAGGCCTTGGGTCTCCTCAGGACACCAGACATTCTCAGGTCTTGACTGTTCCTCAGCATTCTCTAAAATGAAACTAACTTGCTCCTCCCTTGCATTTATGAGAGCAATGTGAAGGACTTCCATAGGTCAGAAGACAAATCACCTGTTCACTGACACCTTCCCAAGTTACATGACTTGGTAACAACATTTAAAGTCATAAAACATTATAAAGACAATCTCATACATAACATAAGGCCCTTATTAACCATTTGAGATATGTATACAATAAGGGTGGATTCAGGGGACACAGAGATAGAGTCCGCCAAACAGGACAGCAATGGTACAGGAGTGCAACTGTACTGGGCCACCACAGCTTATTTTTGATCTTTTTAAATAAAACAAATTTAAAAAAATGACAGTGGAGGGAAGTGTGTACAAAACCACTCCCCTCTGTGCTGTGCTGTGAGAAGCCCCACAGCAAACTGATCCTTTCCTGGAGCTAATGGTGGTTGTCAAATTTATAAAATCAGTTTTTGCTTATCACGCTTTTGGTACATATTAAGACCCTCCCCTTTTATCGAGGCTATGCTCCATTTAAAAAAAAGTAGTGCAAATGGAGAAAACATTTAAGAAATTAGGCACAAATCCTTTGAGAATGTGGGGCAATTGACACACAAATTTTATTAAAATCTGCTGCAATTTATACTCAAAAAAAGGAGTAAAAGCTGTTCTGAAAATCTGCTTCCCAGTGAGAACTGTTCTTTTTCTATTGACTTTTTTTCTTTCTATGTTATTTGCTTTCTTTCTTTTTTGTTCTTATTTTACAATTTGCAAAATGCATAGCATAATTTAGCTTTCATATTGGTCATTCCCTATGTATGAGCCTGTAAAAAACCTTTGAGGTATTAGAGTAAGCACATGTTACACAATAGTTACAATGAACAAAACTTCAGTTAAAGTAACACAGCTCTTTATTCCAATTAGTTGGCAATAGGTCAGCAAGTTCTCTATACAATAGAGTAGATATATAAAGCCCTCTAGCATTTACCAGTAAAGACTAACTGAGATCAGTGAAGACTAACTGAGATCAGCTAACACATCAAGCAAAATGGGAAAGGTAAGAAATTATTGGGGCATTTGTCTTTGTCTTTAGCGCTTTTTTGTGTGTAGATTTGTCTCCCATTTGGCGCAGCGCTGCACCTCAGGCAATTTTCTGTGCCTTTTTTGTTTACACTTAACAAAAAAAAAGGTGCAAAAAAAGGCGCAAGACCACTGAAAAGTCTCTAAACTATACCAGCCTAGAGTTAGCTTAGCTTTTTGTTGTATGTGAAGAGTAAAATTTCTGAAAATGTGTACCTGCACAAAATTTATCAAATTATCAAATGTGGGGCTCCTACACATTCAGCACACAAAAATGGTGTAGAAAAATGCTTCACTTACACCTACAATGATGAATGCTCCCCATAGTTCTTATATACTTTCAAATGTTAAATAGAATATGTTACACATACCTTCTTGACAAGCAATGTTAAAAATGTTTTGTTCTTCTTTACTGTGTATGTTCCATAGTGATGTCCACATCACTAATTGTTTTGTGAATTATTATTTATTATGCTTTTCACCTTGTGTTTGGGCATCTGCTTGACATACCTATGTTGTAAATGCTTCTGATATTTACCTCTGGTGTATGCAGCTGTACTTTTTTTAGCTGCATACATCACCCATAGACTGTCACTGCAAAGATGTTTGTATACTAAAGTGCAAAGGCTATGGACACCTTTGTATCAAACTTTTTTTAATGTTCATTTGTTTGCTTAATTGAAAATGCAGCAATTTTCTAAATAGTCTTTATTAAAGATAAATCAGTCAGACTGGCTTTTCTCTCAGATTTCTCTCGCAACTCAGATTGTGAAGGGGGGGGATGTTTAAAGAGAAAAGCTGATAGAGAGGAGGACAGAATCATATTAGGTTCATATAAGTGGAAAGACAAAGTAGAGCCTTCTCAACAAACTATAAATATATAATAAATGTATCTTAATATAGAGGCTGTAGAAGTGATACTGAGTGAATGAAAAAAAAAAAAAAAAAAAAAAAATAATAATAATAATAATAATAATAATAAAAACCTAAAATAATAAAAACCTATGGACAAATGATGAGATTTGTTGAAACTTGTGAAGAGTAAAAGGGATGCAGAGGTCTTTTTTTTATATAGATAAAAAAAATCGATCTGATTAGTTGCTTTAGACAACTGTACCACTTTTGCTCTGCAAATGTTTTATTCAATCTTCCCAAAAGTGTTTTTGCACCAAAATAAATATATAGCAAGTTTTTTTAAAAAGGCCTTAAAAGTGGTATTTTTTTCTTCAGCCTTTGAGCCCATGATGCCAAGTTATAATATTGCGTAATATGCTTCTATTTCCTCCGTGTACAGATTTGTCAAGTTTTCATGCATTGGACATGCTGTAGCGCAAGTTTTTTTTATTTTTTATTTACTGTTGTGTTTGACCTTTCCCAACATTCCATGCAGCCAGAGACAGTATGTCAAAAGTCACATGGTCTCTAGAAGAGTGTGGCTATGCTCCAGTGGGTGGGTAGATAGCAGGGTGGAAGGGTTTTTCAGAAGTAAAGTTGTAAAAGTCTAAATAACCCTTTTAAAGGGAACCTGTGACCAGTTTTATGCTGCCCAAATCAGAGGCAGCAATAAACCGGATAAAGAGCATGGTCTGGACACACTATAATTCATGATAAAAGTTAGAGTATTTTAGAGAACTCATGGTTTAGAAATGCTGCCAGAACCCGGAAAAGTAGTCATAGACATAGGTCCCCATGACAACTTCCTGCCCCACCAGAACTGACACACAAGCATTACAGAGTAAATCATAGTGTGTCTGGACCCTGCTGCCTGCATCTGTTTGTGTGTCCTGTAGTTTGGGTGGCATAAAACTGTTCAGATGTTCCCTTTAATGCCATAATGTTTTCACTATTCACCCTGTCATATTAAAAAGCATTCTTTATTTTCAGTCTGTCAGCATTAACTTAGAATGTACGCTTAGGTGTAGTATTAGAAATAACAGCTCATGTAAAAGTAAACAAATACTACTATGAAGCTTTCACACCATGATGCAGAATTGTATTTGTTGCTGTACATAATGATATGTGGCTGATGTATGAGATTACTTGGAATGTTTATTTAAATATTTTAGTTTTTAGATGCATTGGTGATATTCGTATTACTTTTATTGTAAATACTGTTATGTTAATATTCACATTTACATTAACATTTTACAGATTATTTTCTACGAAGACAGAAATTTCCAGGGCCGCTCTTACGAGTGTCACTCTGAATGCTCAGACTTGTCCTCATACTTTAGACACTGCAACTCTATCCGTGTAGAAAGTGGGAACTGGATTTTGTATGAACACCCCAACTACAGAGGACACCAGTATTTTCTAAATAGAGGAGAATATCCTGACTTCCAGCAATGGATGGGTTATAATGACTCCATTAAATCTTGTCGCATAAGCCCTCAGGTGAGGATCTTGATTGTTTTGTCTATTTTTTCCCTTGGATCAGATCAGAATATAAATTTATTTCAGCCATAACAAAATCCTTTTTATTTTCGTAGATTATGTTATTCTTATAGGTTCTTGTACTACATTTGTGTTTTTATGAGCGGTTTTGGTGTTTATTAAAGTGTTGCATTGAGTCTATCGGCAACCTTCAGCAATAAATAAAGAAAAAAAAGTTTTGTCAAACATAACTACCGTATATCCCGGCGTATAAGACGACTTTTTAACCCCGAATTTTCTTCTGAAAAGTCGGGGGTCGTCTAATACGCCGGGTATTGGGGTCCGGCATAGGAATGCTTATGATTATCATGCCGGCTCCTGTGTGCGGCTGCAGGCGGGGGCCGGCCAGAGCATGTACAAACGAATAACTGTATACTTAAAAACCAGGGTGCCTCCAGCTGTTGTTAAACTACAACTCCCAGCATGCCCGGACCGGCAAAGGCTGTCCGGGCATGCTGGTAGTTGTAGTCTCACAACAGCTGGAGGCACCCTGGTTTTTAGTATTCATGAATTAGTTTTTACATGCTCTGGCCGGCCCCCGCCTGCAGCCGCACACAGGAGCCAGCACGATAATCATAAGCATTCCTATGTCGGACATCCCCGTGTCCCGAAAAATCTTTTCGGGACATAAGGATGTCCGCAGGTCACTTACCATTCCCCGCCCGCCACGCGTCCTCCTCCGGTCCTCCTGCGGTCTTCCTCCTGTCCTTCTGCGCTTCTCCACCACTCTATGGTTGTACGTACGGGACGTCATTGACGTCCCGTGCATATAACCATAGAGGCGCAGGAGGACTGGAGGAGGACGAGCGCGGCCGGGGCCTGGTGAGTGACCGGCGGCGCGTCATCTACAGTGTTCCGATCACCGCTCCTCCGGTCCCGGGACTGCTGCTATGGTCCATAGGCCATAGCAGTAGATTGTGACCCCGGGCCGGAGGAGCGGTGACCGGAACACTGTGGGGGGCAGTACACAGACATACAGCCTCCAGCCATACACTCTATATGGCTGGAAGTTGTATGTTTGTGGGGGGAGCTGCCTACCATTGTGGGGGGGAGAGCTGCCTACTATTGTGGGGGGGAGAGCTGCCTACTATTGTGGGGGGGGAGCTGCCGACCTAATGTGGGGGGGGGAGCTGCCAACCTAATGTGGGGGGGGGGGGAGCTGCCGACCTAATGTGGGGGAGCTGCCGACCTAATGTGGGGGAGCTGCCGACCTAATGTGGGGGAGCTGCCGACCTAATGTGGGGGAACTGCCGACCTAATGTGGGGGAACTGCCGACCTAATGTGGGGGAGCTGCCGACCTAATGTGGGGGAACTGCCGACCTAATGTGGGGGAGCTGCCGACCTAATGTGGGGGAGCTGCCGACCTAATGTGGGAAAGCTGCCGACCTTATGTGGGGGAACTGCCGACCTAATGTGGGGTAACATGCTGCCAACCTAATGTGGGGGAACATGCTGCCGACCTAATGTGGGGGAACTATAAGGTACTGTACATAGCGGTAGGAGGGGTAGTCTTATACGGCAAGTATATCCTAAACTCTATATTTTAACTGTAAAAGTTGGGGGTCGTCTTATACGCCCAGTCGTCTTATACGCCGGCATATACGGTACTGCTTAACTATATAAATGTTATCATCGACTTAAAGAGGGGTCAATTTCTAATAATAATATGTTGAAATATTTACCAAAGCAAATATTGTAGACTAGGGCTACATTGAGACTTCAGTTTTGTATCATTACTGATTAATTTTAACTATTGAGTAAAAGCTGTAGTCATAAGGATTGCACACAACTCATTGGGTGAGATGTATCAAGCTGTGCCAGAGGTGTAAATCCTGAAAAGTCCCAAATTTTTGCACATAAGTGGTAATGTATGCTCAATAATCACCATTTTTCTATCAAAATTATCGACTTTTTTCACTCCTTGCTCCAAAGGGGAGGAACACAGGCAGGAAGAGGATTAGGAGAGAGTTTATCTTCACATGGAGGGGATGTAGAGGGGCAGACTCCCCTCACATGCAACATTAGGGGCTTCTTGCGACATGTAAAGTTGCAGAAATATGCAGCAACAATATGTTTAAATTCAAGCTTACTGTAAAGTTGAACTGTATGTAGTTGAACAAAGTAAAGTAGTAACAGGTGTACTTAGCCTATGTTAAAAGGACAGCTCTCTTTATATTTGTAAGTGTTGTTTGTGTGCAAATTTAAAGGTATCTGACAGGCTGGTCACAGGCATCAAGAACTGTACAATAGTGGCTGATGCAAACCTTTGAGTGGCTCTTTGTATGGTTTGCCTATTATAGTTGCACAGAAAGTTGGAGCTAAAGCCATCAGCCATCTTATGGAGAAACTTAAACTACAGCATAAAAGAGACTTTAATTTAAGAGAAACCAACAATGGTCTTTTCAACATACAATGCTACAGACAGTCCAGATCTGTGAAACATCTCAATGGCTGGAAGAACTGACCAATCAGAATGGGCATTCACTGGTAAAACGCTTGTATTACTGAGGCGTATGCACTGAATTCCTGGCTGATGGCGCCTCCCTACAATACAGGGAGGTATTATATGTTCTGTACTACTCTTTACCTATGCCAAAGTTAGCTGCGCTTTTGGACACCAGGTGAGGGCGGCTTCATTCCACTTTTTTAAGACATTGCGTGTACTGTACAGGGCCCTGAAGAAGCTCCTGCCCTCTACATAGACAGTGATTTACATCTCCCAGCAGCTCTTTCTTACTTTTATATGTAAGGACTTGCTTTATCTACATTAGGTATCTATTTATTTTTGTTTGATCCTCACTTTTTCCTATTTTTGGATGACATTTTGATGGCTTCAGAACCAATTACCAGGTTTCCAGAGTTCTGGTCTCAACATACAAAAGTTTCAACATACAAAGGTCGACCTGGTACCAATTAACATTGTAACTTGAGGGACCATTGTATATGTAGCTAAATATATATTTTATTGTCTAGGGAAATCTGTAAGAGAACAAGCCACCTAGCTCCTTTCCCCTCTTTCCACAGAAGCAAAACAAAAAGACTCTGCTGTTGAGTTGTTTGCTTTTCCTTAGAACTACCTACCAGCTGTATCTATGTTGCTTAGCTACGGTCCACAGTAAATGAGAATGTATTAGGCATGATCACTCACATTCTGTATGGGAAAATAAATTATTGTTTATGTTTTTAATGAGTGGGGCGATTCTGACTTTTGCTATGGAGCCCTGTGGTTTGTATGCTTCTACTCATAGTTACACACAATTAATTTCTGTAGTTTTTTTTTGCTTTTATTCTTCTGCATGTTAACAGTATAGTTCTTTTAACAGCACCAGGGATCATTCAGAATCCGAATCTATGAGAAAGAAGATTTCAGAGGTCAGATGATGGAGTTTCATGAAGATTGTCCTCATGTCTATGAGAGATTCCGCTCTCATGACATCCATTCCTGCCAAGTACTTGATGGATATTGGATGTTCTATGAAGAACCCAACTACAGAGGACGCCAGTATTACCTGAGAACTGGAGAGTACAGAAGATATAGTGACTGGGGAGCAGCAAGCCCCAGAATTGGTTCATTTAGACGTGTCCATCATTTCAATTAAACTAATAAAACATTGACTAGTTAACTGATATTCAATAAAATTATTTAAAAAAAAAATAGAATGACTACCACTAATTTTATTTAAAAATAGTTTCTGTTTTAATTTGTTAAATGTTAAATAAAATTTCTGATTCAAAACATCATGTTCTTAAAGGGGTATTCCAGGATTTTTTTTATTTTTTATTTGACTATGCTATAGGGGCTGTAAAGTTAGTGTAGTTCATAATACCTCAATCAAGGAAGAAATAACCTGGCACTGCATGTTAGTCTTGTTACTGTGTATGCAAGGTCTTAAAGGGGTACTCTGGCGCTAAGCCATCTTATCCCCTATCCAAAGGATAGGGGATAAGATGCCTGATCGTGGGGGTCCCGCTGCTGGGGGTCCCGCCCATTAGAATCAGTCCCCAGAGTATGTTTGCTCCGGGTCTGATTACTGGCGATCACGGGGGCGGGCCATGATCTCCAGTAATCAGACCCGGAGCGATCAGACCCGGACTGATTCTAACGGGTTGCTGCATGCAAGATCATGGGGGTCCCCAGCGGCGGGACCCCTGTGATCAGGCATCTTATCCCCTATCCTTTGGAGTACCCCTTTAATGCCAATTACGCTAACAGCATGTATGTGATGGTGCTCACGCTTCATAAATAGTAGTGGCTGTGTATTCAAACATAGGAAAAGACAGAAGACTCGGATCACTCACCGCTGCTGCTATGCTGTTTTTTTTTTCCTGCAATGCTATATCCTTTATTCCATGCACATAGGCTAAGATGGCTGTATACAAACAGATGTTATGGCGGGGCAGAAGGTGCTTGGAGCACTGTCCAGAGCGACGGCACCATTTCACGCCTACAAGGCGTTTCTTCAGGCCCGGAAGTGACCTCATGTCACAGGTAGAGCCTTCTTAAATACCACATTTATACTAATAACACAGGTGAATTAAAACCAATAGTGTTTAATATCATATACATAGTATGCAATTAAAATAATAGACTTAACCCAAAACCTATAGAAAAGCTGAAAATTCATTACGCTCATTTAAACCAATCACACCTGTGGCATCAAGCTGAGCAATCCAGCGAGACTCTCTTTGTATTAGATGCAAGTAAATAAAAAAAAATTTTTTTTCTGCAGCGCTTGACCAATTAGATTAAAAGAGACCAAGCTCTTAAAAGGTATATTGGATAGTGTTTATTTCAAGCACATCAGCGCGTTTCTGGCCCAGAGTGGGCCCTTCATCAGGACAAGGTGTAAAGACTTCTGCTTGGAATCCTCACAAAAACTTATTTTTATGTTTTACAAGCCACTTTATTCTGGTTTGCAGTGTAATCCAATGTTCTTATTGGCTGACCAGGTCCTAGACAGTCACATTAATTTCCTTCATTTATTGAAAGCAGCTGAAGGCAGGAGAGCGGGCAATGTGGCAGCCCAGTCAGCACATGCACAATATCCCCTGGTGTGGTGGGCACAGCTCAGCCTGGCACTGCACTTCCTCCCCCTTATTCCTGGTGCTTTCCGTCCCTTTTTAGCCCACAGACAGTAAAAGGAGCTCAGTGTTAGTGGGTGAGTAAGTGAATCAACTAGCAGGGAGCACAGTAAGTTGAAGTGTGTACAACTGAAAAGCTAATAGCCAGCCATTTAGGGTGAGCAGAGCACTAAAAGTGTATTGTCCTCTATTAAGTGTAACCAGTGCGTACATGTACTCGGTGTACCATTTTGTTTCTGTTAAAGTCTTAAAGGCCTCGATACTGTGAAAGGCCAGCCAAAAGTACACATCTACTGCTGTTGTAGACAAAGAATGTTTTAAGATTAGTGGAACGTGTTCTACACCTCTCATATACACACTAAGTTTGTCAGACAGAATAGTGCCAGGACAAGCACAAGCACAGAGGAGTGGCAGAGGCCTAAATTCATCTGGTGCAGGCAGAGGTTGCAGAAGACTAGGGGCGAGTGGCAGCAGGAGTCACAGTGAGAGGCCTGAAATCCTTGTATCAGCTAGCAGTCTTGTTTCAACCAGCAACCCATTTGCTGTCATTGAATGATTAACTCGGTCATCCACTTCATCATAAGTGACATCTGACACCCCAGTCAACAGTCGGTGGGTTCCTCAGACACAATCATCTGTTGCATGGCCTGGGAGCAGTCCCTGTCATCCATTTGCCTTTGTCCTATGCTGTTCCCTCCCCAAGTCAATCAGGGCGGACTGTTGGGGGGGGGGGGGAATCAGCTACTCTGCGGTGTGGCAGTTTTTATAAATTATCCGGAGGATGTTAACATGGCCGCATGCAATTTAAAAAATATATCTTTAATATTTTTAATTGTGAGGCCCTTTGGTCTCCTCAGGCTGCCGCCACCCCCAGGCTGTGTCATTTTGCCACCATGTGGTCTCCTCCTGCTGCTGGCACATTACATAAAAATGTTTGTGTTAATGTATTTAAAATCTTCAATTAAAATTTTAAACTATATATTTAAACTTTTAAATTGTGAGGCCCTTTGGTCTCCTCAGGCTGCCGCCACTTCCAGGCTGTGTCATTTTGCCGCCATGTGGTCTCCTCCTGCTGCTGGCACGTTACATAAACATTTTTGTGTTAACGTATTTAAAATCTTCAATTTCAATTACAAAATATATCTTTAATCTTTTCAATTGTGAGGCCCTATGGTCTCCTCTTGCTGCTGCCACCTCCAGGCTTGGTCATTCTGCCACTATATGGTCTTCTTATGCTCCTGCCACCTCCAGGCTGTGTTATTGTGCCGCCATGTGGTCTCCTCATGCTGCTGCTGGAACAGAATTTTTTTTTAATTGTAATTCATTTTAATAAATTCATTTTAATTTTAATTTATAATTTTCATAAAAAAGCCCCTCCAGCATACCATGTGTGCAGGGCAAGGCGGTGTCACGCTGTTCTTCACATGGTTCGCCTTGGCAAACAGAGTCACACAGGGGAGAAACTACTAAGTAATTCAAGAAAAAATTGAATCATGGCTTACTCCACGAAAACTGGAAATGGGAACCATGGTGACCAACAACGGGAAGAACTTCTTGTCTGCGCTGCTTCAAGGAAGCCTGAGCCATGCACCTTGCATGGTACATGTGTTCAATCTGGTTATCAAGTGATTCC
Source organism: Hyla sarda (assembly GCF_029499605.1). Classification (NCBI taxonomy): domain Eukaryota; kingdom Metazoa; phylum Chordata; class Amphibia; order Anura; family Hylidae; genus Hyla; species Hyla sarda. Next base: position 112,067,653 of record NC_079196.1, on the reverse strand, counting down.
TGAAGTATTACCCCCATCTGCAAGACATCCTAACAATGGGAAGGAAACTTTGCAAGCACTTCAGCCACACGTACACCGCAAAGCACACCCTCCTTGAGCTACAGCGTCAGAACAGCATCCCCCAACATAGTCTGATTTGCAACATTTCAACACGTTGGAATTCTACCCTCCATATGTTTGACCGACTATTCGAACAGAGAAAAACCATCACCGATTTCTTGATGATCCAAGCAGATTGGAGGATTCCCCTGTGTAACTTCAATGTCAAACAGTGGCAGCTCATCACCAGGATTACAGGATGAACAACGTCATTCCACTGCTTCATTTACTACAACACATGTTGGAAACGATGGCTGGTCAGGGTACTGGAGATGTGGCGTCTACATCTCGAGGCCACATGAGCCTTGTGGGGGCTGACCGTGAGGAGGATGGGGAGGAGGACAGTGGACACGCCGGCAACCAAGATTTAGGTGAGTGTACACATGAATGTTATGACTCACTGTTTAGTAGAAAGTTTCTTTCAGATTTATTCAAGTACATTCAGGTAGTTTGATGTCTCGCAGGACATCAGGTTAGCAGCATTATGTGCAAGCAGCAAAGGTGGAAACAAGCTCCATGCTCCCTTCAGTCATGGCCCAACGTTTCAGGGGCAAGCCCCCTTAGTCATGCGCCTTGCCCCTGAAACGTTGGCCCATGACTGAAGGGAGCATGGAGCTTGTTTCCACCTTTGCTGCTTGCACATAATGCTGCTAACCTGATGTCCTGCGAGACAACGAACTACCTGAATATACTTGAATAAATCTGAAAGAAATTTTCTACTAAACAGTGAGTCATAACATTCATGTGTACACTCACCTAAATCTTGGTTGCCGGCGTGTCAGCTGGAATTGTGCCCTATACACGTGTGTCTAATCATGAACTATTGAACAGAGAGGCTGGAGCTCTGTTGTATGGGCGTTGTATATACATTCTACACATTGAGATAACTCGGTTATTACCGTACATACCAGAGGGGGACAGTGGAGCACAGGCAAGGTTTTGCAAAATGGGTGTTTTTTTATAGTCATCTGACAGAAGAGGAGTAGCAGCAGGCTGTGGAGCTACAGGGTGATGAGGAAGATGAGACAGAGGACCCAGACACACCGTGGCCATGTGGTCTCCTCATGCTGCTGGCCCATTAAATTAAACTTAATCTTAATCTATTTTAAATCTTACATTAAAATTTTCCAAAATATCTTTAATCCTTTCAATTGTGAGGCTATAGTCTTGTCAGGATGTTGCCACGTGTGTGCTTCAATTAAAATTTTCAAACATATCTTTAATCTTTTCTATTGTCAGGCTGTGTCATTGTGCCACCATATGGTCTCCTTTTAGTTTTGTTTTTTGGAAAAAAAAAACATGAAAAAGAGAAAAGAAGAATCCCTAATAGTAACCCCTCCTCATCTTAACATTACGTTTGATCTTGGTCGGACAGAACACCTCCCCGTACAATTATACACTCAAACCCCCCTCCCCCCCAATCCCACCCTCTGACAGAAGGGAGAAGAAAAAAAAAATCTTTTATCTAAGATTATCCACCAAGCTCAGTCTCTCTCTCTCCATCATACCTCCAATCCACTTATCCCAAATTGCATGGAATTTTGACAGACATCCAAACTTAACTGCCCATAGGCTTAATAGCCAAGATATCAGTTGGTCTCCCTTCTCCATCTCCAACCTTTCCTCTGTCATCTTTATCGCTTTCAACCGATATTCCTTAATATCAGGACATAATAGGTATGAAAAAACTCTGTACCTTCCCTATCACATCTTGGACACTTATATTTTTTAGATTTGTCTATTTTCCCCAAAAGCTGTGGTGTATAATACAACCTGTACATTATAAAAAATGGTGTTATCCTATGTGAACCATTTTTAATAATACATAGTTCATAAGGTTGAAAAAAGACCAGAGTCCATCAAGTTCAACCTATAACCCTAATAAGTCCCTATTGAGTTGAGTTCATCCAGAGGAAGGCAAAAAAAACTCATACTAGAGGTAAAAATTCCTTCCCGACTCCAAATATGGCAGTCAGAATAAATCCCTGGATCAACGTTCTGTCCCTATAAATCTAGTATACATAACGAGCGATGTTATTACTCTCCAAAAATACATCCAGCCCTTTTTTGAACTCTATTAGAGAGTTGACCATGACCACCTCCTCCGGGAGAGAATTCCACAGTCTCACTGCTCTCTCAGTAAAGAACCCCCGTCTGTGCTGGTGTAGAAACCTTCTTTCCTCTAGACATAGAGGATGCCCCCTTGTTATAGCTACAGTCCTGGGTATAAATAAAGGGCCTACACTTTCATTTTTGACCTTTTTGCTATTTTTGCTAATATTAGTGTACTCTTCCCAAATCATCCTCCATTCCTTTTCACTTACTTGTCCTACATCCTTTTCCTACTCCTTTATACTAAAGTGCCTCACTCCCTGATTTTTAACATCTACCATTGTTTTATATAATTTAGAAATCATTTTTTATTTGTGTATTTGCTTAAAACCTTCATTATTGAACACTCATATACTCTTAGCTCCTCTTTTTTTTATCAATTTTTTCCGCTCCCTCCCTTAACTGTACATATCTAAATAGAGACATCATACTATTGGGAATTTTATATTGTTCACGCTGTCATGCAAATTAGACACCCCAAAAATGAACCACTATGTTTAATATGTGTAATAGCATCATGTCGGCCATTTTGTGTATAATCTAAGTAGGCCACAATTCTGAAGTTTCATCTCTACAAAAAAGTGCCAGCCTGAGAAAATGCTTCTTGTCTTAGATAGTTATGGCTGTTTGGATAAGACAAGATAAGGGGGACCAGTTACATTCTCTAGACATTCACACATCAGTGTTAGAGAATCATCCATTGTATTATTATCTTTCCAATAAATTTGGATGTCTAGTTGGTGACTCTTTGTCTATGAGAATCCAGGTTTTAATTACTTATATGTGTCTTAATGCAAGAAAAGATAGAGCAGAGCTTCCTCTAAGGGTAGTGTTACGCCGAGCGCTCCGGGTCCCCGCTCCTCCCCGGAGCGCTCGCTACACTCTCGCTATTGCAGCGCTCCGGTCAGATCCACTGACCCGGTGCGCTGCGATCCTGCCTCCAGCCGGGATGCGATTCGCGATGCGGGTGGCGCCCGCTCGCGATGCGCACCCCGGCTCCCGTACCTGACTCGCTCTCCGTCGGTCCTGTCCCGGCGCGCGCGGCCCCGCTCCCTAGGGCGCGCGCGCGCCGGGTCTCTGCGATTTAAAGGGCCACTGCGCCGCTGATTGGCGCAGTGGTTCTAATTAGTGTGTTCACCTGTGCACTCCCTATGTATACCTCACTTCCCCTGCACTCCCTCGCCGGATCTTGTTGCCATTGTGCCAGTGAAAGCGTTCCTTGTGTGTTCCTAGCCTGTGTTCCAGACCTCCTGCCGTTGCCCCTGACTACGATCCTTGCTGCCTGCCCCGACCTTCTGCTACGTCCGACCTTGCTTCTGTCTACTCCCTTGTACCGCGCCTATCTTCAGCAGTCAGAGAGGTTGAGCCGTTGCTAGTGGATACGACCTGGTCACTACCGCCGCAGCAAGACCATCCCGCTTTGCGGCAGGCTCTGGTGAACACCAGTAGTGACTTAGAACCGGTCCACTAGCACGGTCCACGCCAATCCCTCTCTGGCACAGAGGATCCACCTTCTGCCAGCCGGCATCGTGACAGTAGATCCGGCCATGGATCCCGCTGAAGATCCTCTGCCAGTTGTCGCCGACCTCACCACAGTGGTCGCCCAGCAGTCACAACAGATAGCGCAACAAGGCCACCAGCTGTCTCAACTGACCGTGATGCTACAGCAGCTACTACCTCAGCTTCAGATATCATCTCCTCCGCCAGCTCCTGCACCTCCTCCGCAGCGAGTGGCCGCTTCAGGCCTACGACTATCCTTGCCGGATAAATTTGATGGGGACTCTAAATTTTGCCGTGGCTTTCTTTCTCAATGTTCCCTGCACTTGGAGATGATGTCGGACCAGTTTCCTACTGAAAGGTCTAAGGTGGCTTTCGTAGTCAGCCTTCTGTCTGGAAAAGCTCTGTCATGGGCCACACCGCTCTGGGACCGCAATGACCCCGTCACTGCCTCCGTACACTCCTTCTTCTCGGAAATTCGAAGTGTCTTTGAGGAACCTGCCCGAGCCTCTTCTGCTGAGACTGCCCTGTTGAACCTGGTCCAGGGTAATTCTTCCGTTGGCAAGTACGCCGTACAATTCCGTACTCTTGCTTCAGAACTATCCTGGAATAATGAGGCCCTCTGCGCGACCTTTAAAAAAGGCCTATCCAGCAACATTAACCCCTTAAGGACCGGGGTTTTTTCCGTTTTTGCATTTTCGTTTTTTGCTCCTTGCCTTTAAAAAATCATAACTCTTTCAATTTTGAACCTAAAAATCCATATGATGGCTTATTTTTTGCACCACCAATTCTACTTTGTAATGACGTCAGTCATTTTGCCCAAAAATCTACGGTGAAACGGGAAAAAAAATCATTGTGAGACAAAATTGAAAAAAAAAACACCATTTTGTAACTTTTGGGGGCTTCCGTTTCTACGTAGTAAATTTTTCGGTAAAAATGACACCTTACCTTTATTCTGTAGGTCCATATGATTAAAATGATACCCTACTTATACAGGTTTGAATTTGTCGCACTTCTGGAAAAAATCATAACTTCATGCAGAAAAATTTATACGTTTAAAATTGTCATCTTCTGACCCCTATAACTTTTTTATTTTTCCGTGTATGGGGCGGTATGAGGGCTCATTTTTTGTGCCGTGATCTGAAGTTTTTAACGGTACCATTTTTGCATTGATAGGACTTATTGATCGCTTTTTATTCATTTTTTCATGATATAAAAAGTGACCAAAAATGCACTATTTTGGACTTTGGAATTTTTTTGCGCGCACGCCATTGACCGTGCGGTTTAATTAACGATATATTTTTATAACTCGGACATTTCCGCACGCGGCGATACCATTTATGTTTATTTTTATTTTTATTTACACTGTGTTTTTTCTTTTATGGGAAAAGGGGGGTGATTCAAACTTTTAATAGGGAAGGGGTTAAATGATGTTTGTTCACTTTTTTTTTGCACTTTTTTTTTGCAGTGTTATAGCTCCCATAGGGACCTATAACACTGCACACACTGATCTTTTACATTGATCACTGGTTTCTCATAAGAAACCAGTGATCGATGATTCTGCCGCATGACTGCTCATGCCTGGATCTCAGGCACTGAGCTGTCATTCGGCAATCGGACAGCGAGGAGGCAGGTAGGGGCCCTCCCGCTGTCCTGTCAGCTGTTCGGGATGCCGCGATTTCACCGCGGCTATCCCGAACAGCCCACTGAGCTAGCCGGCATGCTTTCGGTTTCACTTTAGACGCGGCGTTCAACTTTGAACGCCGCGTCTAAAGGGTTAATAGTGCGCGGCACAGCGATCAATGCCGCGCGCTATTAGCCACGGGTCCCGGCCGTTGTTAGAGGCCGGGCCCGAACCGCTATGACGCGTTATAGATCGGGAGTGGACACATGACGTTCCAGTACGTCATGTGTCCTTAAGGGGTTAAAGATGTTCTGGCCGCACGAGAAATCCCTGCTAACCTACATGAACTCATTCATCTAGCCACTCGCATTGACATGCGTTTTTCCGAAAGGCGTCAGGAGCTCCGCCAGGATATGGACTTTGTTCGCACGAGGCGTTTTTTCTCCCCGGCTCCTCTCTCCTCTGGTCCTCTGCAATCCGTTCCTGTGCCTCCCGCCGTGGAGGCTATGCAAGTTGACCGGTCTCGCCTGACACCTCAAGAGAGGACACGACGCCGCATGGAGAATCTCTGCCTGTACTGTGCCGGTACCGAACACTTCCTGAAGGATTGTCCTATCCGTCCTCCCCGCCTGGAAAGACGTACGCTGACTCCGCACAGGGGTGAGACAGTCCTTGATGTCAACTCTGCTTCTCCACGTCTTACTGTGCCTGTGCGGATATCTGCCTCTACCTTCTCCTTCTCTACTATGGCCTTCTTGGATTCCGGATCTGCAGGAAATTTTATCTTGGCCTCTCTCATCAACAGGTTCAACATCCCGGTGACCAGTCTCGCCAGACCCCTCTACATCAATTGTGTTAACAATGAAAGATTGGACTGTACCATACGTTTTCGCACGGAGCCCCTCCTAATGTGCATCGGACCTCATCACGAAAAAATTGAGTTTTTGGTCCTCCCCAATTGCACTTCTGAAATTCTCCTTGGACTACCCTGGCTTCAACACCATTCCCCAACCCTGGATTGGTCCACAGGGGATATCAAGAGTTGGGGTACCTCTTGTTTCAAGGACTGCCTTAAACCGGTTCCCAGTACTCCCTGCCGTGACCCTGTTGTTCCCCCTGTAACCGGTCTCCCTAAGGCCTATATGGACTTTGCTGATGTATTTTGCAAAAAACAAGCTGAGACTCTACCTCCTCACAGGCCTTATGACTGTCCTATTGACCTCCTCCCGGGCACTACTCCACCACGGGGCAGAATTTATCCTCTGTCCGCCCCAGAGACTCTTGCTATGTCTGAGTACATCCAGGAAAATTTAAAAAAGGGCTTTATCCGCAAATCCTCCTCTCCTGCCGGAGCTGGATTTTTCTTTGTGTCCAAAAAAGATGGCTCCCTACGTCCTTGCATTGACTACCGCGGTCTTAATAAAATCACGGTAAAGAACCGCTATCCTCTACCTCTTATCTCTGAACTCTTTGATCGCCTCCAAGGTGCCCACATCTTTACCAAACTGGACTTAAGAGGTGCTTATAATCTCATCCGCATCAGGGAGGGGGATGAATTGAAAACGGCATTTAACACTAGAGATGGACACTTTGAGTATCTGGTCATGCCCTTTGGCCTGTACAACGCCCCTGCCGTCTTCCAAGACTTTGTTAATGAAATTTTTCGTGATCTCTTATATTCCTGTGTTGTTGTGTATCTGGACGATATTCTGATCTTTTCTGCCAACCTAGAAGAACACCGCCAACATGTCCGCATGGTTCTTCAGAGACTTCGTGACAATCAACTTTATGCCAAAATGGAGAAATGTCTGTTTGAATGTCAATCTCTTCCTTTCCTAGGATACTTGGTCTCTGGCCGGGGACTACAAATGGATCCAGACAAACTCTCTGCCGTCTTGGATTGGCCACGCCCCTCCGGACTCCGTGCTATCCAACGTTTTTTGGGGTTCGCCAATTATTACAGACAATTTATTCCTCATTTTTCCACCATTGTGGCCCCTATCGTGGCCTTAACCAAAAAGAATGCCAATCCTAAGTCATGGCCTCCTCAAGCGGAAGACGCCTTTAAACGGCTCAAGGGTGCCTTTTCTTCTGCTCCCGTGCTCTCCAGACCCGACCCATCTAAACCCTTCCTATTGGAGGTTGATGCCTCCTCAGTAGGAGCTGGAGCGGTTCTTCTACAAAAAAATTCTTCCGGGCATGCTGTTACTTGTGGTTTTTTTTCTAGGACCTTTTCTCCGGCGGAGAGGAACTACTCCATTGGGGATCGAGAGCTACTGGCCATTAAATTAGCACTTGAGGAATGGAGGCATCTGCTGGAGGGATCAAAATTTCCAGTTATTATTTACACCGATCACAAGAATCTCTCCTATCTCCAGTCTGCCCAACGGCTGAATCCTCGCCAGGCCAGGTGGTCTCTGTTCTTTGCCCGGTTTAATTTTGAAATTCACTTTCGCCCTGCCGATAAGAACATTAGGGCCGATGCTCTCTCTCGTTCCTCGGACGCCTCGGAAGTAGAGCTCTCTCCGCAACACATCATTCCTCCTGACTGCCTGATCTCCACTTCTCCAGCCTCCATCAGGCAAACTCCTCCAGGGAAGACCTTCGTCTCTCCACGCCAACGCCTTTGAATCCTCAAATGGGGTCACTCCTCCCATCTCGCAGGCCATGCGGGCATCAAGAAATCCGTGCAACTCATCTCTCGTTTCTATTGGTGGCCGACTCTGGAGACGGATGTTGTTGATTTTGTGCGGGCCTGCACTGTCTGCGCCCGGGATAAGACTCCTCGCCAGAAGCCTGCTGGTCTTCTTCATCCTCTGCCTGTCCCCGAACAACCTTGGTCTCTGATTAGTATGGACTTTATTACAGACTTACCCCCATCCCGTGGCAACACTGTTGTTTGGGTGGTCGTTGATCGATTTTCCAAGATAGCACATTTTATTCCTCTTCCTGGTCTTCCTTCAGCGCCTCAGTTGGCAAAACAATTTTTTGTACACATTTTTCGTCTTCACGGGTTGCCCACGCAGATCGTCTCGGATAGAGGCGTCCAATTCGTGTCTAAATTCTGGAGGGCTCTCTGTAAACAACTCAAGATTAAATTAAACTTTTCTTCTGCTTATCATCCTCAGTCCCATGAGCAAGTAGAAAGAGTTAACCAGGTCCTGGGTGATTATTTACGGCATTTTGTTTCCTCCCGCCAGGATGACTGGGCAGATCTTCTACCATGGGCCGAAATCTCGTATAACTTCAGAGTCTCTGAGTCTTCTTCCAAATCCCGATTTTTCGTGGTGTACGGCCGTCACCCTCTTCCCCCCCTCCCTACTCCCTTGCCCTCTGGTTTGCCCGCTGTGGATGAAATAACTCGTGATCTTTCCACCATATGGAAAGAGACCCAAAATTCTCTCTTACAGGCTTCATCACGCATGAAGAAGTTTGCTGATAAGAAAAGAAGAGCTCCCCCCATTTTTTCTCCCGGAGACAAGGTATGGCTCTCCGCTAAATATGTCCGCTTCCGTGTTCCCAGCTACAAATTGGGACCACGCTATCTTGGTCCTTTCAAAATTTTGTGCCAGATTAATCCTGTCTCTTACAAACTTCTTCTTCCTCCTTCTCTTCGTATTCCTAATGCCTTTCACGTTTCTCTTCTTAAACCACTCATCATCAACCGTTTCTCTCCCAAACTTGTTTTTCCCACTCCTGTTTCCGGCTCCTCGGACATCTTCTCCGTGAAGGAGATACTGGCCTCCAAGAGGGTCAGAGGGAAAACCTTTTTTTTGGTCGATTGGGAGGGCTGTGGTCCTGAAGAGAGATCCTGGGAACCTGAGGACAATATCCTAGACAAAAGTCTGGTCCTCAGGTTCTCAGGCTCTAAGAAGAGGGGGAGACCCAAGGGGGGGGGGTACTGTTACGCCGAGCGCTCCGGGTCCCCGCTCCTCCCCGGAGCGCTCGCTACACTCTCGCTATTGCAGCGCTCCGGTCAGATCCACTGACCCGGTGCGCTGCGATCCTGCCTCCAGCCGGGATGCGATTCGCGATGCGGGTGGCACCCGCTCGCGATGCGCACCCCGGCTCCCGTACCTGACTCGCTCTCCGTCGGTCCTGTCCCGGCGCGCGCGGCCCCGCTCCCTAGGGCGCGCACGCGCCGGGTCTCTGCGATTTAAAGGGCCACTGCGCCGCTGATTGGCGCAGTGGTTCTAATTAGTGTGTTCACCTGTGCACTCCCTATGTATACCTCACTTCCCCTGCACTCCCTCGCCGGATCTTGTTGCCATTGTGCCAGTGAAAGCGTTCCTTGTGTGTTCCTAGCCTGTGTTCCAGACCTCCTGCCGTTGCCCCTGACTACGATCCTTGCTGCCTGCCCCGACCTTCTGCTACGTCCGACCTTGCTTCTGTCTACTCCCTTGTACCGCGCCTATCTTCAGCAGTCAGAGAGGTTGAGCCGTTGCTAGTGGATACGACCTGGTCACTACCGCCGCAGCAAGACCATCCCGCTTTGCGGCGGGCTCTGGTGAACACCAGTAGTGACTTAGAACCTTCTGCCAGCCGGCATCGTGACAGGTAGTAGGTGTATAAAGGCATAGGGCTGAACCCAATGGATGTGTGCTCACCTTGCGGGGTTGTGTGCCAGACACAACCACCATGAAATGCTTTAACCCCTTAAGGACCCAGCCATTTTACACCTTAGGACCCGGCCATTTTTTGCACATCTGACCACTGTCATTTTAAACATTAATAACTCTGGAATGCTTTTACTTATCATTCTGATTCCGAGATTGTTTTATCGTGACATATTCTACTTTAACATAGTGGTAAAAATTTTTGGTAACTTGCAACCTTTCTTGGTGAAAAATCCCAAAATTTGATGAAAAATTTTAAAATTTAGCATATTTCTAACTTTTTAGCTCTCTGCTTGTAAGGAAAATGGATATTCCAAATAATTTTTTTAATTCACATATACAATATGTCCACTTTATGTTTGCATCATACAATTGACATGTTTTTACTTTTGGAAGACACCAGAGGGCTTCAAAGTTCCACAGCAATTTTCCAATTTTTGGCAAAATTTCCAAAATCATAATTTTTCAGGGACCAGTTCAGGTTTGAAGTGGATTTGAAGGGTCTTCATCTTAGAAATACCCCAAAAATGACCCCATGATAAAAACTGCACCCCCCAAAGTATTCAAAATGACATTCAGTCAGCATTTTAACCCTTTAGGTGTTTCACAGGAATAGCAGCAAAGTGAAGGAGAAAATTCACAATCTTAATTTTTTACACTCGCATGTTCATGTAGACCCATTTTTTTTATTTTTAAAAGGGGTAAAAGGAGAAAATGTATACTCATATTTGTAGCCCAATTTCTCTCGAGTAAGCACATACCTCATTAGTCTATGTAAAGTGTTCGGCAGGCGAAGTAGAGGGCTCAGAAGCAGAGGAGCGACAAGGGGATTTTGGAGAGTACGTTTTTCTGAAATAGTTTTTGGGGGGTATGTTGCATTAAGGAAGCCCCTATGGTGCCAGAACAGGAATAAAAAAAAACATGGCATACCATTTTGGAAACTAGATGTGTGAAAATGTCACTAAAATGTGTGTTTCCTCCCAAATTTCACATTTTTGCAAGGGTTAATAGCAGAAATTACCCCCCAAATTTGTAACCCCATCTCTTCTGAGTATGGAGGTACCCCATAAGTTGACCTGAAGTGCACTACGGGCAAACTACAATGCTCAGAAGAGAAGGAGTCATATTTGGCTTTTTGAGAGCAAATTTTGCTCGGGGGTATGTTGCATTTAGGAAGCCCCTATGTTGCCAGGACAGCAAAAAATACCCACATGGCATACCATTTTGGAAACTAGACCCCTTGAGGAACATAACAAGGAATAAAGTGAGCCTTAATACCCCACAGGGGTTTCACAACTTTTGCATACGTAAAAAAAAAAAAAAAATCACTAAAATGTGTGTTCCCCTCCCCCCAAATTTCACATTTTTGCAAGGGTTAATAGCAGAAAATACCCCCCAAAATTTGTAACCCCATCTCTTCTGAGTATGAAGGTACCTCATAAGTTGACCTGAAGCGCACTAAGGGCGAACTACAATGCTCAGAAGAGAAGGAGTCATATTTGGCTTTTTGAGAGCAAATTTTGCTCGGGGGGCATGTCGCAATTAGGAAGCCCCTATGGTGCCAGGACCGCAAAATAACCTCCACATAGCATACCATTTTGGAAACTAGACCCCTTGAGGAACTTAACAAGGGGTACAGTGAGCATTTACCCCCCACTGGTGTCTGTCAGATCTTTGGAACAGTGGGCTGTACAAAATTTTTAATTTCCAAAGCCCGCTGTTCCAAAGATCTGTCAGACACCAGTGGGGTGTAAATTCTCACTGCACCCCTCATTACATTACGTGAGGGGTGTAGTTTCCAAAATGGGGTCACATGTGTTTTTTTTTGTGTTTGTCAAAACCGCTGTAACAATCAGCCACCCCTGTGCAAATCACCTCAAATGTACATGGTTCACTCTCTCTTCTGGGCCTTGTTGTGCGCCCCCAGAGCACTTTGCACCCACATATGGGGTATCTCCGTAGTTGGGAGAAATTGCCGACCGCGGCTGAAGATCCACTCACCTGTCGCAGCCGCCGCCGTCTTCATCGCCGGCATCCGGGTCTTCAGGGACGAGGTAAGTACCGGGGCCGGGCCTCAGCACTCCCCCATCCCCCGCAGCGTCCTCCGGTCTTCCTCCCATCCTCTTCGGACTTCCAGGGGCCGGGCAGGGCGTGAGGAAGTAACCGCCCCCCCCATGCGATTGGTCGGTTAGCTAACCGAAGAATCGCAGGGGATAGGAGGAGGTGGCAGGCTTGCCACCTCGCTCCTAGCCTCCATGATGGTCCTGGCTGTCTGTGACAACCAGGATCATGCAATATTACCGGGCGGTCAGGTCCCAGAGACCCCATCAGCCTGGTATCGCCGCAGATCGCAGGGGCGATTTCCCTAGTGATTTGCGGTGATCGCCAACATGGGGGGCCTACATGGCCCCCCTCGGCATTTGCCCTGGATCCCTGCTGAAGAATTTCAGCATTGATCCGCTTCCGATCTCCGCCGGGTGAGCGGCAGAGACCAAGAAAATACCATGACGTATGCATACGTCATGGGTCCTTAAGACCCAGGGAGTGATGACGTATGCATACGTAATGGATCCTTAAGGGGTTAAGATGTGAGTGGCGGAGCTGCCTCCCGGGGATCAGGCTTGGGTTCACCCAGCTGGTCTTAATCATCAGGTAGAAGAAAGGAAAAAAAATGGGTTTTCAGGCGTGTGCTGGAGAATGAATCAAGCATCCATTCAGGGTAAAACTTCTTTATTTTGCCAAATCAGACGCGTTTCGAGGCATCCGCCTCTTTCTCAATGAACAATGGCTTGTGTTTTACATGAACATTTTAGTTCTATTTAAAACAGTAAAAAACCTGCGAACGGGTCAAGAAATGGGAACACATGGGGCGTTCCCCTTTCTTGACCCGTTCACTGTTTTTTTACTGTTTTAAATAGAACTAAAGTGTTCATACAAAACACAAACGATTGTTCAATGAGAAAGAGGCGGATGCCTCGAAACGCGTCTGATTTGGCAAAATAAAGAAGTTTTATGCTGAATGGATGCTTGATTCATTCTGCTACCAATTACTTATATGTGTCACTCCTCTTAAATTATGGCTCCATCCGTAAAGTGTGGAATGTGGGTTTAAGACCAGTTATTGACAGTTAACCCTTAATGGTAATGATACTAATTGCTCATGCAATAGCACCCCCTAGTGTATGGGTAGTTGACATTACACCGACAGGAAAGGCATTATGGGTGATATGCTCAATGCATTCTTGGTATTGTAGTGATGTCATAGTCATTACCATATGTACACGCCCAACCTACATTCATTGGGGAATTCCAATTCAGGAGGGTGTGTCTAACTAATTAAAAAGTCTGGTAAACCAGATGTTAGGAACTGTAGACTGTGCTGAACTGTAGGCTGTAGAGAACACACAAAGACACAAGAAAGAGGTCCAACCAGGTGGGAAAGCCATGTGAGATCCCAGCAGACTGACTGATCACACGGTACCAGCCCAATGGCTAAGCGAGGTTCTTACATAGACTTGGTAAGAGACACAAAAATGGTATTGCATTTAATTAAGACTAATTGGGATGATGTGGATGGAATTATAGCATTTAGATTGGCAAATAAATTATCTCCATATTGAGATGATAGTTTTAGGATATTTAGAATCAAGACTCATAATCTATCAAAGCATGAAATAATTGCTTGGGCATTGATAGAATTCCTACTCGCCAAACTAAGTGTTATAAGTACATTTCCCACACAGAAAACTTGTTTCAAGTTCTTCCTCCTAAAATATAGTCTAGCGAGATCATAAAACTCTGCTATTTGTCTAAATAGTCTTACCAAGGTCATATAGTCCAGAATGGGGTGGAAGTATTCTTCCACGTTTATATCTATAGATGATTTGCCCATTCATGGAGTCATGCAATTTGTAGTTGGTAAGAAGGGGGCTGGGAGTTTATTTAGCATTCCATATTGATATGTCTATAATTAGATATTGACCATCTTAATATCATGAGGTTCCTCTCGATAGAGTGATATGTAACCTTTTTCTTATGTGATATTCCTAACCTAGTAGCTTTTGTATCATTGTCAAGTTACTTACTACTCACATGTATTGTCTACTATATGTAGTCAATTAACAAGCTTGTAATGTTTACTAATATATCTAATTGATATTCATTTGCAAATATCATTGTGTTTATTACTCATTTATGTTTATAACCTTATAAACAATACATCTGCATACTTTTATAATACCTGTGTATTATTGTATATTGCAAAACTACATCCTTAACCCTTTAAAGACCCGGGCTTTTTCAATTTTTTTATTTTCAATTTTTCCTCCTTAACTTTAAGAAATCATAACTCTTTAAAATTTCCACCTAAAATTCTATATGATGGCTTATTTTTTGCATCACTTATTCTACTTTGTAATGACATTAGTCATTTTACCCAAAAACCTACAGTGAAACGGGAACAAAAATCAATGTGCGACAAAATTGATGAAAAACACTATTTTATAAGTTTTGGGGGCTTCCGTTTTTACGCAGTAAATCTTTCGGCAAAAATTACACCTTATCTTTATTCTGTAGGTCCATACGGTTAAAATGATACCCTACTTGTATAGGTTTGATTTTGTATCACTTCAGAAAAAAATCATGAATACATGCAGGAAAATGTATACGTTTAAAATTGTCATTTTCTGAGCCCTATAACTTTTTTATTTTTCTGTGTTCAGGGTGCTTTGAGGGCTCATTTTTTGCGCCGTGATCTGAAGTTTTTAGCGGTACAATTTTTGTTCTGATCAGACTTTTTGATCACTTTTTATTTCACTTTGGAATTTTTTTGCGCGTACGCCATTGAACGTGCGGTTTAAAAAGCGGTGTATTTTTTATAATTTGGACATTACCACATATGTTTATTTTTATTGACACAGTTTTTTTTTTCTTGGTGATTCAAACTTTTATTAGGGGAAGGGATAATTGAAAGGGTTAATGATTTTTTTTACATTTTTCTTATGCAATATTATAGCTCCCATAAGGGGCTATAACATTGCATTTACTGATCTTTAACACTGATTGATGCATCCCCATAGGAATGGATCAATCAGTGTTTTCGGCGATTGATTGCTCAAGACTGGATCTCAGGCTTGAAGCATTCATTCGGCGATCGGATTGCAGGAAGGAAGGTAAGAGACCTTCCTCCTGTGCTACAGCTGTTCGGGATGCCGCAATTATACCTCGGCGATCTCGAACAGCTCCCTGAGCTAGCCGGGCACTTTTACTTTCGTTTTTAGCCGCGCGGCTCAGCTTTGAGTGCGCGGCTAAAGGGTTAATAACGCGCGGCAACGATCAGTGCCGCGCGCTATTAGCGGCAGGTCCCGGCTTCACTATGACACTGGGCCCGCCGTGATATGATGCGGGGTCACCGTTTGACCCCGGGTTATATTGCAGGACCGGGACTCAGGGCGTAAGTTTACGCCCTGGGTCCTTAACAGGTTAAAGGGGTATTCCAGGAAAAAACTTTTTTTTATATATATATCAACTGGCTCCAGAAAGTTAAACAGATTCGTAAATGACTTCTATTAGAAAATCTTAATTTTTTCAGTACTTATGAGCTTCTGAATTTAAAGTTGTTCTTTTCTGTCTAAATCCTCTCTGATGACACCTGTCTCGGGAAACACCCAGTTTAGAAGCAAATCTTCATAGCAAACCTCTTCTAAACTGGTTTTTTCCCGAGACAGGTGTCATCAGACAGGATTTAGACAGAAAAGAACAACCTTAACTTCAGAAGCTCATAAGTACTGAAAGGATTAAGATTTTTTAATAGAAGTATTTTACAAATCTGTTTAACTTTCTGGAGAAAGTTGATATATATAAAAATATGTTTTTTCCTTGGATACCCTTTTAAGCGTTAATGTCATCCCATCATAAAAAAGAACTTGTTGATATCTGAGGAAATAGTCAGACTCAGATGTGAATTATATTGATTAGCTTTGTCTACAATTTACCAGGTCATAATTTTGATATTTTTAATAATGTTCATAATTTTACATTTTTCATAATTAATAATTTTTATGACCATAATTCATAATTGATTTATTAACGTATGACAACTCAACTCCTCAAATGGTCTGAGTTTCAAAAAATTGTGCAACATATTTCAAATTATGAGAATATGAAGCGGCAACTCACCGGTTTTGCTGCATAAAATCTTCAATATTTTATTTCCTTCATGTTAAAATCAAAAAACATGATAGCGTGATGGGGAGAGGGAGGACAGGAGAGGACGGCTGTAGCCTAACGAGCCTAACGAAGCGCCAGGTGTGCGCAAAGTAGCTACAGCCATCCTCTCCCGTCCTCCCTCTCCCCATCCCGCTATCGTGTTTTTGATTTTAACATGAAGGAAAAAAAGTATTGAAGACTTTACGCAGCAAAACCGGGGAGTTGCCGCTCCTTCATATTCTCATTTGTTCATTGCACATTCAGGATTCCGAGATACTAATCAAGGACCCGAGATCTATTTGCTAGAGCGGAGCACCCCCGGTCAGCAGTCTTTATCCAGCCTCTATATCTGCATCTTACTAACCGTTTTCCACGCTATACAAGTAGTTGCCGACTCCACACTGTCCTATTGTTTGCCAAATTTCAAATTATAATTATCCCAAATTCTCCACTCCTGTCCCTCAAATTCTCTAAATTCCGTGTTGTTAAATAATCTTGTGCAATCTTACGAGCTTTCCACCTTCGTCACCTTCTTCATTTGTGCCAATATTTTATCCACCATCTGCACTATTGGTTCCCTCCCACCCAACTTAGATTCTAGGAATTCTCCCATATGTTCCCCTATCCCCTTCTTTCCCTTTACCATATTAGCGAAGGAGTCTTTTTCCTTCCAGTTCTTTACATATTTTACTTGTGCCGCTATGTAGTATAATCTAAAGTTTGGAACCGCTAGTCCTCCATTTTTCTTTTCCCTACATAAATGTCCTAATTTCATTCTTGTTTTTTTCCCTTTTCATACCAATTTTCCTTTCCATAGTTTCAATTTCCTTGAATATTCTCTCTCCTAACCAAACCGGACTATTGGTTAACACGAACAATAACTGGGGCAGGATTACCATCTTTAATAGACTGATCCAATCTGCCATACTAAGTGGTAGACCTATCCAAATTAAAATTTTTGTTTTTATCTTTCTAAGAATAGGCCACACATTTAATTCCGGATATTTTGGGACCTGCCTTCCAACATTTACTCCCTAGTATTTAAGCGTTTCTCCTTCTGCTACTATCTATTGTCTCTCATGGGATTTGTTCATCTAATGGCATCAATACAGTCTTATTCCAGTTTATACTTAATCTCGATTTACTCCCGAATTCCTATATCTCCTCTATAATCCTCTCCAATACCTGTTGCGTATTCCGGATGTACAGCAAAATATCGTCCACAAAAAGTGATATTCTGTCCTCTGTCCTCCGACATCCAAACCTCTCCAGCCCCTTCATATTTCTGATTCTTATTGCCAGTGGTTCAATATATAGGGCAAAGATATGGGGGGGGGGACAGAGGACAGACTTGTCTGGCTACTCTGGTCAACTGAAATCCTTCAGACTGGACACCATTCACTAGAACCATTGCCCTAGGAGTGCCATATAGAATTCCCATCCATTTCATAAATCCTTCACCAAACACATATCCCTTCATTACAGTCCAGAGGTAGGACCATTCCACCCTGTCGAAGGCCTTAGCAGCGTCCAGCGACAGGATGGAACCCCCCCCCCCCCCCGTTCCGTTTGATGATTCCCAAATAATAATCTTCTCACATTATCCGCCGTAGTTCTTTAACTCATAAACCCACATTGATCCTTTGATGTTAATAAAGGCATTACCTTCACCAGCCTCATTCCTAAAGTTTTTGCCAGTATCTTCATATCAGTATTTAGCAGCGAGATAGGCCTATACGCATCAGGTTCATACTCATTTTTCCCGGGCTTGAGGATTAACGTTATTACTGTCTCCTTCATTGATGGAGGTAGCATCCCTTGCTTTAGGATATCCCTGAATAGCTTCACTAATCTGGGGACTAAAATGATCACATATTTCTTATATAACTCAAATGGTATCCTATCCGGGCCTGGGGCTTTTGATCTGGGTGCTTCTTTTACCACCTTCCACACCTCGCTTTCTGTAATCTCTCCTTCCAGCATCTCAACAGCTTGCTTTGTTAATTTTGGTAGTTGACATTCATCCATATATTTTTGCATATCTCCTTGCTCTATTTTTATTTGTGAGGTATACAGCCCTTTATAAAAATCTAAAAAGACTTTTATAATTTCTTCCTGTTCTCTTATAACCCACCCCTCTTTATCTTTAACGGCTGCTATTAATGTTTTTCCTTTTTCTTCCTCTACAAATTTAGCCAGCCACCTCCTTGGCTTCCCTTCTTCTAAATATCTCTTCTGTTCTAATTTGGACAATGTTTTCTTTGCTCTCGCTGTTTTTACTTCTTTATACCTCCCAATTACTTCTTCCCATTCTTCTCAGTCTTTTTCCAATCCTGTTTCATCATTCAATCATTAATCTAGAAGTATGTTTTTATTTTATCCCCTACCTCTCCATCCTCCCCCCCATATGGTCTCCTTATGCTGTTGGCACCTTAAATTTTACTTTTTTTTTTATTTTACTCTATCCAAAATCTTCAATTTATATTTTAAAAAATATCTTTAATCTTTTCTATTGTCTACTGTCATTGTGTTGCCATGTGACTCCTTTTTATATTGGGTTTTGTGGTCATACGGTATTAGTTCAAAGTAAACGCTTCGAGCAGCCGGGACATTAAACTTGTGAATCTAATCAAAATCTTACATTTTTATTGAAAAAATCCATGTAACCTTTTCACGACTGAGGCCCTATGGTCGTTGACGTCATATATTACCTGTGGAATTACCACAAGAATCCAATGAAATAGGTTGGGATGATAACAATGAATCATAACTGATTAAATTAAGCATTTGCAGTTCTACACAGAGCAAGACAGTGGGGGGGGGGGGGACGAGCGCTGAGAGACAGGGGCTGGAACAGGTGGTAGCTCGCCTTGCGGCGGATAGCCAGCTCGATCCTGGCCAGATGTGAGCCACCGGTTCTGGCCTATCATCCCCAAATTTTGGTCACCCCTGTAACCATATCCCATGGCTCCAATATCCTAAACTGGATGCGGTATAGGTACTCACTCTATATTGAGACCACTGGTAGGACCCTATCTTAATGAATATGACCCCAAGTAGAGGCCCGTGTATGTTCACCTTTTCAAGCAATAGGTGCTACCTACCAAAACACTTGTCAGCTGAACCTTAAGCTCACACTAAGAGGAACATGTAACATATCAATGTATTCCTATCTACTAATGGGCAATTAATTATTTTGGACTACCATCTTTATAGTATTTTCCTTGGGTCTCCCCATCAGAGTGTACCAGATATCTATCGATACCTCCTTGTGTCATATTGTGGCAATCATTGTTCAGTGAAATGGTTCAGTGAGATGAGTGACAGGAGTCTATAGTATTGATTCTACTCCTGCTTCCTCTGCACTAGTCACTGATGAGTTGTGCTGCTTGGCTATAAGACACAATGAAACGTGTTTGTTGTTGCTTGATTGTGACTAGCATTGTATGTAATCACTGTACAGAGTGTATATAAGTGTTTACAATTTCTATACTCACCAAATGTATTTTGTGGAGGTCTATGTTAACCAGACACTAGACCACTAACGGTCTCTTCCATTTTTTACTTCACCTGGCAACTTTACATTCCCTCGGTTACTAGGGAGAGATAGGAGGTTCCGGATGCAGGTTGGTACTCTCTAGGAAGGCCTCTCTTCATTAACAGGTAGGGGGTCCACACGGACTAGCAGGGCCAGTGTATAGGGGAAGTTGATAACTGATCCAGCATCAAGGATCAGCTGTGTTTGCTAAAAATTGTGTTATCAATATATCTTTGCATTCATTTCTGCATGTGTTTCTATTTTAATGTATACCAATAGAGGTTTACTTTTATGACTTAAGGGTTTTCATTATTATGCTCTAAGCCTCCACACAGGGCCAAACACATCAAACACTATCCCTTTAGTTTATTTATCTCACTCCAGTACAGACAGAAACAGGTTAGCATATGTGCAGGAAACCAAAATCCCCATAGCTGTTCCCTATATCTTTCTGTACCAGGAGAACTCATATTGGAATGCGTTATTCTCCAAGATAAATCTCAATTAGAGAGAGCAAATTTTTTGAGAAATTTGATTCAGACGATTTGCTGAATTTTCCAAAATAAATTGTTTTGGTAAGAATTTATTTGTGGCGAATTGCAATTAAAAACGGCAATTTCTGGCCAACAGAGAGCCTCAATAGGGGTGTAGAACAATTTGCCTTGCTGTAACATGCATAGGGTGTGTGCTGGGTAAGTGAAAAAATACTGTAACTCAGTATGACATCAGAGGCATCACTATTAGAATCACTGTTGCGACCAGCACAATGACAGAGCCTGGAGGTGGCATCAGTAAGAGGAGACCATATAGTGGCTAAATGACACAGCGTGTAAGTGGTGGCAGCATAATGTGACCATATAGTGGCTGAATGAAAGATCAACACTCTTCTGAATCTTGTAGGGTGGGTGCCATCTCTGCGTGGTTGTTCTGAAATATTCTTTCCATGAGGGTAAAGAAATGTTCTTTCATCTCTAGGTTCCTATGGAGTTTGTGTCTGAGGGAGATAAATCGATTGTAAACAAGTTCCTTGTTGTTAGGTAGGCACCATCTTTGGGGTCTAAACGGTAAAGGTGCGACCCAGCTGTTTGATTTGTCTTTTACTATTCCTTGATCCATGATATCCAAGAACAGTCTGTCTTCTATGGACATTGCAACCCTGTTTTCTTCTCTTGTTCTGTGGAAGACTGTGCACCCTAGGTGATCTTGCTCACCATCACAGGCATGATCATCACAGGAGGAATCCACATAAGGACAAGGCACAGGATCGCTGTGTGGAAATTCTTTTATCAGGAAACTACTGTGACATGGCTGGAATAGGGATGGACGTCCATTTTCAAGTGTGTTGGTGAGCATTCTGTAGACCGCGGTCGGCTTGTGTTCCCCTCCTAGACAGACGTCTCCTATGATGACCCATCCTAGGTCAAGTCTCTGGGTGTATAGAGAGTTTTGGGGTCCATTAATCTGTCCTCTAGCCTTGTGAACTTGTAGTATGTCTCTTCCAAGGAGTATGACTATTGGAGCTTCTGGGTCCAGCTCCGGTATCAGGTGAGCTATATGCTTCAAATGGGGGTGGTGTGCTGCTACCTCAGGTGTAGGTATCTCAGATCGGCTGTCAGGAATGTGATTACACTCCACTATGGTTGACAGAGACAAGCAGGTCTGACCATCTATGGACTCTACATTGTACCCAGCTGCCTTCCTCCCCGCCATCTCAACGGTACCTGCACATGTTCTTAAGGAGTAGGGAGAACCAGGCCCTACGATGTTGAATGTATTGAAGAAGGTGGATTTAGCTAGAGACCTATTCATCCAAGATTGCGTATACCTTGATCGCCTTGTCTCGGTAACCGGCCGGGTAAACTCTGACAAGGCACATTTTTGAGCAGGACTTCTCTCCTGTAAGTCCTTTACATATCTCTGTACACTGAGAAGTGACTATTGCAGTGTCTACGTCAGTGTCTATCTGCTTTCTGTCATGCTCCTCTGCTTGGGATGATACCTGAGAGGGTGGTCCAGGGTACAAAGCCGTGTTGTGTTCCGTGCTCCCACATTCTGTGCATGTCACACTGACCTTACAGTTCCTGGCGAAGTGCGTTGTTGAAGTGCAGCACCTGAAGCAGATGTTGTTCTCTTTGAGGAATTCTTTGCGGTCCTCTAAAGACTTCTCCCTGAAGGCTCTGCATTTCAGTAGAGGATGTGGTTTCTTGTGCAAGGAGCATTGCTTGCTAACGTCTTCCAGTTTGTTCCCTTCTTGAGAAGGCTTGAACGACCTGTAAGGAGAACCCGTGGAAGCAACAGTGGTTTTGTGGACTGCCACTGGTGTTTTGTGAGGTTTGACACCAGGGGCAGTGGGACATGACAGTGTAAAATCAAAACTGGGATCATTTCTGATCCTTGCCTGTTGAGCTACAAAGTCTACAAACACTTTAAAGGGAGGAAATGGTACGTTATGGGACTGTTTATAATGAGAACCATGCGTGATCCACTTCTCCTGTAGGTTAGGTAAGGGAGTTTTTGGACAATTGGATTAACACCTCTGGCGGTGTCCAGGAATGCTAGCCCTGGTAGATATCCTTCTGCCTGAGCAACCTGTAACTCTATTAACAAGTCACTGAGTTCCCTGAGCTTTTGGTAACTCCTACCCACTATTTTGGGAAAAGTTTCAATTCTTTTATATAAAGTATTTCTATAGCTTCTATTGATCCATAACATTCATCAAGTCTTTCCCACACCATCTTTAGGCCTTTGCCGGATAGTTTATGTTAATGTCTCTGATTCTTTTGGCATGTTCAGCAGATTCATTTCCAAGCCATTTTGCCAAGAGATCTAACTCCTCACTGCAGGAAAGATCTAAGTCCCCTATTGCGTTCTGGAAGGAGGCTTGCCATGACCTGTAGCTCTCTGGGCGATCAGTAAACTTTATAAGTCCCTTGGTAACCAGTTCCCATTTAGCAAAGAACTTAACAAAGTCCATGACCGCATGGTTGGCGCCAACACTACCCGGTGTGCTGTTATGCTGCGTGTGTGGTGTATCACTATACCTTTTGGAAGTTTCTGGCTTAGGAAAGTCTGTATAATACCGCTCTGATGCGAAGGTCTTAGCTTTTGTCCTGTAGAGCGGTGGTTGTGGTCGGGATCACTTTGCCGCATACCGTCTTGCTTAAGGTACTGTGATTGAAGGTAGTGTCTTTGACGCTCTGTATACACTGGCTGATATACTGGATCATAGGTGTCATCTGTCTTGGGATGCTGGTAGACTTATTCTAAGATGTGCTGTGCTGGATCTTGTTGATCGATCTAAGTCATGTCCGAGTACTTGGCTGTGTTTCTCAGATTCAGAACAGTCTATGGCTTCTAAGCACTCTGCTTTGGCTATTGCGGCTGCCGCTTCTTCCTCTGCTGCAAGTTTTTCCAGTGATATCTTTAGTTGCATCTCTTGTGCAGCAAAGGAAGCCCTTACTTCTGCACGGGCGAGAGCAGCCATTTCTTTTATGGAGGACTTGCTAGAGCAGCTTACTTGTGACCTTGTCCTGCATGATGATGCCTGGCTGGTGGACATGGTGTTCCTGTTGCTGGCTGCTTAGTGACTCTGTGCAGGCTCAGTCTAGGTCAGACAGACTTCAGTGTGGTTTGGCTTGAGCTGTGCTTGCTGGGGGTTACACTCTCACTTCTTGTGACTGTGTGGCAACCGCTGTAATCATGTGAGCAGGACCACGTGGCTGATGGCGGCTCTGTATAGTCAGATCCACTATTGCTGGTGACTAGCATCTGTTTTACTGTACTGTCTTCTTACATGTTCACACAGTATGTAGTCTGACCTCCAGCATAAACCATCCCTGTCTTCCAAATAAGAGGACTGTTCTTTGTAGTTCAACAGGTTTATTGGTCAACAGGTTGTAATAAGTACATGAATGAATATGTACTTGTGAATGAATGTGATGAATGAATAGATGGTAAAACTATAAGAATACAAAAAGACATGTATAAGTACAGAGTATAAGAACTGCATACATCATACATAACAGTGAGGCACATGGTACAATGACTGCCCATACATAGGACTGCATGGCTAGCTAACAGTCTAACATCTACACAGTTAACTTTCCTGAGTAGTAATACAAAAATCTGCACAGCTCTGCATACTATAATGCCCTAGTTACAGAGGTAAGTGACTCACC
Organism: Hyla sarda; assembly: GCF_029499605.1. Taxonomy (NCBI): domain Eukaryota; kingdom Metazoa; phylum Chordata; class Amphibia; order Anura; family Hylidae; genus Hyla; species Hyla sarda. The sequence continues at coordinate 112,043,782 of NC_079196.1, read as the reverse complement.
AGATATGCTGTTACACAGATGGTGGAGTTTTAGAAGAGAGACATGAAGAAACAGGTCTGAACTTGTGTGCAAGAGACTAAGGACTGCCCCTTCTCCTTCCCAGAGTGCCTTGCAAGAACCCACGATGTGCAGCACCACCCACAAGGCAGAATTATTTCAACAAGAAAAACAAGATGTTATACAACTTAACACCACTAGACGGTGCTATAACCTAACCAATGAACTCTCATTATTGAAAGGCTATGGCAAATTGTAAATGGTTATAAAACCCTAGCTGCACAGAACAATAGAACAAAGGCAATTGGAGGACAGGGACTGCTCCCAGGCCATGCCAACTGAGGATTGTGTCTGAGGAACCCACCAACTGTTGACTGGGGGTGTCAGATGTCAATTGTGATGAAGTGGATTACCGTGTTAACCAATTGATGACGACAGATGGGTTGCTGGTCGAGACACGACCGCTAGCTGATACCTGGAGCTCAGGCATCTCGCTGTGACTCCTGCTGCCACTCGCCCCTAGTTTTCTGCGACCTCTGGCTGCACCTGATGAATTTAGGCCTCTGCCACTCTTTGCATGTCCTGGCCCTTCGCTGCCTGACATACTTAATGCGTATATGAGGGGAGTACAATACGCTTCACTAGGCTTAAAACAGTATTTGTATACAACACCAGCAGGTGTGTACTTTTGCCTGGCCTTTCACAGTAACTAGGCCCTTAAGGCTAAGTTTCCACTTGTTTTTTTTTTTTTTTGCAAAACGCAAAGAAAAACGCCAATTCTGCCGAATGGCGTTTTTTTGGTCAAAAAACGCTGCGGACAGATGTTAGCTGTAAGTCAATGAGAAATAGCAAATTTTGAATTCCACTTTGCGATTTTTCACTTTGGCGTTTTTTTAATCCTTTTGGCGTTTTTCTGCGTTTTTTTCCGCTCTGGCGTTTTGAAAAAAATGCTGTAGTTCCCTCAAACCGGCGTTTTTTGTCAAAATCGTGGCGTTTTGCTCCAATAGAAGTCTATGGGAGTGAGAAAACGCCAAGAAAAACGCTATGTGGATTTTAACTTTGGCGTTTTTGCAGGCGTTTTTTAATCTTTTTTCGACTTCAGCGATCCAAAAAAGTGATGTAGATAGCTGTTTTTAATAAAATTTCCTTGGGTACCATTAAATTTATTTTTTTCAAAAATATACAGTAGTGAAGGAAAAAATTGTATCTAACGAAATGTATATTATTGGGAAAAAAAACTATTACTTTTTAAACAGGGATTAATTTATGTGTGCGGGGAAATAAAAATGTAGCAGACAATTATAAAAATGTATTGCGTGTGTGTTTTTCACTTTTTTGCTTTATTTTGTAAAATTTTTTTAGTTAGTACTACTACTCCCAGCATGGAACACACTGTTCCATGATGGGAGTAGTACTACCTGTACTAATAGACAGATCGCTTGCTGCGATCTTTCTGTATAATATATAGATGCGGCGGCCGCTCTTCTATGGTCCCCTGCCCTGACGTATGTTTACACTTATTCATATTTCCCACAGAGCTGTGATTGGCCAGATGGTTCCAGCCAATCACACCTCTCTGTGAGAAATAGGAATATGTGTATATATACGGCCGGAGCATCACAGGGGTGTCAGGAGTGATACCCGCAGTGATCTTTCCATAACTGCAGGTAATACTACTCCCAACATGGAGCACACTCTGCCTCATGCTGGGAGCTGTAGTACCTGCATTAATAGACAGATCGAAGCGGGTGCCAGAAGTTACACTCGCTGCGATCTGTCTATTAATACAGGTACTACAGCTCCCAGCATGGAGCAGAGTGTGCTTTATGTTGGGAGTAGTAGTGCCTGCTTAAGGACACATCACAGTGGATGTCACTACTGACACCCTCTGTGATCGTCCTGTCTATAGCAGAGATGGAGCGACTGTATACATCGCTCGCATCCATGCTCTGCACTATACTCCGGGCTGGCCACTCATTCATTCATCTTTTCCTCAGAGCTGTGATTGGCTGCAACCATCCGGCCAATCAGAGCTCTTGGTGGGAAATATGAATTTCTGTTGACATCAGTGGCCGGAGTATAGTGCAGAGAGGCGAGCGCTGTATAGACCCGTTCGCTTCTCTGCTATATTATGGACGATATATGTCTATAGTACAGGTACTATCACTCCCAGCATGGAACAGTCTGTTCCATGCTGGGAGTAGTAGTACTACATAAAAACATTTAAAAATGTATTTAAAAAAAAAAAGTGAAACACACACTTTATAAAAAAAATAATAAAAATTGGGTTATAAAATATATACATTGCGTTTAATAAAAAAACACACAAATGAAAAAAACGCCAGAAAAAACACCAGAAAAACGCAAGAAAAAACGCATGATGATGTCACTTGCACTGGCGATTTTTCAGGCGTTTCCTTAAAAACGCAGTGCAAAAAACCAAGTGGAGACTTAGCCTAAGACTGCTGCACTGCTGCATGTGCAGGCTTTAAAAAAAAGCCTTTCAGATGTGGGGCACCTATCTTTTTAAGGCCTAAAATATTATATGGCCTAAAATCTTAATTTACCAATGGTCAGGCCCCAAACATTTATCATCTATCTACAGGGCCTAAGGAATTGTATTTTATTATTTTTTTTTGTGTTAACCCCTTAAGGACCAAGCTAATTAAGCCTGTACGCCCCTCAAAGACCAGGCCTGTTTTTTCAAATCTGGGGTGTATGTCTTTATTTGAGAATAACTATGGTAATGTTTTGCCAATGAAAACAATTCTGACATCATTTTTTTTTGTCACAAGTTGTACTACATGAAAATAGTAAAAGTTACATAGTTACATAGTTACATAGTTAGTACGGTCGAAAAAAGACATATGTCCATCAAGTTCAACCAGGGAATTAAGGGGTAGGGGTGTGGCGCGATATTGGGGAAGGGATGAGATTTTAAATTTCTTCATAAGCATTAATGTTATTTTGTTCCAGGGATGTATCTAATCCTGTTTTAAAGCTGTTAATTGTTCCTGCTGTGACTAGTTCCTTAGGTAGACCGTTCCATAAATTCACAGTCCTCACGGTAAAGAAGGCGTGTCGCCCCTTGAGACTAAACTTTTTCTTCTCCAGACGGAGGGAGTGCCCCCTCGTCCTTTGGGGGGGTTTAACCTGGAACAGTTTTTCTCCATATTTTTTGTATGGGCCATTAATATACTTATATACGTTTATCATATCCCCCCTTAAACGTCTCTTCTCAAGACTAAACAATTGTAACTCCTTTAATCGCTCCTCATAGCTAAGATGTTCCATGCCCCATATTAGTTTAGTCGCGCGTCTCTGCACCCTTTCCAACTCCGCAGTGTCCCTTTTATGGACAGGTGCCCAAAACTGAACAGCATATTCCAGGTAAGGCCGTACCAATGATTTATAAAGGGGGAGTATTATGTCCCTGTCCCTTGAGTCCATGCCTCTTTTGATACATGACAATATCCTGCCGGCTTTGGAAGCAGCAGCCTGACATTGCATGCTATTCTGTAGTCTGTGATCTACAAGTACACCCAGATCCTTCTCTACCAGTGACTCTGCCAGTTTAATCCCCCCTAAGACATACGATGCATGCATGTTATTAGTACCCAGATGCATAACTTTACATTTATCCACATTGAACCTCATTTGCCAAGTGGATGCCCAGACACTTAGTCTATCCAAGTCATCTTGTAACTTATGCACATCCTCTATAGACTGTACTGTGCTACAAAGTTTGGTGTCATCTGCAAAGATAGAAACAGAGCTGTTAATACCATCCTCTATATCATTGATAAATAAATTAAACAACAGCGGTCCCAGTACTGAACCTTGGGGTACACCACTAATAACCGGGGACCAATTAGAGTACGAATCATTCACCACCACTCTCTGGGTACGATCCATGAGCCAGTGTTCAATCCAGTTACAAACTAAAATTTCCAAACCCAAAGACCTTAACTTACCTGTCAGATGTCTATGAGGGACAGTATCAAACGCTTTAGCAAAATCCAGAAACACTATATCCACAGCCATTCCTCTGTCAAGGCTTCTACTCACCTCTTCATAAAAGCAAATTAGATATTTAATTGATATCATTTGTATTTTTTTATTTACAATGCAAGAAACCGTGAAATTTTTGAAAAAAAGACGATTTTTTGTTATTTTGATGTTAATAGGTTGCATACATTTATACATACCGTATATACTCGAGTATAAGCCGACCCGAATATAAGCCGAGGCCCCTAACTTCACCCCAAAATCCCAGGAAAAGTTATTGACTCGAGTATAAGCCTAGGGTGGGGAATACATCATCCCCCCCTGTCATCATCCAGACCCCCTTCATTAACACCCTCATCATCATCACCCTGTCATCATCCCCCCCTTCATCATCATCTCCTTGTCATCATCCTCCCTTCATCATCACCGCCTGTCATCATCCCCTCGTCCCCTTGTCATCATCCCCTTGTCATCATCCCACACACCCCCCTTCATCATCCCCACCCCCCTTCATCATCCCCTTGTCATCATCCCCTTGTCATCATCCTCTTCTCATCATCCTCTTGTCATCATCCCACCCCCCCTTCATCATCCCCCTGTCATCATTCCACACCCCCCCTTCATGATCCCCTTGCCATAACCCCCCCCTTCATCATCCCCTTGTCATAAACCCACCCCCCCCTTCATCATCCCCTTGTCATCATCACCACATGTCATCATCATGGTCTTCAACCTGCGGACCTCCAGATGTTTCAAAACTACAACTCCCAGCAAGCCCGGGCAGCCATCGGCTGTCCGGGCTTTCTGGGAGTTGTAGTTTTGAAACCTCTGGAGGTCCGCAGGTTGAAGACCACTGCGGCCTTCGACATCATCAAACCCCCTCTCACCCCCTTTAGTTCTGTACTCACCTCCGCTCGGCGCTGGTCCGGTGCTGCAGGACTGTCCTGTGGGGAGGTCGTCCGGTGGGATAGTGGTTCCGGGCTGCCATCTTCACCGGGGAGGCCTCTTCTCTGCGCTTCGGGCCCAGAATAGAGGCATTGCCTTGATGATGACGGAAAGGAACGTTGGTAATGAACGTACCTCTGTGTCGTCGTCAAGGCAACGTGACTATACCGGGGCTGGGCCCGAAGCACGTAGAAGAGGCCTCCCCGGTGAAGATGGCAGCCCGGAACCACTATCCCACCGGACGACCTCCTCACCGGACAGTCCTGCAGCACCGGACCAGCGCCGAGCGGAGGTGAGTACAGAACTAAAGGGGGTGAGAGGGGGCTGGATGATGTCTAAGGCCGCAGTGGTCTTCAACCTGCGGACCTCCAGAGGTTTCAAAACTACAACTCCCAGCAAGCCCGGACAGCTGATGGCTGCCCGGGCTTGCTGGGAGTTGTAGTTTTGAAACCTCTGGAGGTCCGCAGGTTGAAGACCACTGAGGGCGGAGAGTTTACTCGAGTATAAGCCAAGGGGGGTGTTTTCAGCACGAAAAATCGTGCTGAAAAACTCGGCTTATACTCGAGTATATACGGTAATGTTTATTTTTTTATCAAAAATTATAATTTGATATGTCTACTTTATTTTCTCAACTTTTTTTCTTATTATTACTCACATTTTAGATGTATTAGAGACCTAACAAATTTACTTGACATTTTGAAAATTATTTTTATGTGCTAAGCAAGGATTGCAGCAACTGGGAAGTAGTAGAACATGGGAAACACCCCCCCCCCCTCCCCCCAAATGACACCATTTAAAAAACTAGAACCCTCAAGGTATTTGCTAGGGGGTACAGTGAGTATTTTAATACCATAGTTTTTTGGCAGAAAATATTATAAAGTCAGTGTTAAAAAATCGAAACTAGCTTTTTTTCACAAATGCATCATATGTGGGACATATATTTTGTACATCACTTCTGATATTGAAATAAATGCACCCTATATTTTATTTATCTGCTTGTCCCATGTTCTGAAATACCCCCGCTTAGGCCATATATATGGTTCCTTGGCCGCGTGGTAGGACTGCACCCCTACAAGTTATTGGCTGAACCTCTCTGATTGGCCCTTGGTCGGCTAGCAGTATAATGCGTCTGTCTGTGACAGTTAAGGCTCCTGATGGATATATCCGCCATGTTGTGGGAATAAGCACCCGCTCATGGCGAATATATCCATCACTGCTGCGGCTGGGTAGCTCAGTGTGTCTGCTCATGACTGCCGGCGCGAAATCCGCCGCTATGAGTGGACACACAAAGTTACCCAGCCGCAGCAGGGACCTCATTACCGTGACTGCTGCATAATGTGTAGGATCACATGGTGAACATCCGCAGCATATTACATGCTGCGGATGTCCGCCAATGTGATCCTACACATTATGCATTTTTTTTTTTATTAGATTCATTTATAGTGTTGAGCGGCATAGGCCATATTCGAATTTGCGATATTTCGCGAATATATAGATGAATATTCATCATATATTCGCTAAATTTGCATATTCGTAATATTCGCGGATTATTTTCGCATGTGCAAAAATTCACATAAGCAAAAATTAGCATATGCGAAAATTAGCGTATGCGAAAATTCGTACGCCAGTCTCACACAGTAGTATTAGAGCCTTATTTACACCACACAAGCTGGAAGCAGAGAGGGATGATCACTGTGATATGTACTGTAAAAAAAAAAAAAAGAATATTCGTAATTACGAATATATAGTGCTATATTTGCGAATATTCGCAAATTCATGAATATGCGATATTCGCGAATAAAATTTGCATTGCGAATATTCGCGAGCAACACTATTCATTTAATAAATGTATTTATTTTTTTTACACTTTTTTTACACTTTTATTACATTTTTATTTATTTTTACACTTTTATTTTATTTATTTATTTTTACACTTTTTAATGCTTTGGAATACTTAGTATTCCAAAGCATTGCAGTTATATGCTGCCTGCCAGTTTTTACTAGCAGGCCGCATATCAGGACGTGCCTCTGAAAAGAAAATCCCAGCAATTGTGCCAGTGCCCTTATTTTTTGTACTATTTATCATGAAGTAAAAATAGTGTGTTAATTTTCCTTATTAACCCCTTAAGGACGCAGGGTTTTTCAATTTTTGCATTTTCATATTTTCCTCATCAACTTCTAAAAATTGTAATGCTTTTAATTTTGCACATGAAATTCCATATTATGGCTTATTTTTTGTGCCACCAATTCTACTTTGCAGTGACATTAGTCATTTTACTAAAAAATCCACAGCGAAACGGGAAAAAAATTAATGTCTAACTTTTGGGGGCTTCCGTTTCTATGCAGTAAATTTTTTTGTAAAAATAACACCTTATCTTTATTCTGTAGGTCCATACGGTTAAAATGATACCCTACTTATATAGGTTGGATATTGTCATACTTCGGAAAAAAATCATAACTACATGCAGGAAAATTTATACGTTCAAAATTTTCATCTTCTAACCCCTATAACTTTTTTTTTTTTCCGCTTACGGATCGGTATGAGGACTCATTTTTTGCGCCTTGTTCTGAAGTTTTTATCGGTACCATTTTTGTATTAATTGGACATTTTATTGCTTTTTATTCATTTTTTCATGATATGAAAAGTGACCAAAAAGACCCTATTTTGGACTTTGGAATTTTTTGGGCGCGTACGCCATTGACCGTGCGGTTTAACTAACATTATATTTTTATAGTTCGCGGCGATACAACATATATTTATTTTTATTTACACAGTTTTCATTTTATGGGAAAAGGGGGGTGATTCAAACTTTTATTAGGGAAGGGGTTAAATGACCTTTGTTAACTTTTTTTCCACTTTTTTTTTTGCAGTGCTATAGCTCCCATAGGGACCTATAACACTGCACACACTGATCTCTTACCCTGATCCCTGCAAAGCCATAGCTTTGCATGGATCAGCGAGATAGGGGCTCGATTGCTCAAGCCTGTAGCTCAGGCTTGGAGCAATCAAATGCGATCGGATGCGACGGAGCAAGGTAAGGGGGTCTCCGCTCGCGTCCTAGCTGATCGGAACTTCGTGATTTTATCGCGTTAGTCCCGATCAGCCCATCTGAGCTGCTGGGAAGCGTTTACTTTCATTTTTAGACGCGAGGATCAACTTTGATCGCCGCGTTTAAAGGGTTAATAGCGCGGCACAAAGATCGGTGCCGCAAGCTATTAGCCCAGGGTCCCGGCTATCGTTAGCAGCAGGGTCCGACCCGGGACCAGACGAGGGGCCTTCGTCCTGAAGGAGTTAAAGGTGGTTCTGTATAAATGCAGCAATATCAAATATGTTTAGGACCATATAAAAAAATATATATATATATATATATATATATATATATATATATATATATATACATATATATATATATATATATATATATATATATATATATATATATATATTATCTCACATAAGTAAGTGCACCCCTCACATTTTTGTAAATATTTTATTATATCTTTTCATGTGTCAGAGACCAACCTTCTACTTCCTCCATCACTTCTTCTAACCTGACACAGGCATGATGATGACATTGTCGCACCCGCCAGGACACACAGGTCCTGAACATATTTGGTATCACCACCAGAATTGTGTTTTTTCTTTTGTGATATTGCATCCTGGAAATAATAGATTAATAAGCGATCAAAAAGTCTACTTCAGAAATAGTAAAGATAAAAAACACAGTGCCACAAATTAGCTCCATCACAGATCTATCAACAGAAAGATAAACACGTTGCTGAGGTCAAAATGTGGTGATTTAAAGCATTTTGTTTCATGATTATTTTAATGTTTAGGAGTATAATGGAAATGATACAACTTGGGTATTGTTCTTAGGGTGCGTTCACCACAGCCCCTCAGCCCCTTGTACTACTACCTCCATCATGGAACAGAGTCTATTCCATTATGGGGGTAGTACTACAAGGGGCTGAGGGATTGATCGCACCGGGTCTCACTTCTGAGACCCGATCAAATCAGAAGTTATTAACCCCTTAAGGACTCAGCCCATTTTGGCCTTAAGGACTCAGACAATTTAATTTTTACGTTTTCATTTTTTCCTCCTCGCCTTCTAAAAATCATAACTCTTTTATATTTTCATTTACAGACTAGTATGAGGGCTTATTTTTTGTGTGACCAGTTGTCCTTTGTAATGACATCACTCATTATATCATAAAATGTATGGCGCAACCAAAAAACACTATTTTTGTGGGGAAATTAAAACGAAAAACGCAATTTTGCTAATTTTGGAAGGTTTTGTTTTCACGCCGTACAATTTATGGTAAAAATGACGTGTGTTCTTTATTCTTAGGGTCAATACTATTAAAATGATACCCATTATTATATACTTTTATATTATTGTTGCGCTTAAAAAAAATCACAAACTTTTTAACCAAATTAGTACGTTTATAATCCCCTTATTTTGATGACCTCTAACTTTTTTATTTTTCCGTATAAGTGGCGGTATGAGGGCTCATTTTTTGCGCCATGATCTGTACTTTTTTTTGATACCACATTTGCATATAAAAAACTTTTAATACACTTTTTATAAATTTTTTTAAATAAAATGTATTAAAAAAGTAGGAATTTTGGACTTTTTTTTATTTTTTTTCGTTCACGCCGTTCACCGTACGGGATCATTAACATTTTATTTTAATAGTTCGGACATTTACACACGCGACAATACCAAATATGTCTATAAAAAAAGTTTTTTATGCTTTTTGGGGGTAAAATAGGAAAAAACGGACGTTTTACTTTTTTATTGGGGGAGGGGATTTTTCACTTTTACTTTTACATTTTTTTTCATTTTTTTTTACACTTGAATAGTCCCCATAGGGGACTATACATAGCAATACCATGATTGCTAATACTGATCTGTTCTATGTATAGGACATAGAACAGATCAGTATTATCGGTCATCTCCTGCTCTGGTCTGCTCGATCTCAGACCAGAGCAGAAGACGCCGAGAGCCGCACGGATGAAGGAGAGGGGACCTCCGTGCGGTGTTATGAATGATCGGATCCCCGCAGCAGCGCTGCGGGCGATCCGATCGTTCATTTAAATCGCGAACTCCCGCAGATGCCGGGATCTGTATTGATCCCGGCACCTGAGGGGTTAATGGCGGACGCCCGCGAGATCGCGGGCGTCGGCCATTGCCGGCGGGTCCCTGGCTGCGATCAGCAGCCGGGATCAGCTGCGCATGACACGGGCATCGCTCCGATGCCCGCGGTTATGCTTAGGACGTAAATGTACGTCCTGGTGCGTTAAGTACCACCTCACCAGGACGTACATTTACGTCCTGCGTCCTTAAGGGGTTAAGCAGGGGAGCGGGCGGCATGGTCCGCAACCCTGAAATCGCCGATGCATTTTACTTTCATTTTTAAATTCCCCCGCAGGGAGCTCTGAATGGCCCGTACCGAGGAGCCAATCGGGGCTCCCTGCGGGATTTTAAAAATGGACAATGAATATTAAAAGCGCTGTGGGGGACAAGATATATAGCGCTATATATCTAGCCCCCCAGCGCATTTATAAAGATATAACCCCCGCCAGTGCAAAAATATGTACCCCTGCAGTATATATATATATATATATATATATATATATGTGTGACCCCCCCGTCAGCGCATTTATAATGTAACCCCCGGCTGCGTCTTTATAATTATATACCCACCGCCAGCGCAATTATTAATATATACCCCCTCCAGCGCATTTATGTGACCCCCCGCCAGCGCATTTATGTGACCCTCCCGCCAGCGCATTTATGTGACCCCCCACCAGCGCATTTATGTGACCCCCATGCCAGCGCATTTATGTGACCCCCTGCCAGTGAATTTATGTGACCCCCCCCCACTGGCACATATGTCATTAATGCAGCCCTATATGTGAATAGTATTTTACTCGCAGAGCATCGCACCAGCCGCCTGGCGCGATGCTGCTGATACTATTCATACATCGCGCTGCAGGGGCACATTATATAGAAGTGCTGTGGGGGCCAGATATATAGTATTAACTGGCCCCCACAGCACTTCTATATAATATGTCCCTGCAGCGCTATGTATGAATAGTATTCTATCAGCAGCATCGCGGCGGCTGGTGCAATGCTCTGCGAGTAAAATACTATTCACAGATAGTGCTGCAGTAAGACATATGCACCAGCGGGGGGTCACATAAATGCACCAGCGGGGGGGGGGGGGTCACATAAATGCGCTGGTGGGGGGTCACATAAATGTCCTGGCGGGGGTCACATAAATGCGCTGGCGGGGGATATATATTGATAATTGCGCTGGCGGGAGGTATATAATTATAAAGGCACAGGCGGGGGTTACATTATAAATGCGCTGGCAGGGGGTCACACAAATATATATATATATATATATATATATATACTGCAGGGGTATATATTTTTGCGCTGGCGGGGGTTATATCTTTATAAATGCGCTGGGGGGCTAGATATATAGCGCTATATATCTTGACCCCCGCAGCGCTTTTAATATACATTGTCAATTTTTAAAATCCCGCAGGGAGCCCTGATTGGCTTCTCAGTACGAGCCATTCAGAGCTCACCGTGGGGAATTTAAAAATGAAAGTAAAATACATTGTGTACATTGCAGGGTTGCGGACCATGCCGCCCGCTCCCCTGCTTAATAACTTCTGATCGGATCGGGTCCCAGAGGTGCAGAAGTGAGACCCGATGCAATCAATCCCTCAGCCCCTGTACTACTACCCCCATCATGGAACAGAGTCTGATCCATGATGAGGATAGTAGTACAAACACTAATGTAGTCCCCCTCAGCCACCAGCAGACTCCCGTAGCCGGGAATTACTACTCCCATCATGGAACAGACTGTTTTCCATGATGGGAGTAGTAGTAGTCCCACAACACTGTAGTAGTCTGCTGATGTCACCTCTTCTGAGCATGCTCAGATGTAATTACGGATATTTTAAACCCGGGTGCAAATGGATGACATTAACCCCTTAAGGACCAGGCCAAATTTTACTGTAGGACCAGAGCTTTTTTTTAGACATCTGACCACTTACACTTTAAGCATTAATAACTCTGGGATGCTTTCACCTTTCATTCTGATTCCGAGATAGTTTTTTTATGACATATTCTACTTTATGTTGGTGGTAACATTTTGTCGATACTTGCATCATTTCTTGGTGAAAACTTCCCAAATTTTATGAAAAAATTGAAAATGTAGCTTTTTTCTAAATTTGAAGCTCTCTGCTTGTAAGGAAAATAGACATTCCAAAAAAAGTATATTTTGATTCACAAATACAATGGGGGACATTTACTAATCTTTTACTATGTAGTCTGGTTTTTACCCTGTTTTTTTCTACTTCATTTTTGACTATGTGCGACAAATTTACTAAATTGTTGCACGGCATTAATAAATTTGGCGCACATAGGCAAAAGTGGGAAATTTACTTCATGTAGTAGAAAAAATAGTCTGTTCCTTTTTCCTGCTGTCTGAATAGGTTTGGCTGCTAGGTTTCCTTCTGGATCTTTTGTTTTTGAGTTTTTTTTTAGCTTTTTCACCACATCTAAATAATTCAATAACTACAGTGGTCCCTCAAGTTACAATATTAATTGGTTCCAGGAAAACCATTGTAAGTTGAAACCATTGTATGTTGAGACCATAACTCTATGGAAACAGGGTAATTGGTTCTAAAGGCACCAAAATGTCATCCAAAAATAGGAAAAAGTGACAAAGAAAAATAAGTAGATAACTGATATAGATAAAGCAAATCCTTACATATAAAAGTAATAAAGATCTGCTGGGAGCTGTAAATCACTGTCTATGTCAGTGTTTCCCAAGCAGGGAGCCTCCAGCTGTTGCAAAACTATAACTCCCAGCATGCCTGGACAGCCAAAGGCTGTCCGGGCATGCTGGGAGTTGTAGTTTTGCAAAAAATGGGGCCACCCTGCTTGGCAAACACTGGTCTATGTAGAGGACAGGAGCTTCTTCAGGGGTCCTGTACAGTACAGGCAATGTCCAAAACAAGTAATGGAGTTGCCCTCACCTGGTGTCCAAAAGAGCAGCTAACCCTGATACAGGTAAAGTGTACAGAACATGTAATACCAGTCAGTGCATACACTTCAGTAATACAGGGGTTTTACCAATGAATGCCCATTTTGATTGGTTGGTTCTTCCAGCCATTGACACGTTTTACAGATCTGGACTGTCTGTAGCATTGTATGTTGAGTCTGGTTTCAACTTACGATGGTCCAGAAAAGACCATTGTATGTTGAAACTATTGTATGTTGAGGCCATTGTAAGTTGAGGGATCACTGTAAATTGTAGTCATGGCTCAGAAGTGGTAAACAGCGTTTAGTGTGTGTGTGTGTGTGTGTGTGTTTATTACATTTTTTTAACACAGTTTTTTTCTCCCTAAATGTACTTACACTTTTTTTTTTTTGGTTACTTCTTGTACAGATCTGTGTATCCTGTGGACTCCTTCGGATTCGGTGGACTGCTTCGATGACCAGCGTTTTTCTTTGCTTGATGTTAATAAAATGGTTAACGAGGGCTTGTGGGGGAGTGTTTTTTGTAATAAATTTTTTTTAAAACCTGTTGTGTTTTATTTTTATTTTACTTTACTAGACAGGCTTAGTAGTGGAAGCTGTCTTATAGACTGAGTCCATTACTAAGCCGGGCTTAGCGTTAGCCACAAAAACAGCTAGCGCTAACCCCCAATTATTACCCCGGTACCCAACACACAGGGGTGCCGGGAAGAGCCGGTACCAACAGGCCCGGAGCGTCAAAAATGGCGCTCCTGGGCCTAGGCGGTAACAGGCTGGCGTTATTTAGGTTGGGGAGGGCCAGTAACAATGGTCCTCGCCCACCCTGGTAACGTCAGGCTGTTACTGTTTGGTTGGTATTTGGTTGAGAATAAAAATAGGGGGACCCTATGCGTTTTTTAAATATATTTAATTATTTATTTAAAAAAAAAAACGCATAGGGTCCCCCCTATTTTCATTCTCAGCCAAATACCAACCAAACAGTAACAGCCTGACGTTCCCAGGGTGGGCGAGGACCATTGTTACTGGCCCTCCCCAGCCTAAATAACGCCAGCCTGTTACCGCCTAGGCCCAGGAGCGCCATTTTTGACGCTCCAGGCCTGTTGGTACCGGCTCTTCCCGGCACCCCTGTGGCGTTGGGTACCGGGGTAATAATAGGGGGTTAGCGCTAGCTGTTTTTGTGGCTAGCGCTAAGCCCAGGTTAGTAATGGACTCTGTCTATAAGACAGCTTCCACTACTAAGCCTGTCTAGTAAAGTAAGAAAAAAACACAACAGGTTTTAAAAAAATTTTATTACAAAAAACACTCCCCCACAAGCCCTCGTTAACCATTTTATTAAAATCAAACAAAGAAAAACGCTGGTCATCGAAGTAGTCCACCGAATCCGAAGGAGTCCACAGGATAAACGGATCTGAAATGAGAAGAAAACAAAAAAAATGGGTTAGTACATTTATTATCACCTGCTCACACATCTCCCGCCCCGCACGACTACAACTGCCAGCATGCCCTTACAGTAAGCACATGCTGGGAGTTGTAGTTGTGTGGTGCAGGAGATGTGTGAGCAGGTGATAATAAATGTGACAAGCTTGTCCCCTGCCCCCAGCTGCAGGACTACAACTCCCAGCATGCCCTTACAGTAAGGTGGGGCGGAGGCCGGGCACAGTGTTTCCCAACCTGGGACTTGTAGTTTTGCAACATCTGGAGGCACCCTGGTTGGGAAACACTGTTTTAGGCCAGTGTTTCCCAACCAGGGTGCCTCCAGATGTTGCAAAACTACAAGCCCCAGCATGCCTGGACAGTCAAAGGCTGTCTAGGCATGCTGGGAGTTGTAGTTTTGCAACATCTGGAGGCAACCTGGCTGGGAAACACTGGCCTAAAACAGTGTTTCCCAACCAGGGAGCCTCCAGATGTTGCAAAACTACAAGCCCCAGCATGCCTGGACAGTCAAAGGCTGTCCAGGCATGCTGGGAGTTGTAGTCTTGCAACATCTGGAGGCACCCTGGTTGGGAAACACTGGCCTAAAACAGTGTTTCCCAACCAGGGTGACTGTTTTAGGCCAGTGTTTCCCAACATCTGGAGGCACCCTGGTTGGGAAACACTGTTTTAGGCCAGTGTTTCCCAACCAGGGTGCCTCCAGAGGTTGAAAAACTACAAGCCCCAGCATGCCTGGACAGTCAAAGGCTGTCTAGGCATGCTGGGAGTTGTAGTTTTGCAACATCTGGAGGCAACCTGGCTGGGAAACACTGGCCTAAAACAGTGTTTCCCAACCAGGGTGCCTCCAGATGTTGCAAAACTACAAGTCCCAGCATGCCTGGACATTCAAAGGCTGTCTAGGCATGCTGGGAGTTGTAGTTTTGCAACATCTGGAGGCAACCTGGCTGGGAAACACTGGCCTAAAACAGTGTTTCCCAACCAGGGTGCCTCCAGATGTTGCAAAACTACAAGCCCCAGCATGCCTGGACAGTCAAAGGCTGTCTAGGGATGCTGGGAGTTGTAGTTTTGCAACATCTGGAGGCAACCTGGCTGGGAAACACTGGAATAAAACAGTGTTTCCCAACCAAGGTGCCTCCAGATGTTGCAAAACTACAAGTCCCAGCATGCCTGGACAGTCAAAGGCTGTCTAGGCATGCTGGGAGTTGTAGTTTTGCAACATCTGGAGGCAACCTGGCTGGGAAACACTGGCCTAAAACAGTGTTTCCCAACCAGGGTGCCTCCAGATGTTGCAAAACTACAAGCCCCAGCATGCCTGGACAGTCAAAGGCTGTCTAGGCATGCTGGGAGTTGTAGTTTTGCAACATCTGGAGGCAACCTGGCTGGGAAACACTGGAATAAAACAGTGTTTCCCAACCAAGGTGCCTCCAGATGTTGCAAAACTACAAGTCCCAGCATGCCTGGACAGTCAAAGGCTGTCTAGGCATGCTGGGAGTTGTAGTTTTGCAACATCTGGAGGCAACATGGCTGGGAAACACTGGCCTAAAACAGTGTTTCCCAACCAGGGTGCCTCCAGATGTTGCAAAACTACAAGTCCCAGCATGCCTGGACAGTCAAAGGCTGTCTAGGCATGCTGGGAGTTGTAGTTTTGCAACATCTGGAGGCAACCTGGCTGGGAAACACTGGCCTAAAACAGTGTTTCCCAACCAGGGTGCCTCCAGATGTTGCAAAACTACAAGCCCCAGCATGCCTGGACAGTCAAAGGCTGTCCAGGCATGCTGGGAGTTGTAGTCTTGCAACAACTGGAGGCACCCTGGTTGGGAAGCCTGCGCAACTTACCGGCTTCCGTAGGATCCAGCGCTGCACGACACTGCCGCGCGACACTGCCGCGCGACAGTGCCGCGCGACGATCTCCGACAGCGATCGTCGCTGGAGCCTCGGAAGGGTAAGTGAACCTCTTCGCCGGTCCCCTTCAGCTGTTTAGTTTTGCAACAGCTGGAGGACTACAGTTTACAGACCACAAACCAGGGATCTGCAAACTGTGGCCCTCCAGCTGTTGCAAAACTACAACTCCCAGCATGCCTGGACAGCCAATGGCTGTCCAGGCATGCTGGGAGTTGTAGTCTTGCAACATCTGGAGGCACCCTGGTTGGGAAACACTGTTTTAGGCCAGTGTTTCCCAGCAAGGGTGCCTCCAGCTGTTGCAAAACTACAACTCCCAGCATGCCCGGACAGCCAAAGGGTGTCCAGGCATGCTGGGAGTTGTAGTCTTGCAACATTTGGAGGCACCCTGGTTGGGAAGCTTGCGCAACTTACCGGCTTCCGTAGGATCCAGCGCTGCACGACACTGCCGCGCGACACTGCCGCGCGACAGTGCCGCGCGACGATCTCCGTCAGCGATCGTCGCTGGAGCCTCGGAAGGGTAAGTGAACTTCTTCGCCGGTCCCCTTCAGCTGTTTAGTTTTGCAACAGCTGGAGGACTACAGTTTACAGACCACACACCAGTGGTCTGCAAACTGTGGCCCTCCAGCTGTTGCAAAACTACAACACCCAGCATGCCCTGACAGCCAAAGCCTATGGCTCTCAGGGCAGGAGCCCGGGCTGACATTACAGTGCAGCCGCCCGGGCTCCTCATACGGTCTCCCCGCTACCCCCCTTGTCTCCCGCCCGGGCTCCTCATATGGCCTCCCCGCTGCCCCCCCCCTTGTTTCCCGCCCGCGCCGCTCAGCTCCCGCTGCTACAAGACTACAACTCCCAGCGTGTCCTCACTGTAAGGCCATGCTGGGACTTGCAGTCTTGCAACAGCAGACAGATGGGAGTTGTGTGGCGCTGGCAGGTGAGAGGGGGGGGATGTAAATCACTGCAGTGTCCCGGTAGCGCAGTGAGGGTAGCGGGGAGAAAGTATGTCGGAGCCCGGGCGGCAGTAGCTTTTCCTGCTCCATGTTGGAGCTGGAGTAAATTTAGTCAATTTTTATGGCCGTTGCGACAGTTTATTGCGCAACTGCGACTGTCTCAGTTAATAAATTCCTGACCACTGCAAGTCAAAACTGAAAACTTGCGTAAATTAAGCGGGAAATTTTTTTTTTACTTTCTAGCTCTTGCTAGGGAAAGTCGCACAATTTATAGGGTAGGCGCAATTGCGACAATTTTGCGCCAAAAATAGTCAGAAAAAACTGACTAAACCCCTTAGTAAATGCCCCCCAATATGTCTACTTTATGTTTGCATCATAAAGTTGACATGTTTTTACTTTTGGAAGACATCAGAGGGCTTCAAAGTTCAGCAGCAATTTTCAAAATTGGGATTTTTCATGGAAAAAGTTCAGGTTTGAAGTGGATTTGAAGGGCCTTTCTATTAGAAATACCCCACAAATGACCCCATTATAAAAACTTCACCCCTCAAAGTATTCAAAATGACATTCAGTAAGTGTGTTAACTGTTTAGGTGTTTCACAGGAATAACAGCAAAATAAAGGAGAAAATTCAAAATCTTCATTTTTTACACTTGCATGTTCTTGTAGACCCAGTTTTTGAAAATTTACAAGGGGAAAAAGGAGACAAATCCTCTCAAAATTTGAAACCCAATTTCTCTTGAGTAAGGAAATACCTCACATGTGTATGTCAAGTGTTCGGCTGGCGCAGTAGAGGGCTCAGAAGGGAGGGAGCGACAATGGGATTTTGGAGAGTACGTTTTTCTGTAATGGTTTTTGGGTGGCATGTCACATTTAGCAGCAGAAAACAGCAGAAAGCCACCCACATGGCATACCATTTTGGAAACTACACCCCTCAAGGCACGTAACAAGGGGTCCAGTGAGCCTTAACACCCCACAGGTGTTTGATGACTTTTCATTAAATTCGGATGTGTAAATGAAAAAAAAAATTTCAATAAAGTGCAATTTTTCCCCCAAATTTACCATTTTTCTAAAGGGTAATAGGAGAAAATGCCCCCCCAAAATTGTAACCCCGTCTCTTCTGAGTATAGAAATACCCCATGTTAGGATGTAAATGCTCTGCGGGCAAACCATAATGCTCAGAAGAGATGGAGTCACATTTGGCTTTTTGAAAGCAAATTTTGCTGAAATGGGTTTTGGGGGGCATGTCACATTTAGGAAGCCCCTATGGTGCCAGAACAGCAAAAAAAACCACATGGCATACTATTTTAGAAACTACACCCCTCAAGGAACGCAACAATGGGCATAGTGAGCCTTAACATTTCACAGGTATTTCACGACTTTTTGTTAAAGTTGGATGTGTAAATGAAAAAACTATTTTTTTTTACTAAAATGTGTTTTTTTCCCCAAATTCTACATTTTTACAAGGGGTAATAGGAGAAAATTACCCCCAAAATTTTTAACCCCATTTCCTATGAGTATGGGAATACCCCATGTGTGGATGTCAAGTGCAACTCCTGGCGAACTACAATGCTCAGAAGAGGAGGAGCGCCACTGAGCTTTTGGAAAGGGGATTTGTGTGGAATGGAAGTCAGGGGCCATGTGCATTTACAAAGCCCCCCGTGATGCCAGGACAGTGGGCCCCCCACATGTGACCCCATTTTGGAAACTACACCCCTCACAGAATTTAATAAGGGGTGCAGTGAGTATTCACACTCCACTGGCGTTTGACAGATCTTTGGAACAGTGGGCTGAGCAAATGAAAAATTACAGTTTTCATTTTCATGTACCACTGTTCCAAAAATCTGTCAGACACCTGTGGGGCGTAAATGCTTACTGTACATTACATAACTTGAGAGGTGTAGTTTCCAAAATGGGGTCACATGTGGTTGGGGTCTATTGTTCTGGCACTATGGGGCCTTTGTAAACACACGTGGCCTTCAATTCCGGACAAATTTTCTCTTCAAAATCCCAACGGTGCTCCTTCTCTTTTGAGCACTGTAGTTCACCTACAGAGCACTTAACATCCTCATATGGGGTATTTATATACTCAAGAGAAATGGGGTTAAAAATTTTGGGGGGCTTTTTTCCTATTTTCCCTTGTGAAAATGAAAAATTTAGGGTAACACCAGCATTTTAGTGAAAACATTTTTTATTTTTTTATTTTCCCATCCAACTTTAATGAAAATTTATGAAACACCAGTGGGGTGTTAAAGTTCACTATAACCCTTGTTAAGGTTCCATGAGGGGTGTAGTTTTCAAAATGGGGTCACATGTGGGTATTTATTTTTTGGCGTTTATTTTAGAACCACTGTAAAATCAGCCACCCCTGTGCAAATCACCAATTTAGTACATAAGGCACTCTCACTCCTGAGCCTTGTTGTGTCCCCGCAGAGCAATTTACGCCCACATATGGGGTATTTCCGTACCCAGGAGAAATTGCATTACAAATTTTGGGAGTCTTTTTTTCCTTTTACCTCTTGTGAAAATAAAAAGTATGGGGCAACACCAGCATGTTAGTGTAAAATGTATTTATTTTTTACACTAACAGGCTGGTGTAGACCCCAACTTTTCCTTTTCATAAGGGGTAAAAGAAGAAAAAGCCCCCCAAAATTTGTAGTGCAATTTCTCCTGAGTACGGAAATACCACATATGTGGCACTAAACTGTTTCCTTGAAATACGACAGGGCTCCGAAGTGAGAGAGTGCCATGCGCATTTGAGGACTAAATTAGGGATTGCATAGGGGTGGACATAGGGTAATTCTATGCCAGTGATTCCCAAACAGGATGCCTCCAGCTGTTGCTAAACTCCCAGCATGCCTGGACAGTCAGTGACTGTCCAGAAATGCTGGGACTTGTTGTTTTGCAACAGCTAGATGCTCCGTTTTGGAAACACTGCTGCGCAATAAGTTTTTCATTTTTATTGGGGGGGGGGGGGCAGTGTAAGGGGGTGTATATGTAGTGTTTTACCCTTTATTATGTTTTAGTGTAGTGTAATGTTTTTAGGGTACATTCGCACTGGCTGAGGTTAACAGTCAGCTTACCGCTAGGAGTATGCGCTGCGACAAAAAATTTGCCGCAGCTCATACTTGAAGCAGGAAACTTACTATAAACCTGCCTGTGTACCCTGTACATTCACATGGGGTGGACAAACCTCCAGCTGTTTCAAAACTACAACTCACAGCATGCACTGACAGACCGTGCATGCTGGGAGTTGTAGTTTTGCAACAGCTGGAGGCACACTGGTTGGAAAACCTTCAGTTAGGTTCTGTTCCCTAACTCAGTATTTTCCAACCAGTGTGCCTCTAGCTGTTGCAAAACTACAACCCCCAGCATGTACTGATCACTGAAGTGCATGCTGGGATTTGCAGTTTAGCAACATCTGGAGGGCTACAGTTTAGAATCCACTGCACAGTGATCTCCAAACTGTGACCCTCCAGCTGTTGCAAAACTGCAAATCCCAGCATGCCCAGACAGCAAACTGCTATGTGGGCATGCTGGGAGTTGTAGTTTTGCAAGATCTAGAGGGCCACAGTTCACTACACAGTAACGTCCAAACTGTAGCCCTCCAGCTGTTGCAAAACTACAAATCCCAGCATGACAGCTGTCTGGGCATGCTGGGAGTTGTAGTTTTGCAACATCTGGAGGGCAACAGTGTAGAGGCCACTGTATAGTGGTCTCGGACTGTAGTCCTCCAGATGTTGCTAGGCAACTTACCGGCTTCCGTCGGATCCATGGAGCCAGCTGCACGACATCGCTGCCCGCCAATCTCCGACACCGATCGTCGCCCACAGCCTCACCCGCAGGGTAAGTGGACTCCGTCGGTTTCCCCGTTCTGCCCCGCCTATTTTGGGTGGGCAGAACGGGGAAGACGAAAGTTAACCCCCCGCCCCCGATGTGCTATTGGACGTCGCTTCTAGGCATCCAATAGCAGGGATAGGAGGGGTGGCACCCCTGCCTCCTCACTCCTATCCCTTCAGGGGGATCGTAGGTGTCTTAGACAACCGCGATACCCTTTATATTCCCGTTCACCGGGTCACCATAGACCCGTAATGACCCGGAATCGCACAAATCGCAAGTGTGAATTCACTTGTGATTTGCGCCGATCGCTGACATGGGGGGGTCTGATGACCCCCTGGGCATTTGCGCGGGGTGCCTTCTGATCGATATCAGCAGTCACCCAGTCCGCTCCCCGCCCGGCATGTTGCGGGGACCAAAATTCCCACGGGCGTACAGGTACGCCCTTGGTCCTTAAGTACCAGGGCGCAAAGTCGTACCTGTACGCCCTTGGTCCTTAAGGGGTTAAAGGTTCATAGACTTCAATATTAAAATTATGATGTCTGTGTTTTCTTCCATTTTTTTCACGGAAGAAAAAATACTGCATGTGCCGTTTTTTTCTTCCATAAAAAAACCGCAAATTAGTGCAAACGGGTGCACATGGATGTAAACAGATTGTAAAAAAATCCCATTGACATAAATGGAATGTTTTTTAAAACCGTTTTTAATCCGTTTACAATCTGCAAAAACGGAGCTGAAACAGGGATAAAAAAACGAGGACAGACGGTCGTGTGAACGCACCCTAACTGTACTGACCTGACAAATAAACATAACATGTCAATTTCACCCCACAGTGAATGGACTTTTTTATTTATTTTACCTGATAAACATTATTTTTCTGATTCTCAGTTTATTTATGCTAATATGAAGGGTGTCATGGCACATTAGAATGAACCCCTTAAAGAGGTATTCCAGGAATTTTTTATTTTTTATTTGACTATGCTACAGGGGCTGTAAAGTTAGTTTAGTTCATAATATAGTGTCTGTACCTGTGTGTGACAGTTTTCTCACAATTCTTATGTGATTTTCACCCCAATATTTATTTTTAACAGCTTACAAAATGACTGTTGTCTCAGATTTATCCCAGCTTACAATGCGGCCGACACCTGACTCACTAGTCAGCTGATGACAGGGAGCCTGTCTGCTTCAGTGGGTGGAGCAATCGATTGGTGGGAGAGAGATCAAACTGCAACTAATGAAACAGCTGTATGCACCCTGATTTAAAACCACAGGTCTTTTGAAGGATGCAGCTCATTTATGTTTCAATAGGGTGGTGTGGCTGATGTGTGGGAGGGAGGAAAATGGAATTGTGGGATTTGGAGTTAAAAAAAGAAAAGTCAAACAGGGAATACCAGTTCACAAAAAAGCTAGCCACAGTGTTAAGGTAATCTCACAATATAGCCATTTAGCCCCAAGAGAAACGCAGATCCTTCCTAAGCATGTCCATTACTGTCTGGAAGGTACATACTAAAATCACCTTTAACCCCTTTAACCCCTTAACGACAATGGACATAAATGTACGTCATGGTGACGTGGTACTTAGCGCGCCATGACGTACATTTACGCACCGCCATCATCGCGAGCACCGGAGCGGTGCTCGCGTCATGTCTGGCAGGTCTCGGCTGCTATCAGCCAGCCTGCTATTACCAGCCTGCTATTACCAGCCGGTAATGGAGGACATCTGCAGCACTACTTTACTTTGCATGGATGATCAGATTGCCTGCAGCGCTACTGCGACGATCCAATCATCCAGCATGGCGGCCGGAGGTCCCCATACCTTGCTCCGGCCGTCGAGCAGACCAGAGCAGAAGATGACCGATAATACTGAGCAGTGCTATGTCCTATACATTGCACTGCACAGTATAAGCAATCAACTGATTGCAATTAATAGTCCCCTATGGGGACATAAAAAGTGTAATAAAATAAAAGTAAAAAATGTGAAAAATCCCCTCCCCAATAAAAAAGTAAAATGTCAGTTTTTCCCATTTTACCCCCCAAAAAGTGTAATAAAAATAATGAATACACATATTTGGTATCGCCGCGTGTGTGAAAGTCTGAAATATTAAAATATATTGTTAATCATCCTGTACGGTGAACGGCGTAAACGTAAGAAAAATTTAAAAAAGTGAAAAATTGCTGCTTTTTTGTCCCATTTTATTCCCCAAAAAATTAATAAAA